>NC_048228.1:95556886-95893264 GCF_002007445.2 Ailuropoda melanoleuca
AAATGTAAGTTTCAAAGGGAATGGATTTATAAAGTATTTATTTCTGATAGAAATACCAGTTGGCAGAAAAAAGCTCTCTCTTATAGCAGGCAGAGAATAGGATGGCAAGGAAACCATAGAAAAACCTTAATTTATTAAAGATAATATGTGGGTTTTTTTTTTTTCAGACTTCTGACCTTCGACAAAAACCTGTGTATCCAGGTTTTCCTATCTATGAAGTGTGTTCATTCTTACCTTATTTGGAAAATCATTATGAAGATTAATGATGGCTTTTCATGAATTAAGTTCTGTGTAAGTTCTTTAAACAGGAGAGGACGAATGTGTTACCCTTTGGTGAAGTTAGCACATACAGCTATGCTGTCAGCCGTCGCCTGTCACTACACAGGGAGGTTCAGTGGAAAGACTTTTGGGTGTGCCTTCCCAACGTGCAACAATTTTCTGAGGACGATCTCGAAAGGAGTCGCTGTTTTTAATTACTCGACGTAATGCTGTCTGCTCTTATTGTTTTTCCCAGGCGCCCACAGCCAAAGAAACATACTTGAAGTTGTGTCTCAGTGTGCATGGGACATTTCCAGCTGTGCCACACAGAGTCAAGTGGCAGATGTTTAGATATCCTGCAGCCACCTCTTCCCAACTCATCATTTCCAGCAAGTGAGCGCTGGTACCGCCATCCCAAGAGACCAACTGTATTTTAGAATATGATGTCCAGCCTTGACTTTTTGAGTGAAGTAAATAAAGTTTGAGGGGGCTACTCAGTGTTGACTCCGACATAACGGGATGCCTCATAGTCATGTTGAAAGTTGGAAAAGATTGTGTCTCTGGAAGCCTGAAGTTTGAACTTCCATGTAGACATGCAGAGGTGAGCAGGAGAGATGTCATTCTTGAACACATGGAGCTTGTATCCAAGTAAGACAGACAAAAAATGGATCATTTAAAGTGTCTTAGTAAGATTGGATCCAGGTTTTATAGGCAGACTCTGAAGCTTATAAAATTTTGCACCCTTTATAAAAAAAGGATACCAAATTAAGTATGAAAAATGAATACTTATTTTGAAAGAGAAAAAATACAACAAATCAGAAATTGGAAAGAATGACAAATATCATGTATATAACAAAACCCAGAAAAATAGAATATTATTTATTAAATAACTGCCAAGACAATGCAAACAAACCTTTCATTTTTCTTCAG
Organism: Ailuropoda melanoleuca; assembly: GCF_002007445.2. Lineage (NCBI taxonomy): Eukaryota > Metazoa > Chordata > Mammalia > Carnivora > Ursidae > Ailuropoda > Ailuropoda melanoleuca. The sequence continues at coordinate 95,558,075 of NC_048228.1, forward strand.
TTCTTTGCTGTGTGCTCTCTAGTTCCTTCTTTATATGACAAGGACTTTTGGAAAATTATCAAAAAAAATGGACAGACAACTCAGGTTCCCTTTAGAGTGGTCATCAGAACAATGATTTTGTTTAGAGTGCTGAGATAAGAGTCACACTCAGAGCATCAAATTGCTTATAATACTGTACAGGTTTGTGCTCTACAAACAAAGTTTTTGCTAAACCGTGTTTTGCAAGATTTTTGTCACCTGAAATTCACCTTTAATGATGAGTGTTACCAATTAGGATGCCCAGGGCACGATGAATGGTATACGCTATCTATCAGGGGGAGGTAAGCACATCTTTTGGTGTGAAGAAGGCTGATTCTGGTGCTGGGAAGTTGAAGAAGGAAGAAAGAAAACCAAAGAGGAGAAATCAAACAAACCTGAGAAGGAAAACGGAGGGAGAGGAACAACGGGGAAGGAATGAGTCCCACTTTTAGGCTGTGCTGAGCATTCACCCAGACATCTTATATAATTACAAGGCCTTGCAATAATTTTTATTTTCCTGATTTTACAAATTAGAAGAATAAGGCTCAGAAATTTTAACCAACTTTCTCAGTTTCATGCAGTTAGTGCAAGATGGGGCCAGAACTAAAGCCCATGTCTGCCTAATTCAGATTTTTCATTCCATAAACATTTGTTATGAGTGTGTTGTATCTGCCATCCTCTAAGGACTGGGGCTATGAATAAATTAAAAAATTTTTTGCGTGTTTTCAAATAAGTTCCTGTTTCCCATGGATAGTACTTACAGAATGAGTACTTTCTTACCAGAAAGGAGAAAAACGTTCTAAGCAATGTGATATGCATCAGCAGAGGCAAAACAATCTCTGTCAGGGAGAAGTATCAGGGACGATTTCCCCCAACATTGGGGCTGGTGTTGGTGTTTGGCATTTGTACACTAAGTTGCACACCATTGTGTCAGAAATGAAATGCACAATTTGTCATGGGCTGCCTTTTAGCACTCTTGCCTTTCTTTTTGTCATTTTCATCTTTGAAGTGGTATCCCTATGTTGCAAGGAAGGCAATATAAACATCAAAACCATTCCAGTGCTTACGGATTTCCATCGTGTATTGATAAAATCAGGTTGGATGGTGGATATTGATGCAGGGGGATGTTAATTCAAATTAATTGTCACTCCTCAGTGTGTAGGCATTGGTAGAGTTCCCTAAAAGACATGAAGCACTTAGTAGCGTGTCACGATTCCAGCACATGCTTTCAACTAATTTAATCATGGGGATGAGGATCAAAGTAAGTGCTGCAATAATGCACATTTAACAATATTTGTTCCATTACTGCAGGCCTTGATGATCTGAAATGGGAGCACAGTAGTAGATGGCATTTTGATTTGCACTCTAGGACAAGTAAAATAGTTGCATGTCAACCAGGATGAGATATATAGAATGTGTTAAACCAATCTTGTCATATCTGGTGAGTTACGAGTGATCACCCTTCCTGAAATATGTCAGTTTCTTCTGGTAGCACACTAGGTATCGTAGTAATAGCCAGTACAAATTGCTGTCTAAATGTATGTTCAATTTAACAACTGTCTGTTAAAGTTATCAACACATTCCAACATCCATTGTACAAAAGAACCCCTTCATGCATTAAGGCAGAGTGATTATCAAAATGATGCAGGAAAGGGAAATACCCTTTGGTGCACCTTATAAAACTGCACAAGCAATAGTTTGGAAAGTAGGCATTTTTATGGCATGGGAATATATAGTATAAATTTGATGTGGCAGTAAAATTTTTAAAAAAGAGCAAGAGCAAAGAAATAAAAATCTTTCCATATTGCGCACATACTAACCCCTACTCTCTGAAGCCATAAAAAGTATAAAACACCCAGCAGGTGTTTTAAAACTTAAATTAAATTAATTGCCAACACATTATTATTAATTTCAGAAATGCTGAAAAGGGAAAATAAAAAGTATGTGTTGACATAATGGTACATAGGATATTTGAAAACAAATATAAAATATAAATAGGTTCAATTGGATGTATTCTGTTCACAAAATAGCAATTAATAGCATTTTTAAGTGACTGGGATATTGGACCATTAGGTCATAGTTTATTTAGGAAGGGCAGAGGGCATGTGGATTGGGACCAATTAGGGAGGAGAACCAGCTACATAAGTATTTTCCAGAGGAAAAAGGTAGTAGGTAGCATGTTAGAATGAGAATATAAATAAAATATTCTATGTGCTATGCTTTATAGGTACTCTATAGGCATATACTAAGTGAATGAAATTATAAAATAGAATATACCTTTTAATTTATTTGGCTTTTTTGAATTAAATTAGACACAATTCGGCCAATACAAGTACCTACATGCACCTGGCAGTGTACTGGATGTTGTGGGAAATAAATATAATGGTCGCTACTCCTTTCAAACACGGGAATGTCATTATTGCATTTTCCCACTATCTCCTAATTATGTGAAGATTTATAGGAAGCTATATAGAATAGGGTTGAGAGCTTTGTCTTGAGAATCATATTAATCTGGGTTCAAATTCTGATTCTGCTCCTTGATTGTGTTGTAATACGGAGCCATTTATTTAACCCTTCTGTGCATTAGTTATCCCTTTCATAAAATGAAAATGAAAGAATCTAGCTCATAGGATTGTAAGGACTAAATAGGATTTAACTTGAACCCATGTCCAGTGCTTAATAAAGTCTCAATAAACAAAGTGATTTGTTCACTTGTGTGTCTGCCTTCCTGGGTTGTGGGCCCTTTGAGAATTGCCCATATTGAAGAATACATTTTTATGTATCTTAGGATCTTGCCCATCAGACCCAGTGTTTGATGTCCACGGTGCATCTTGCTGTTATCTACTTGTAGAATGAACAGAATAAAAGCACCTTGCAAAACAGTTCTTATTTATAGCATATGAATTTGCATCACAGATTATATTGAAGATAATATATACATATTTAACTAACTTCTCCAGCACCCAGTCTGTGATATATGAGACTAAAAGTAAACCCAGGGTACTCACTGCTGTGTTATTCCTTGGATCCCAAGCTCCCTAGCTATTCTGATTTTCTCTCCATTTTTCAGACTCTGGTTAGAGTTTCTTTACATATAACATATGGGGGTTTAGCTGTATTTGGCGGGAGAAGAAGGGAAAACCACATCTATTTCATCTTTCCAGAGGTACAATTCTCTTGTATAATTAGCTTTTAACTAACAGTATTTAGCAGTAATATCAATGGCCTTAGAGTTAGCTAGACCTGGATTCAAATTCTGTCTCTGTTCCATAATTGCCAATGACCTCTGGACATTCACCCTATGTCATATTTATTATTCTCAGTGGGAAATTTCTAGGAATAATGTATGCCAGTAGATAAAACCTAGATAAAGTATATGGAATGATATAGTCTTCTAGAGCAAAACATTCATGTTATTGGTGGTCAAATATCCACACAAATTCATCAGGAAAACTTGTTGATCAAGCAAGTAGGTTTATTAAACCTATTTCAGAAAGGGAGACCATCACTTGGTCATGAAGAGACCTCAGTGGAAGGCTCCAGGCTTCAGAGGAATGGACTGTCCGAGTGAAGCATGTTTAGCTATGACAGCAAGGGTGTCTCAACCAGATTTTGATGAGCATTTGAAGATTGTCAAGAATCATCTCCACAAGCCTACCAGGATCACCTGTTGACCAAGCAAAGCTAGAATTATTAAGCTACTCCAGTAAGGGGGAGCACCAACTTGACAGAATTTTAGTAGTGTTCCAAAATGGGGAGTTCAAAAGAGAGTATTTATAGGGGTTGGGATATGAGATCAAGAGCTTAAGGATGATCTTTCAAGGTGAAGGACTGTATTAGGTTCTCCAGAGAAACAGAATCAATAGGATATATATGGGGCTATAAAAGATTTGTTATAGGAATTTGTTCACATGATTATGGAGGTTGAGAAGTCCTATGATCTGCTGTCTGCAATCTTCAGAGCCAGGAAAGCCAATGGTGTAATTCAGAGGTCATAGATATGAGAAGGGGGTAGAGTGCTGTAAGTCCCAGAGTCAGAAGCCAGAGAATCAAGAGCTTTAATGTCCAAGGGCAGGAGACAGTGGACATTACAGCTCAAGAGGAGAGAGAAAATTTGTTCCTCTGAATCTTTTTGTTCTATTTGGGCACTCAATGTTTTGGATAATGCCCGACCACATTGGTGAAGATGATCTTTATTCAGTCTGCTGATCTTTTTTGGGAACAACCTCAGAGACATACCCAGAAATAAAGTTTTACCAGCTAGGCATTCCTTAGCTCAGGTAAGGTGATACATAAAATTAGCCATCATAGGGGCTGATTGCAACTGGGTAAAGTGCATGAGACAATGCTATAAGATTAGTGAGATACTAGTACCTGAGATTCTGTTGTTTGGTAAGCAAGCTCTTTGCCCGTATGTGTATAAGAGTAAGAATAAAAGAACTAATAGCCTACATGAGAAAATTCTTTTTCAGTATTTATTTTATTATTTGACACACAGTGTTGACACACAGTGTTATGTTAGTTTCAGGTGTACAACTGAGTGATTTGACAAGTTTTTACATTATGCTATGTTCACCACAAGTGTAACTACCATCTGCCCCATTACATCGCTGTTACAATATTGTTGACTACATTTCTTTTTTTTTTTTTTTAAAGATTTTATTTATTTATGTGACAGAGAGACAGCCAGCGAGAGAGGGAACAAGCAGGGGGAGTGGGAGAGGAAGAAGCAGGCTCCCAGCGGAGGAGCCTGATGTGGGACTCGATCCCGGAACGCCAGGATCACGCCCTGAGCCGAAGGCAGGCGCCTAACGACTGTGCTTCCCAGGCACCCCTGTTGACTACATTTCTTATGCTCTGTATTTTATTCCCATGACTTACTCATTTCGTAACTGGAGGGCTGTATCCCCCTCTCCCCTTCACGCATTTTGCCTAGCCTCCCGTCCCCCCTCCCCGCCCCCGACCCTTCTGACAACTACCACTTTTTTCTCTGTCTGTATTGTTCTGATTCTGTTTTTTGTTTATTCATTTTTATTTATTTATTTATTTNAACGACTGTGCTTCCCAGGCACCCCTGTTGACTACATTTCTTATGCTCTGTATTTTATTCCCATGACTTACTCATTTCGTAACTGGAGGGCTGTATCCCCCTCTCCCCTTCACGCATTTTGCCTAGCCTCCCGTCCCCCCTCCCCGCCCCCAACCCTTCTGACAACTACCACTTTTTTCTCTGTCTGTATTGTTCTGATTCTGTTTTTTGTTTGTTTATTCATTTTTTAAGATGCCTTTTATGAGTGGAATCGTATGGTATTTGTCTTTCTCAGTCTGGACTTGTTTCACTTAGCATAATACCCTCTAGGTCCATTCATGTTGTCTCAAATGACCTGATCTCATCCTTTTTTTATGGCTGTGTAATATTTCAGTGTGCATGTGTGTGTGTGTGTACATGCGTGCACGCATGTTTCCATGCTTGGCTATTGTAAATAATGCTGCGATAAACATAGAGATGCCTATATCTTTTCAGGTTAGTGTTTTCGTTATTTCTGAGTAAATACCCAAAAGTAGAAAAGTTCCTTGTCCATAAAATTTGTTGGCAAGAATTTCCTAAAACAAAGAATGAAGATAGTTATTGGTTTATGGACTTATTTTCCTGGAGAAGAATTTCATAGAAGAAATAATTAAGTCATGCTTATACAGGTGGTCTCAGTTCTGTATCCTGGTAGTCAAGTTATGGGGATATAGATGAGCTCAATTTTAAAGTGGTTTAAAGTATAAAGATATTTTCTACTAATGGTGGAGAAGAAAAGTTATAAGAAATACACTTACTGGATTATTACATTTTTCTATGCACATTCAAAGGCCCAATGCAAATGTCTCCTTCTCAATAAGACCTGCTAAATTCTCTAAATTGAAATAGATCTTTCTGTTTTTCATAGTCTTAAGAATTTTTATGTTTCTATTATGCTAGACATATACTTTAGCTAAAGGTTTAAAATCTTTTCTTTTTGTCAAAGAAATGTAGCTATATTTAAACTTGTTATCACCAATACTGAAATCACTTTTTTTTCAATAGAATTATAGTATCATATCAGGCTATTTTTAAAGAACATTCACAAACCAAGAATAACTTTTTTATTTTTTCAATTTTTATCTAAATTCAATTAATTAACATATAATGTATTATTAGTTTCAGAGGTAGAGGTCAGTGATTCACCAGTCTTACATAATACCCAGTGCTCATCACATCACTTGACCCCTTAATGTCCATCACCCAATTACCCTATCTCCCCACCTAGCAACCCTTAGTTCATTTCCTATGATTAAGAGTCTCTTATGGTTTGTCTCTCTTTCTCTGATTTCATCTTGTTTTATATTTTTCCTCTCTTCCCCTATGATCTTCCTTCTTTCCTTCCTTCTTTCTTTCTTGACATTTTTAAAGAACAACTTTAGGTTTACACAAAATTGAGAGGACTATGCAGAGATTTCCCATATGCCCCCTTCCCCCCCCATATACACAGCCTCCTCTGTTATTAGCATCCCCTGCCAGAGTGGTGCATTTATTGATGAACCTACATGGACACACGTTAGTCATCTGAAGTCCATAATTCACAATTTAGTTTACTCTTGGAGTTGGACATTCTATGGGCTTGGACAAATATGTAATAACATGTATCCCTCATCATGGTATCATACAGAGTATTTTCATTGCTTTAAAAACCCTTATCACTATGCCTTTTCATCCCTTGTCCCCTTCTCCAGCCCTGGCTAATCTTTTTACTGTCTTCTTAGTTTTGTCTTTTTCAGAATGTCTTTTAATTGGAATTATACAGTGTGTAGCCTTTTCTGATTGGCTTCTTTCATTTAGTAATATGCATTTAAGTCCCCATCCTCCCCCTGCCCTCAATATCTTTTCAGAGTTTGATAGCTCATTTCTTCTTAGTGTTAAGTGATATTCTAAATTCTAAATATCTAGATGTATTTATTTAATCCATTCACCTACTGAAGGACATCTTGGTTGCTTCTAAGTTTTGGCAATTAGGAATAAAACTGCTATAAACATTGATGTGCAGATTTTTGTTTATAGCTTTATTTTTTATGAGTCATTTAATTTTTTTTAATACTGTTATGACAACGCCATTCTCAGAACCTATTGAAGGTCCTATCAATGAGTAAGTAGGTGTTAAATTCATGCTTTTTGAATCAATGAAGTTCTCAATAAAATTTGGCATATTTTGTCATAGTTTTTATTTATATTATTGCATGTAGATTTCTTCCCTTGAGTATGAGCTTCCAGAGGGTAGATAGATCTTTCCATCCAACTGCTCCTCGTTCCTATTCGCCACCACATCTCCTCTTTCACCCCATGCGTGAAGATAGAAAATACATTAAGTGTATGAGGGATGAAAAAAGAAGAGTAATTTTAACGTTTATCAAAGTTTTTTTTTTTTTAATTTTCATAGTCTGTATGATTCACTAAGCAGTTTAGGAAAAGTGAGGCATTTTTTTATTTCATTGGATTATTGTTCTAAAGCTTATATCCTGTAATGAAATACATAGAATATTTTTAGTTTGCTTCAAGGTGATTTTATTTTAGATACTGAGTTATTGAAATATGGTTTCTATAGAAACCGTATAAGTATACTGACCCTTGAATATAGACTTGAAAACATTTATTGTCTTGCAAAAATTTTCGCTATCCTTTCTATTTTATAACAGTGAATTTCAGCTTCCTAGATTAAATGTAATATAATACTAACACTATAGAACAGAATTTTAAGGACAAATATTCCCTTTTACCCCCCAGAATATCTGTCACCTCTTATGAAGGTGTAAGATCTGCAAGGATATCTTTGGATTAGTTTGCAATTGCATATAAAATCTTCATTTTAGAGCCAGTATTTGAGGTCAGCATTAATGCTTAATTTAGAATTCTGGGCTTTGTGCTCTCATTCTGAGGATATTTAAAAGCTATGTCTAGATAATAGGATTTGGGAAACTGTTTATTCTTTATGAGTCTCTTGCCTAAATCTTATATACATCCCACATCTTTGTTTGCCTGATTTAATTTAATGCCAGATACTAATTGGCAGTACGTTTGTATTGGGAAAAGTCAATGTCCATAAAGAATAAGGAGTTTAATATCACAGAATAGTATTTTTGCTTATGTTAAATAAATATGAGCATTTCCTAGTAAATGTTTAAACATTCTGTTGTGTGGTCAGTTTAATGAAAAGGTCATGAAAACAAGCAGCTCCTTCCATCAAGAGGTGGAATCTATTCTCCACTCTTGGAATCTGGGTTTGACAGTGTGACTTGCTTTAGCTAATGTGATAGAAAATGTGGATATGGTTTTTATGAATTTATAGGAAACCCACTGAATTCTAAAGAAAATAGTAATAAAGTACTACTGCTTGTACTAAAAGTGAGAGAGTTAATTCAAATTAGGAAGTGTTTTGGCGTCCCCAATTTTCTAGAGGTAAAAAGCAGGCTGAGCAAACTACTTGGGTATTTCTTTTCTAAAGGGAAGAATGACTCTGAGGGCAGAGCTGAAAACCATGGAGAAAAATAGACTTGGGGAAGTAGACTTCCTTGTAGGAAGCAGATGCCGGCTCTAATTTAAAAACAAAAACAAACAAACAACCAAAAAAAAAAAAAAAACCCAACACACACACACAGGCTAACTTTCACGATGGCTATGGCTCAGTGTCTTCTGTTCTTTCATTTCTGGAATGGGAGTGTCATATATGGATATTCTGTCCATGTGCAGAATAAGGGCAAATAATTTATCTTTTTAGTTTACACGTCACTGAATCAACAGATGAATTGTAGAAGTCACACATCCATCTTAGACTAGATACAGAAAATCCAGAAACTGGATTTTCAGCCTGATTCCAAAATGTGTTGCAATTTTGGGGGGGGGGTTTAGGGAGGATGTGTTACTTTGCAAATAGGAAGGATGTAAATAGCTGTGGTCATAGGTTGAACTGTGATAAATTGAAAAATAAAAAGCTTGCAGTATTTTTTAGCTCCTCTTATCAAGAGGCAGAGTTTATTTCTCCATTCCTTGTGACTTACATTAGCCAGTGCGATATGGTGCATTGGGGCTTTCTTTGATTTGTGTTTTTTAAACATAGTCACCATAGGGGAAATCCTGTGGTTAGTCTACAAGATCATGAAAGGTATGTGGTCCAGTCATCCCTTATCTCTCCAAACAAAATCCAAGTATGAAAAGCCAGAAAATTTTCACATTTTTTGTAACTTACCTACCAGCTGAGATGACTGCAAATGAATGAATGAATCCAATATTGACGACAGAGGTGAGATGCATCACCTTAGCCCTGACCAAATTGTTGACATTCAGGATCATGAGAAAATAAATCTGGTATTTTAAGACATAATGTTTTGGGGTATTTTTTTATGTGGCAATAGATAACTGATAAATTAACTGATAAATGCAAATCCATTTACTTACATAACAAATGTTTACCATGCATCCATTATGTGCTGTTTTTTACCTTTGGCATAGAAAAGTCTTTATCCAATAAGATTATTAAATTTGATGCTAAAATAAAAAAAATGACATATAAAATTACAAGATCTAACTTATAACTAAATGGTTTATCTATTATAAGTATACCAAAGTCCAGAATCCACTCCTTGGTTTGGCTCAGGTCATGATCTCAAGGTCCTGACCTTGAGCCCCACATCAGGTTCCATGCTCAACATGGAGCCTGCTTGGGATTCTTTTCCTCTCCCTCTCCCTCTGCTCTTCCTCCCACTCACACTCTCTCTCCCGCCCACTAAAATGAATAAAATTAAAAAAAAATTACTTGCTTAATATTCATACATCTTTTCTCTACTAAAAACACACTAATTTTCACTGGTAAAGAATTTAGTTGCCTAATGTTATTCTATGAATTTTGTGAGAGTTGATCTTACCCTCTTTTTTGAGATAGAAATATAACCAAATCAGAGTCCTGTACCACCCACCCAGGGTATGATTCAAGGATGAATACATGACCTTACTCAACTCATTTTCTGGGACCCTCAGATCTGGGCCTTTTATTGGAAAAGAGAAGCTTGCCCCTTTTTGAGTAGTTGAGAGCATGGAGTTGCTTGTTGTCACCTTCCTACCAAAGTGGGAGACACGGATTTAGTGTGGACTCAAAAGAATAAAACTGAAATGGAAAGAATGAAACTGAGTCCTGATGACATTTGAGATCCTAAATCCAGCTTTGCTTGAAGCCTGACCTAACCTTGGTATTTTTAGTTTTGTGATCCAACAAATTCCTTGAAGTCTAATAAAGTTGGGTTTCCAAAATTTGCAACCAAAATAGTTCTGGCTAATAACATAGCCTGGCATGAGAGTATGTGTTACATGTTATGTTTGACAGAACCCACTTTCCCAAATAATCTCTCCTCCCACTCTATTTTTATCCCTCTGATTTGATTTTATATATTAATAGACCATTGAAAGCCCTTTCCAGCTGCATATGGGCGACTTTCCTATACAGTATTCCTGTGGGCAGCTTCCATTCACTCCAGACTTGCCTGCATGAAGCTTGACCACAAGAACCACCATCTTCCTAAAGGAAGAATTTATACCCTTTTAACAATATGTATCCAAATTAGCAAAAACGCATTTATCTCTGGACTTGTATGTAACAGAGGAATTAATTTTTATTTTCCTTCAGTAATTATATTTTAGCATCTCTTTGTTGTAGCACTTTTGCATTCATCATAATTAATCCTGATTTTTCTTGGAATCTAGTAAATTATTCAATATAATGTATTATTCTACCAGACAGGCTTAATGTAAGAAACAAAAAACTCTCTAGGTATATTATATAGAATGGATTAGGCACTTAGAAAATAGCTCAAAGTTTAGAAGAGTAAGGTTAGAATACCACACTGGACGTTTGGTGTTAGAGTCATATTACTGTGGCTGTGACACAGAACAGGGAGAAATTTTTTGCTGCTTCCAGAATGACTGGTACCTTTACAAGTGCTTCAATTACTTGACAGGAATGTAGACTATATACCTTGAAAAATCCCTTGCCTGATGGACTTTATTTGAAGGAAGATTTTTCCCTACTTCTAGCTTCCAAAAATCCTGCAAGTGCAACTCACTAATAGAATCTTAATTGCTCCTGACTTCTTAGCTACCTGGTATTCTGGAAAATGTAGTGTTTGGCTTCCAAACTCTGTGATAGAAAGAGATTATATGGAAGAAAGTGGGAAGGCATAAATTTAGTTAAAACAATTGTTCTATTAGAGTTCTAGGTGGAGGGAGGGAGAGAGAGAGAGAAAGAGAACTAGAGAGAGAGATTATTACAAGGAATTGGCTCACATGATTATGGAGATTGGCAAGTCCAAAATCTTCAGTGTGGGCTGGCAGCCTAGAGACTCAGGAGAGCTGATGTTGTATATGAACACTGAAGGCAGTTTGCTGAAAAATTCTTGCTCAGGAAGGCTGGTCTTTTGTTCTATTCAGGCCTTCAACTGATCCCCACTTCCACATTATGGAGAGGAATCTGTTTTACCTAAAGTTCACTGATTTAAATGTGAATCTCACCCAAACACACTTTCCAGATTGACACATAAAATTAACCATCCTATATTCTAACTTTAGGCATCAGGAAAAGATGGTGGTTCCACTCATTGTTGAAGGTACCAATTCAAAATACAGAACTGTATTCATTAGATAAGCTCGACCTGGGCCATCTAATATAGTAGCTATCAAGCAACAAGAATGTGGGCAGTTTGAATTGAGATGTGGTTTTGAAGACTTATAAAAATATAAAATACCTTACTAAGAATTTGCATATTGATTATATGTTAGATATGTTGAGTTAGGTAAAATTATTAACATTAATCTCGCCTGATTCTTTCATTTTTCTTAATGTGGCTCCTAAGGGGCTCACATTGTATCTCTGTTGGACAGTGCTGGGTTAAGTCTACAGAAACAAGAACAACACAAGGCCCTGCCCTTCAGTGGTTTAATACAATGACACTTGGTTTAAGCTTAAGTGAAAACTATGGTAGACCCTAATGACATCATGACGACTTTTTACATCAACTATCTCCCATGTGGTGACAGCTTCAGCCCTATAGCTCCACTGTGTTAAAATGAGATCTTCTTAGTCTCTAAGAAGATAAAACTATATCCTCTTGTGGTAGCAATTAACTGCTTTACCCAGGATGACATAAATCCATTCTTTGCAGGAGTAGAACAAGTTATTTGACTTTGCCTAACTGCAGTGGGTCTGGGTGATATAGGGAAACTCATAAAATACTTGATGAGCATTACTGCTTTTGCCTGAGTCTTCCCATATGCATACAAAAGTACTACTTTCTTTGCATATAGAAGAGTCAACCCTTCCCCAAAACAAGACTACCCAAATGTCTTATTCGATTACTATATCCAACTTAATTCCAGGATCTCTGGGTAATGATAATAGCCTCTATATCAGATTTAAATGTGGCTTCTCTTGGTCTAGAAGCCTGTAGACTAGAAAAGTATATTATCCCCCTCACCACCACATAGCAAGTATACATTGGGGGGGCAAAGGATAAGACAACAGCAATAATCATTCACATTCAGAAAGGGGAATATTGGGATATACCCAATAATCACTAATTCATAGCAATTCTACTGCACTAGAAAGAGGCTGATTAGAACCTTTTTGTGCAAGTGTGGAATGTTCTTTGATTGGTTCCTGATTCTGCAGTCTGGGAGGAGCTCCCAAATCCATTGTTCATTATGTTATCTGGATCCACACTCTACTCTAGCCAGTCTTCCCTTTCCGTTCATTTCCTTGGCCCCTCTGAAAGGGTTTAGGAGGAAAGGACTTCCCTAGGGACATTGCTTTCCTGTCACTGAAAGTTTGGTTGTCCAAGTTTATAAAGTTTGACTAAACATGGAGTACTTAAGTCTATGCTTACAGTTTCATTGGCAGTACAACTTTCTAAAAGTCTTTATAGGCTTCTTGTCTATTTGATTCAAGTCAGTTTCATGGGTCAGGAATCAGGAACACAGTACATTCTGAGACATAGTTTTAGTATCAGCTATATGTCTTTATTTTCTCCAATTATAGATCTTTCATTCTTAATTTACTATGGACCCTTTTGAGTTTGTACATACGGCTTCTGTGGCAAGGCCTTGCTCTGAATACAGTCTTTTTGTTGAACTAATTTATGTAAATGAAAGATACCACAGTTTTAGTCTAATCTTTGACCTGAGGGCATTTAATCAGTAAAAGTTTTACTGGACATTTTTGACTCTCATAATCTTCACTCTTCATTTTACTGTTCTGAGGTAATACGCAGATGCCTTTTCCAAACCTGCAAGCCTCTGAATTTCTAAATTTTATCTCTTCCCTTTCAATTCTACCTGAAAATTGATCAATTATTTCTTGAGTTTATTTTGCTTATAATAACTTGTCAATAGCAGCCAATAGCAATCAATTTACACCATTGGTGTCCTACTTTCCAACCTTTTCACATAGATCCACAAATACATTGCATATATAATAGTTTTGCCAATTATTTTGTCACTGCCACAAAATGGATCAATATCCTGCTAATTTCTGGTATCAATTTCCTCAATTCTTACCACCCAGTGCTAGGTCTGCTCCATTGCAGTAACAAAGAGATACCATCTCAGTACTTAACAACAAAATTATTTGCTTCTTGCTCATATAAGTCTGTTTCATGTCCAGAATTTGGTCTATTGCTTTCCATGTAGGAACACAAATAATCACTAGAGCAGAGAGAGCAAAACATCCAAAGTTCTTACCCTGGAAATCAAATATTTGACCTAGGTGTGACACAACTTACTTTGGTCCACATCCCATCAGCCCGGGCTCTTTGACCAGAACTAGGCTCCAGCCAACCGTGAGGAAGCGGGGAACCATAGCGAAGCCCACGAATCTTTGGAGGACTTATGTCACATCAATATACCTGCTACCTGGGTGATTCTAAGACTAGATCCTAAGGAAATAAGAGAGTTGTGTTCAAAGATGCATAAACAAGGATATTCATTACGTGGTTAGTTATAATAGTAAAAAACAAAATTTGGAAGACCACAAAAGACTATGAACAGTGTAACTGTACCACACACAAAAAGCAGATTATATATTATGATAAATATATTATGATATACTCTTTTCTTAGAATATTGCCTATCCAACAAAATTACATTTATAAAGAAGGACTAAGAAATCATTCCCTGCATAGTGTTATACAACATTGTTAACAATAGTAACCGTGATAAGTAACGCACAACACTAAATGAGTACATACTGTGCTCTAGACAGTGTTCTAGGAATTTTGTAAGTATTAGCTCATTTAAGTTTCAAAAAAAAAAGCCCATTTTATATAAGAGGAGATGAAGGCACAGAGAGGAGAACAAGCTTAGAAATACTTTATTATGAGCAGAAATACATAAAGGTATAAATAATGCATAGATGGGAAAGATAAACCTACTATATTCACTTAATGCACCAGAACATAGGGTCACGAGTGTGGAAATTAATAAAAGAAAATCTCATTTAAAAGAGAGTCAGGGGCCAGAAGGGGGACCTCTCATGCCTTACCACTCTAGTCTTACTTGCAAATAAATACTACTCTACTACCCTAGCAAGAGGAAGAAAGGTTTTCTTCTTATCCAGCAACAGCTGGGCCAATAAGACACTGTTACAATTCAGCCAATGAAAAGCCACTACACTTTGAGCCCTCGGTTTACTCTAATGGGCTCTTTGTTCATAACAATCCCTGTCAACTCCCCTCTTTCCTCTATAAGAGAGCTTTCTCTCCTTTGTCCTCTGGACTTGCCTATGGTTTTGTCGTAGCCTGCATATCCCCAATTACAGTTCTCTGCTAGTCCTTAATAAACCTTTGTGTGTGTGTGTGTGTGTTTCTGTTAAAATAACTGACAGTTTTATTTTTAAGGTTAACAGAAGAATTGAGGGAATATATTAGTTACAGAGATTCTGAAGTTATATAAGTCAATTTTATGTGTTTACTTATGGTTACCTTCAGAGTTCTCTTTCCTCTCTTTTTTCCTTTTTATAAAAAATATAAATATCCTCTTATACTAAATTAATGGATGCATTATTTATGTTTAACTTTTAAATAATGTTATTAGACATAAATAAATGCCTGAGACATGAAGAAAGAAGACTATAAAATCCATTGTTTGTAAACATATTTTTTCTGTATTTTTATCCCAACCTAATGACAATATCTGTCATCATTACCAAATTATACTAAATTTCCTGTGATCAAAAATCACTGTAGTTTTTGTTTTCTCAAATATTTATATTGGGGAATATGCACGTCAAATCATGATTATCTGATTACTCTTATTCAACATGGAAAGAGACTCTTCAAAGGTATTTTTAATATAAATTTATTTGACAAACAGATCTATTTTTAAAATGGACATATTATATTATGGACTACCGGGGTTCAGGGCATACGCAGATGTTTTTTCAAAAAGACCCATATTCAGGAGTGCCTGGGTGGCTCAGTTGGTTAAGTGGCTGCCTTCGGCTCACGTTATGATCCCAGGGTCCTGGGAATGAGCCCTGCATCAGGTTCCCTGCTTGGCAGGGAGTCTGCTTCTCCCTCTAGGCCCCTCACCCCTGCTCATGCTCACTCGCACTCTCTTTTCTCAAATAAATAAAAATTAAAAAAAAATAAATAAAAGTTAAAAAGACCCATATTCTTCGTGAGTTTAATAGTGAAATACTATTTTTTTTCATGTTAAAAGAACCCTGAAATTGTTCAAAAATAAGGGAGATTTAGGGGTGCCTGGGTGGCTCAGTCAGTTAAACATCTGACTCTTGGTTTTGGCTCAGGTCATGCTCTCAGGGTTGTGGGATCAAACCCCACTTTGGGCTCTGCACTGGGCCTAAAGCTTGCTTAAGATTATCTCTCTTCCTCTCCCTGTGCCCCCCCCCGCTCTCTCTCTCCCTCGAAAAAATAAGAAAAATAAAAAGAAAAGAAAGTAAGATAAAATAAAATAAAATAAAGGAGATTTAAAGATCTCATGTAATTGTGAAGAAATGCACAAGAAACATGAACTGCATGGTAGGTTTGGCTCAATGGTTTAATAAAGTTATCAAGGACCCTTTCTCTCTCTTTTTTCTACTTTCGGATGTCAGAGTTATGTTAAGGCAGGTGCCCGATTGTGGATCCAAGATGAGTGCCATACCTCTCACTGATCCTTCCATCCCACTGTGCTCTGGAGAAGAGGATAAGGGTCACTTCCAAAAGGTCTTTCATAAAATGGAGGAAGCTTCTTTCCCAGAAGCCCCAAGCAAGTGTCTTCTCCCATGTGCTGCCCTGATTTAGGTTCCTTGCATGCTCCTGAATAAGTCCTTATGCTAATTGGCTCAAAGATAAGAGGGATACTATTGCTCTGATTGGCTTAGACACTGCAAGCCCTACCCCTGGACCTGGGGTTGATTCCTCAAGCTGCATACATGTAACATAAGATGGACAGAGTGGAAGCCATGTGGAGGAGTCAATTACAATGTCAGATAGAAACAGGAGCCAGTGAAAAAGTTCTTCATAATTGACCGTCCTCTAATAACCAAAGTCAAATAGTTCTAATTGGTAGCATGCTAAAATGCTATGCTTTATTTACCAGAAGGCAGCCATGAGAACTTAAGGAACCTGCTTAATACCTTGAAAATTTATCCTGGACTTTCCCTGGAAATTAGAATCTGTTTCAGAAATAAGAATTCCATAGTACTCTGACTTTAGCTCAATAATAATGCCCTAATATGTTGAGAAACATGAAACTGTGTTTCTAGAGTGGAAGGAAGTTTGAGGAATCTACCCTAGAAACAAAATCCCTTATCTAATAGGAGTTTTGGAGCCATGAGAAGCATAATGAACCCAGAACAAGTGCTGAAGGGGTAAGGAAAGAAACAGATGGAGATGCCAAATATGTCATTTACCAACTTTACATTTTCCCCCTACAGTTGGC
This sequence comes from Ailuropoda melanoleuca, assembly GCF_002007445.2. NCBI lineage: Eukaryota > Metazoa > Chordata > Mammalia > Carnivora > Ursidae > Ailuropoda > Ailuropoda melanoleuca. Next base: position 95,575,092 of record NC_048228.1, read on the forward strand.
TCACAGCCATGTTTATGGAAAATGAACAGTAATTGATGCTAACCATGGTTCCCTCTTGTGACATGGTCTCTGGGTTGGATTATCTCTCTTGAGTATTTAATCATTTAAGTAATGGTCACAATCTAATTCATAAACACTCTTTCAAGATGAATTTAATTCCTCTGTAGCCTCCAAATGATAAGACAGAGGAAAGTGGGGGGGGGTGGGGAGAAGGGTGAAATGATCCCTAAAGTCCCCTTCTGCAAAGGAAATGAAATAAATGATATCCATATGCTTCCAGATTGGTGTAGATTTTTCAGTCAGAACTCATACTAGTCTAAGATTAGGTAGGATGCCTCTAGATTCTGTTTATCCCCACTCTCAAGAGAGAGTGTTTGGATTGTGGCGATTCCCTGGGGTATTTCTGGCTATTCTGCCTTTTGAAGTATCCTGCCATGAGGAAGTGGGGTGGAGAAAATTTTCCTTGTGGATGTTAACCCACTGAAAAGTGGCACCCAGAACACTGAGAGATAGTTAAGGAAAACTCAAGGAATTTTCTGTTATGGTCAATGTGGGGGAGTTTGATTTATATGCACAAGAAATGAACACGTTGGTAGCATCACAGAAATTCACATCTCTGTACAGCAATATGCCCTGAGGATCTGTGTCCAGTGAGCATTCAGAATTATCATGATGACCACGGAGGACTGAAAGCAAAGTGCTAAATGGTTTGTTCAGAATGCAGTCCGCTTGTTGCCCTTGGAATTCTTACTCAAAAGCTAGTTACAATCCTTCAAAAAGAATAAAAAAAAGTAGGCTACAATAATTATTTATGTATCTAAAACATAGTCAAAAATCTCAGACCAAGAGTATGAGTTGTTCTGCAGTTCAAAGAGCCACCTAATCATCGTGCCTTAAAATAACCGAAGCTTATTTCTCATCCTTTCTCTAAGACCATGACAGGCTAGCTTGGCAGCTGGGCTGTACATCATCCTCACTCAGGAACTCAGGATGCAGGAGCCTCCGTCTTTATGCTGCATAGTTGCCAAAGCAGGAGAAAAGTAAACACGACAAATGAGACGTTAACTCGTAAAACTTCAGCCTAGAAATGATAGACATCACTTCTGCTTATATGCTATTGGTCAGAACAAGTCACATGGCTGCCTTCGCCGTCAAGGATATGGAAAAACGCATTCCTCCCATATTTCCATAAGAAAAAGTGGACACTCTTAGGGAACAACACTTGTGACAGTCCTCCTAAGCAAAAGAGACCCTGCTTACTACAAATATAAAAATACCCTGGTTTCTGGTAAAGAGTCCATTAGGCTCCTACTAGAAATCTACTATATACACCTGGTATTCAGTTTAATTACTTGATTTTTTAAACTCATAATATATTAGAAAATACTTGAAACAGAAGTGCTTTACAGCATGAATTAGTTCAGTATGGCTGCCAAAATAACAAAATACCACCCAAGAGTGGCTTAAATAATAGAGATTGGTTTCCTTACAGTTCGAGAGGCTGGAAGTTGAAAATCAAGGAGTCAGCAGGATTGGTCTCTTCTGAAGACCTGTCTCTCACATGGTGTTCCCTCTGTATGTATCTGTGCCCTAATCTCCTCTACTTACAGGGACCCAAGGCATGAGGCATACTGAATAGAGCCTATCTTAATGACCGCATCTGAATTTAATTACTTCTAAAGTCCATATCTCCAAATATAGTCTCTTCTGAAGTACTGGGAGTTAAGACTTTAACCTTTTTTCAATATGAATTTTGGGGGATGCAATTCAGCCCATAATACACCATAATGGAAGTAAAATTAAAAATAAGAAAGAAAGAATAAAAAAATAGAGATTTAAGAAAATCAGGTAGTCTTGTATTTGTGTGTGTGTGTGTGTGTGTGTGTGTGTGTACGGATATATGCCAAAGAACTCTTGAAAAGTTCTTTCCTAACAGTCAAAGGGTAGGCCATAAGCAATGCAATTCAATTGGGGAAAAAAGATGACCGGGAGACCATGGTCTATTTCTAAGAGACATTTGCAATAACTAATAATAAAGGGAGGAAACATATGGCAGGGAAATTTATTGCTCACTATGCGTCCGTGGACTCTCTGAATATATTTTCCAAGCAATTTTCTGTGAGACTTGTTCTCACCGATGAGTTGAGTGAGCAAGGGAGGTATCTAGAAAAAATGCTCCAGACAGAGGAAACACCAAGTGCCATGGCCTCAAAGAGGAGCTACAATAAATTTCATATGCTTGTTATTTTGGGAAATCTGAAAATCAAAAATCCCTGACTCTTACTGTCCCAAATGTAGCATTTCCAAATTCTTTACACATACTAGTCTTTGAATTTGGGAAGGAGAAATTAGAATTTCTGGGAATTTGTAGGAATTCTCAAAATCATATTATTTTGTGTTTTTCATAGCACTCTATGTGCTTTTAGTAATAATGAGTGACCATAAAAATAAACTGTGAATATTTTATCTGCAGTAGACTTACGCTGTTTTGTAAGTTTTCTGTAAAATAAGATACATATATTACTGAATGTGTGACTTGTTATTGTTATTAACAAATATCTTGTGACAAGATTTTGCATTTCAATAATTTATATGAATCTCTCAACTTGATATACATATTGCATAATAAAAAATTCTAAAGGAAGGAGAACACAAAATAAATGCCAAATAAAAGAATTTAAAATGGAAAGACAATATAAAATATTTAATATTTATATTGTCATTATTAAAATGAAATTTTAAAACACCCAAGACATTAATTACCCTATTCAATAAAATTGATTCTTGTTTTGTAACAAATATTCCAGATTTAGAATAATTTATTTCCTTCTGAATTAATGTTGGTCAAATTTTTAAAAGTGTATTCAAAAACATCTTTGGATTGGTACATAGTGCTTATTATGATGAACTCATTACAATTCTTAGCAATAAAAGCTTTTGTTTGCTTGCCTTGAGTTTTATTTGCTGTTGGAATTAATATTGCTTTGCATTATTAAACTGATTTTAGAGCAATTTCTGGTTTCATGTTGGAATATCCCACAAGAACATTCACATTTTCTTTTCTTGCATTAATTTTGCTAAAGTGTTTACCAGGAACTGTAGCCTATAGCGGGTATTCAAACACAGCTGCAAACATTAATAGTTGTATTTGAATAACGTAACATTCAGATTTCCTATCAAGGTTAACAACACTACACAGAATCATATGTTGAAATTGCTAATCAAAAAACATTTTGCTTCCTAAATGTGTTATTTCTTGGAGCAACTCTCACAGGATTTGTATAAAGTACACAATACATACAAACTTACTAATATTGTTGTTTGCGAGAATGGCTCACTACTAGCAATGGATGGCCTTGAACACAAATTTATAACAAGGCAACAGCTAAAAGCAACACTTATCTCCTACTGCTTTGTCCTGTTTTCTAAAAATGTTGACCTCGATCTTTGACTCAGCATGTAGGTGTCTCCTAACTTTGCTTTGAAGGCAGTGTATTCCTTGGGGCCAGTACCACTTCTATCTTTCTAGTTGGGCTTTAATTCCCCTTAGAGGGGAATTATCATACTTTTTTGTTTTCCTGATTTCTTGATAGATATTTCATGAGACCGAGGATTTGGAAAAACATACACATTTCCCAATAAATGTGGGAAAGCAAGTCCCCCATGGAAACATCATCCAAAGGAGAAAAGAGAAGTTGCAATTGGATATCAATTCAGCCAGTTTTCTCAAGTCTAAAAGAAAGAGGCAAATTACCTAACTTGAATGAAAAAAATGATAAAGTTGGATACATGCAGCTTTATTTAGATCTCTTGTTCTCAGAGTAGGGTCCCTAGACAAGCAACATCAGCATCACCTTGAAACTTGTTAGAGATGCACTTTCTTGGGCTCCCATACAGACCTACTGAAGCAGAAACTCTGAGAGTGGAACCCAGAAACCTGAGTTTGTAAAACACCTCTAGGTGATTCTGAAGTACAAAAAATTTAGGACACCTTCATCCGATTATCTTCATTTGGAATGCCCCTCCAGAGCGGAGTGGTTTTCTCTCTTCATATTTTATTTAATGTTAAAAATATAAATAAATAACTCCTTCAAAACAGAGGGGTGAGAGGCTAGAGTGAATAATATGTGTCCATTTCTGCCTGTGATCTTGTAAGGAAACTAAAAAAAAATTGGAACCAATGACTATTTTCTGGTGGTCTGGATCTTTCACTAGTTGCTTAATAAAGAATTCCTTGAAGACAACACTCATAATTGTTTCCGAAATGTCACTTTAGCAATACTTGCATGTTTTTGGTAACAATACTAAGTTATTAAGTAGTTAAATTGAAATGCAACAAACACTGGTTACATGCTTAAGTGCTGTACAAAGTCCTGCAATATGTATAGATATGAACATAACTGCTGCTCTTAAAAATGGTTATGGGATGGTGTATAACAGTAATGTAGATTACCAACTATAATACAAAACAAAAAGAAATAAAACTTATAATAGAGGCATAGCACACAGAAAAAAATATGTATGTATGTGTGTATTTTTTTCTCCCCCAAAGGGGTACTTTTAGTTGTTTGGAAAATTACATTAATCAAGATCAGCCATTCCTTGGATTGTTAACAATATATTTCAAATCCTGCAGGAACAGAGGAAGGGTGCTATTTAGTGAAGAGGTCAGATGAATAACTCAGCCTGGATGCTTGCAAGGAAATGGTTGGGCCACAGGGTAGCTTAACCCTTAATTTTATCCGTTTCAGTGGTTGCCACAGATTCCCACAACTGACATTGATACTTTTCTTGCAAACAACTGAAAACTGCATAGCTTGGTTGGCATTAGTCACTGTGAATAGTTGTGGCCCAAGCTGAGGATTAAAGTTACATGGAAAATAGAGTTATGATATTGGGGTTTCTATATCAGTACATGCTATAAAAACTATTACTCTGAAGATGGCAGGAACTTGATAAGCAGGACCAAAATCAAAGAAATGATGGGGAAAAATATCAATTTTCCGAAAACTGAGATCACTTTATTACCATGGTTGTAGCTTGTTCCTTGAAATCTTTAGAAGCCTCCTTTAGGGACACTTGCATGGAAGAGCTCAAACAGATCTGTCCTTCAAATGCAACCATGCCATTGTTTTCTGATTCCAATTCTTTCTGATGAATGAGTTGGTCTATAAGCCTGCTGCATGTGTGATTGATTTTGCTGTAATGTCCCCAGCACAGAAGCACCTACTTGTTGCAGAACTGTGCGTAAGACCCACTGCTACATATGCAAACCTCAAAATTAAGACAAAACAACTCTTACCATCACCACCCAACCAACAACAGAATGGAGACCGGAGGGTTGAAAGAAGACTATCTTATCCTTGAATGTTGCTCCTTTATGATAAATAAAAATATAACATAACAAAATTCCAATGTAATAAGCTCCGATTCCTCATTCACACTCCCATGCATGCTATCATCAATTGCTGATTATTGATGATTATTGATATCATCAGTTGATGATCACATTATGTTCTGTGCGAGATCCATGTTCCTCAATATTTTTAGGTGGGAAAAGCACATTTTAGACATAGCCACAGATCATTCAAAGTTGGAAGCAAAAGGCAAAATTGGGTCAATTTGTGTATTAGGAGTAGTTCTGGATATCCATTTGGCTTATTGAATCACAGTATAATAATTACAGTCACATCTCTTCAACCCCACAATACATCAGTAATGAGGCTTTAGGCTTCCTTAAGATATTTTTCTATCTTGTGTTTTTGTTGTATTATATTATATGCAACATCCATGTTCATATGTACATAACTCACCTGGATTCCCTTGTGAACCTGTGGTCACCAATTAAAGATGGTTTAATCCCTTCTCCATGCAGCCTTCACTGTAGACCATATCACATTCCTTGGTGCTGCTACCATCATTCCCTTTATGTACTTTCTTGACAGCATTTATCAAGTGAAGGAATAAACATTCGTTATTGTAGATCAAAAACTCCTTGAAGCAAAGACTATTTTTTTTTAAATAGAGTTATTTTCCTTTTTTTTTTTTTTTTGAGACTAATCTTGTCCATCATTTTTTCCTGTAGACCAGGGATTGGCAAGTAGGGCCTACTGCTCCTTTTTGTCCACCCAATGAGCTAACTAAGAATGGGTTTAAAATTTTTAAATAGTTGCAAAAAAGAAGAACTGTTCATGACATGTGAAAATTACATGGCATTCAAATTTTTGTGTCCATAAATAAACTTGTACAGAAATACAGCGTGGCTCATTCATTTGCATTTTATCTGCGACTGCTTTCATATTTGCAACAGAGAATGGATGACCTGTGAATTCTAAAACAATGGCTGTTGACTGGGGTTGAATTTGCTCCTGGGCCCCAGAGGGCAACTGACAAAGTCTAGGGACATTTTTAGTTGTGACAAGGATAAAGTGGATACCACTGGGGTCTTATTGGATGAGATTGGAACCTTCCTAAATACCTTACAATGAACAACAGAACCCCTTCAACATACAATGATCTTGTACAAAGTGTCAGTAGTGCTGAGCTTAGCAACTTTGGCCTTAAATATTTACTACCTGATCCTTTACAGAAATGTTTGCTAAACCCTATCCTAGATCCTAATAATAACTAAAGGGAGCAAAGTTTCCTCTGGTAATTAGAAGATATGCATGCTCAAGTTTAGACACACAAATCTGAAAATATGGGTAATTAAAATTTAGAGAATTTCACTGAATCTTATACATGAAATAAATGCTTCAAGAAACCACCTGATCTAAGTCAAATGGTTCTAACTGCACTCAATAAGTAAAAAACTCACCTGAAAAGTGATACGTTTAAATGGTGAAAACGGAGACAAAAACATATAAACATAAAATCAGTGGCTTATTTTGTGACATGTGTGCCAAAGAACTAGGTGATGACATTATTCTAGCTTCAACTTGGTTGTTGTGATTTAACATAGAGCATAAACGAGTCGCTTTCGGTATCCAAAGAATTCTGTGTCTCACAGTTCAATAGTAATTGTAGAATTTTCTTTTTAAAAAAAGTTTTACTGGGTGTGCACTGTATAAATGTGAAAGCCTATTCCTTATTATTTAAGCCAAATACTGACATTACATAAAAATAGGAAAAAAGAGACTCCATAGTTCCCGGTCTCCAATAGTAAAAGACAGAGTAATAGGAACCACAATTGGGAATTTCCTCTCTGATTTATAAGGATCTCATACCAAGTCACCTCTTAAAAATCTATACCTATAATATGTGATTAAACTTATTGTCAAGTGGATTATATTTTCACCTGGCCTTTTAACCCCGCTTTTTGATTTTTAACAAAAGGACAGGAAATCTTTCCTTCTGTGGTAGAAAGTAGGAAAAGGAGGTGTTCGTTCCCCCTTGTCCATTAGATCATACTAATCTCATACTTTTTCTACTTAGAAACCCGACTTTGAGTTAATAAATACCATTCTACCATGTCAAAGATGTTAATTTTTAATTTGAAACACTTGTCTTAATAAGAATGGGTGAGATCATGTTAGCTTTATTGTGATAGCTGAACAGTCCCCGAACAAGTGCCTAATGAAAAGAAACAGTGATATGGCAGCTTTGTTTCATCTTAGGCAACAATAATAATAAGTGGCCCCAGAAAAATTGATAGCAGATCCCACGTTTTATGCAGTTTTCAGGAATAATCTGGCTTTGACATAATGCAGAGTCAAAGAGAATAAAAGAATAAAGGAGACTGTGGTGAATACAACTGATCATTTCCAACTCATGGCGAAGTGATGATTAAAATGCTAGTTTAGGAGTCAGGAAGGGCTTGAGTACCATCTTTGGCCTTTATAGGTTCTGTTAGCTTATGAAGCTATTCAACTGTGTTAAGATGCTGTCTTCTCATTGATAAAATAGAGATGATACGGCATACACCTCAAAAAGTTGTTGGGACCATTAAATGGCACGACACACCCAGAATGTTCAGTGTATGGTAACTTTAATTACTACAACTCGATGTCATCTGGGGCACCTCCACCCTCAGGAGAGCTTGTGAATCTTGGCATAAGCGCCAACCAATGCCCTGTGATGTTCCAAAATCTTCCCTGCCAAGTCCTCTGGACTCGCTTCCCTAGGTTTCCCTGAACCCCTGAGTTCTTTCATTCTCATAGGATATGTCAGTTTTTTGGTTTTTTTTTTTTTTTTTTTTTGGAAATACCTTGACACAAAGCTCTTGTGTGCTCACAAGCAAGACTCTGCTCGCACAGTGCACTTCGTGTGAAAAACAATTCAGAAGACTTTGGACTTAGTGCGGGCGTATTTAGATTTAGATATTGAAACTTCCTGCCATTGGGTGTCAGGTCCTCATATCAGGGATTTTTCTCTCCCTTCTTCTTTCCTTCTTCCCTTTACGTGTTGCTCTCGCCCCTCTACCACTTCCTCTCCTTTCCCATCTTCTCCTCTCCCTCCCTTCCTCTTTGTCTCCCAGTCTCTGTCTTCTCCATTTCCTTCTCCCTGATCTCTCTGCATCCCACATCCACCCTCCATCCCAGTTTCAAATTACTCTGTGTCTACTATGCAGAATGGTTTCCCCTTTCTTGAAACCTGGTCACATCAGCCATTGGAGGGACTTGGGGGAAACTTGCGTGCTCAGTTTCTAACACAGGCATTTTTTCCTTACTAATGTGGTTTTCTCATTAATAGAAATCCAGAGTGCATTAAAATAAATGAAGATGCATCATCTTGTTTCATAATGACTTCATTCTTGGTGTTTCACATCTCCTGACCTCTACTATTCTCTTCGTGTGATACTGAGGGAACATCCACCTCTGAAGACTCCATGTGGTACAACTTCTTTCCACCTTTGGGGGACCCTAATGCTAGTACAAAACTGCCTGCAATTTTCTTATGACCTTTATTTCCTCATGCCATCTACTGTTATCTATGAATATTACATTTTCTATCATCTTTTTAAGGACTGATACTAGACCTAGTTCATCTTAATTTCTTCTACAGTGTGACGGAGTAACAACATAGTGAATGATAGTTGAGTGCCATTGCTTTTAAACAAATAGAGCCATCTTTAAACATAAAGATGGCTAGAAATAACAATCCATATAAAAAAAGAGCATGGACTTCAGCTGTGACTTTCCTGGGTTCACTTGTTTTCTCTGTGGTCTTGGTTGTGTGTATCAGTCAGCGTTCAGACAGGGAGTAATGTCACAGTGAGTATTATGGGATTGAGGGAATTATTATAGGACTCGCACTTCAAACGATGTGGGAAGAATGGAGGAAGTGAAAGTTGGGAAGGGGAGGTCAAATGATCAGAGAAAGAAGCACTACCCAGTCTTTCTGAAGCACCAGCACAGGTGGACAAACCAAAGTTTTCAAGGAAATCTGAGAAGCCAAGCACAAGCACATCTGGCTCTTTGTACAGTACCACAGACAGGAAGCTGTGGCAGGGGCCACGGAGGCTGCTGTGTTTGCGTAGCTCCTGCCTCTGTGGTGTGTAGCCAAGTGTCTGGTGGTGGGCCAGGGCTTGCTTTTGGTCAGCTGGAGGACAAGAACAAGTTGCCTATGCCCACCACTGTGTCTAATTGCAACCGTCTTCTAAAAGAAATGACTGTTGCTTTAATCTGTCTTCCGAATCTCATGCAAGTACCACTTTTGGCCAACTTTAATCTGGATTCATCCAGGAAATAAGATTCTGGGGAGCATAGTTTCCAGCCTTATCCAAGCTGGTACAGCACAATCCAATCGTTATGCTACTCAGTTTCTCTAAGCTTCGGATCCTTAGCAGATGAATGCAAACCCTAATTTGTCAAGTTGTTGTAAGAATAAGAAATGTTAATACACAGCCTAATATAGAGTAGGTCCTCAAGCAATGGCCTCAAGTAGTGATTATATGAGCTGCAGTCTTGGAGCGCCTGGGTGGCTCCGTTGGTTAAGCATCTGACTCTTGATGTTGGCTCAGGTCATGTTCTCAGGGTCTTGAGATGGAACCCTGTGTTGGCCCTCACTCTGGGTATGGAGCCTGTTTAAGATTCTCTCTCTTCCTCTCTCTCTGCCCCATCCCTCATCGTTCCCCTTCACCCCTGCCCTAAAAAGATGCAGCCTTGTGACTGCTTCTAGAAGACTGCCTTCTGCTTTGTTCTGAGACATAAAGAAGGTGTGGAGGGGAGATAAATAGAAGAAGAAGAAAAAAGAAATGTCAAAAAAGACTTTTATGACCTGGGGGTTACTTCCAGGTTATAGTGCTAGTACCTAATTAAGGGCTATTAGAAACTGATCATTCTCTATATATTCCACTTAGAATTTCACACGTCACAATTGCTTCAATTATATGCTCCATTATACACGCTCCCATTTTCTTAGGAACAAGAGGGAGATGTACCATAGATTTTGGAACTTTCTTACTCCAGAGCTCTTAGCATCTCTTTAGTCAAGGTATGCCTAAATTTTTTTTTAAAGATTTTATTTATTTATTCGACAGAGATAGAGACAGCCAGTGAGAGAGGGAACACAAGCAGGGGGAGTGGGAGAGGAAGAAGCAGGCTCATAGCGGAGGAGCCGATGTGGGGCTCGATCCCATAACGCCGGGATCACGCCCTGAGCCGAAGGCAGACGCTTAACCACTGTGCCACCCAGGTGCCCCTATGCCTAAATTTTTGATTCATGATCCAGTGTCCTGTTGTGCAAGTTATCAATTTGACACACAATTATCACTGCAGATAAATCTGAGGCCCAATTTTAGTGGGCACACATTTTAAGTGAGAAGAAGGATGAATGAGATTCGGGTGAGCTTTCCACATTTGTATCTGAAATCCAAACTGAACTGAACTCAGGTCACATGGGCAACCAAACATTCATTCTTTATCACAGTGTTTTGCAGAAGAACAAGCCAAAAATAAATCCTCCAGTTTTATTCATGTCTAAGAAGAGACAGACATTCAAGAATAGAGGGTTCTCTGGTTTTGTTTTTCTTTTTTTCCCTAAAAACAGTTTTTCCTCTTTCTCTTCTGTGTTTCATGCTGTCGTTGTTTTCTAAGATTCCCTTCAAACATCTGCTGAACTAAGAGTGAGCCTCTGAGATACGACTTTTCCCAGGACCAGCCAGTTGATTGGGTAGGTACAAAAGTGAATCTTTTCTATATTCTGGAACATAAGTGAAGAAACTTTTTCACACATCATTGTGGTTTGTGCCCCTGCTTTGTATAGATCTGAATTCATTGGGTTCCTCTAGAAAAAGTTCCACCTTCTATTTTCATTCTTCTTATGTCTGCCACTTCCTTTCTGTGCTCAAATCCTTTGTTTCTGTTAGCAGAACAGGGGTTTGCAAACTTCTCTATTTGTAGAACAAAAGCCAGATAGTAAATACTTTAGGCTTTGTGGACCAAGAAGCAAAAACATGGATATTACACAATTCCTAGATAACCATTTCAAATGTAACCTTTTGAAAAGTATAAATACCATTCTTAGATCATGGCCATAGAAACATACAAACACATGGCCATACAAACATTAAAGCAATAAACTATAGCAGACCATAGTTTGTTGACCTCCCGTTCAAAACATTGCCTACGGTTTGACATGTGTCTTGGTGTCCTAACTTGCTCCTTGGTTTGGGTTTTCTCCAAACTTTTATCCTACAATTTATTTGCAGTCATATGGTGAACACCCCAGACCCTCACCCTACTTTTTTGGGAGTATACTCAGGAAGGGCCCCAATTATCCTACGACACCAACAAATCTTCATTCATGGTATATCATTTCTCTGAAGTTTTTGACTCCAAAGATAGCCCTTTTTGCTAAAATAAAACTAAAAGGGCAGATTTGTAATGACATGATATCTTAAATTTTTGAAATAAATTCCCAAAGTGTACTAACACAGAAATAAGTAATGTAAAAGAAAATACAAATCTGCCATCACCCAAAATACCTTAATAATTAATGAAAACTTGTTTTATAAATTTGATGTCACAGATGACTTCTCTTTGTTGTCCTAGACCTCTAACATTTTTCCCTCTGGCATTGATTCATTCAATGAATATTTATTTCCCATCTACCATGTGTCAGAGACTCTATGAGGCACTATCAAATCAGAAATAACAGGCGCAGTCCCTGCTTTCATGGGGCAAGAAGTCGAAGGGAGGAGAAAGATGAGAGTTGACAGATAAAATGCAGGGTGGTAGGTGCCATGACAATAATGGGTCCAGTGATGTGTCCAGAGTGGCACTAAACTGGGCAAAATTAAGTCAAGAATGGCTTCCCATAGAATTTGATGTCTGATCTGAATCTTAAACCATAAGCATTTAGCATGATGCAGAAAAAGAAAAATGTAGAAAGGCAGAGAAGCCTTAGAGAATCCAGTCTGTGTAGGGGCTGTGCATAATTTAATAAAGCTAGACTGTGGTGGGTGAGATGTGTAGTGTCTGGAACCATGCCTGGCACAAAATTGATGCTTGATCAAGAACTGTTGACAGATTGAGTGCCAGGAGATGAGACTGAAGAGGTAGGCAGGGCAAAGATAATCTATGGCAAGCTATTATGGTTGAATTTTATCCAAAAGGCATGGCAGAACTTATAAATGATCTGACTTGGTGATATTGGGTCTCAGAAAATTTACTCTGACAGCACTGTGGGAATGGACCAGAATGGAGCAAACCCTGAGCCAGAGAGAGCAATTATGAAGCTCTTGTATTCCACTAGAAAGGAAGTGTTGAGTAGCCGAACCATGGAGGTCACAGTGGGGATGGACAGGAGGGTTACAATTGGAGAGTCTTTCGGACCATCAATATACCCCTTTGTTATTCTGTTGAGCAAACATAAAAAACAATAAAACCCCTAAGTATGTGTGTGGTACTGTACAGTTTGAAAAATATTTTCACAGAGAGATTTAATCAGTCTATACCACAGTCTTTGTGGACCAGACCAGAGAATTCTAATGAAAGAGAAAATAATGAATCCAGCACACATACTGACATATACAATCTTAGGCCAGGTTTTGTGCGTGATAACTCTAATTCCTACTGATCACCTAATTAATCCCAGAGAGATCTGAGGCTTGAAAATGCAAATATTACACTTTTCGTTACAAGGTTAATTTGTATTTACCATCCACAGTTTGGCAAATGATTTTCTGTTTTCACCATGAATATGTATGGCTTGCTTTCAGCAACTAGAAACACTTTGTTTTTTTTATATTCTACTTCATGTTGTGCCTGCAGCAGGATTGACTCAGGGAGCAGCCTGCTAATTAAGACTGGGTAAATTATAAATAGCAAATTTAGAGGCAATTGGTTGACTGAGAAAATATATACTGTATACAGCGTGGGTCTCAACAGACCTTTCCAAGCATTCATTCTACTTTTAATACATAAAAGCCATGGGACTTTTTAGTCTCCCTTACCATAGTTACGGGATTGCTTCAGTGGAAATGAGGGTTATCATTTAGTGGGTGCTTATGAACCAGGAGGTACTGAGTGAGAAGGTCATTCTCTGACATAGCAGAATTAAATATTCTTCCTTTGTTTTTCCTCCTTTTAAAATGTTTCCTAAAAATTCTCATTCTATTGACAGAAATTAAGAAAGATCGATCCATCTCAGTAGAGCTGCAGATGTCAGAGGCTTAATTCGTCTAATGCCTTAATTTTACAAGGGAAACATTGAAGCTCTGAGAGGTTACATGTTGTGCCCAGGATCCCTCAGCAACTTCATAAGAAGGTACCAAAGACCTCTAACTGCTGGTTCAGTGCTTTCTCCCTGCAGCTGCACAGAACCATTATTACCTCTTCCCACTTACCAGAAGGTCACCCTTAGAAATTGATTTATTTGGTTTGAATTTGAGTTTACTTTTAAAATTCAAATGTTCCAGAGGACAGACAGTGAATTCTGTAAGGATTATTGGTTTGGATGCCTTTTAGTTGTAAATAAACCTCTCATGTCTCTTTCCCTGAGTGTGGATTTCAAGCAGAGAGAGAGTAGAAAAGAATAGCTGGGAAATCCTGGGTAGCAGAAAGTATTTCTATGGAAGAGACAAAGAGATCTGGAAAACTACACCAGAGCTCCCTTTTCCCTTAATGAATTGAAGTGGCCTTATTTAGATATCCATATTAGAACATATTTGTTAAATTTAACTTCTATTTATTTATTTTTGTTAAATTTAACTTTTTGTTGCAAACAAAGAATTTGGAAATTGATGCCTAATTGTGTCAGTAAATTGTCATTGTCTCCACTCCTTCACAGGCTTAACCTGCCTGGAAAGCTCTTCCTGGACATTCATTCACATGGCTTCCTTTTTTTTTTTTAAATTTTTTATTTAAATTCAATTTAATTAACATATAGTGTATAATTAGTTTCAGAGGTAGAATTTAGTGACTCATCAGTTGCATACAACACCTAGGACTCAAGTGCCCTCCTTACTGCCCCTCACCCAATTACCCCATCCCCCCACCTCCCTCCCCTCCAACAACCCTGTTTGTTTCCTAGAGTTAAGAGTCTCTTATGGTGTGTCTTCCTCTCTGTATTTGTCTTATTTTATTTTTCCTTCCCTTCCTCTGTGTTCATTTGTTTTGTTTCTAAAATTCCACCTATGAGGGAAATCATACGGTATTTGTCTTTCTCTGACTTATTTCGCTTAGCATAATACCCTCTAGTTCTATCCATGTCATTGCAAATGGCAAGATTTCATTCTTTTTTGATGGATGAGTAATTTTCCATTGTATAGATGATATAGATATAGATAGAAAATCGATGGACACATGAGTTCCTTTTTGACCTCCTTCAGGCTTTTGCTAATATGGCCCTTTGCCCATGGAGATTTCCCAGACCAAGCCATCCTGCCCCTCCCCCTTCCCTGAATTTGTTTTCTCCTTAGCATTTACCACCAGACTTACACAATGTAAATTTGCACTCCCTGCTAGAATGTGAGCAGTATGAGCACAGGAGGTTTTGTTCAATGCTCTTCTCTCCAGTGGCTGGAGTGGTTCCCGGCTCATGCTAGGGGCACAAGAGCTTTCATTAAAAGAATAAAGAAATTGATTGAGAATATATTATGCACTACTAAGAAAATGGAAGAGGTAGATATGTTAGTTTCTTTTATGATGGGAGAATGACAGGCATGAATGCTACAGAGAGCAGCATAGTCTAGTTCTTGAGGTGCAAACTAAGAGGAAGCTATCAAGGTTCATTAAAATGTGGGACTTACCTGCCCCATGTGGTCTTTAGGAATAATAACAAGTTTTATATTTGAAGTCCAATCAATGAGGAACTACTGTAAGATTCAAATATAATTTATAACTAATAATGTTTAGCTGAAATTTCTAGTAAATGGTCATGGAAATGAATTTTCTATTCTGTGAATCCAGTTCTTTTGAGCAAAGTTATGTAGTCATCTACCACCTGTAAAGAGAAAGAGAATTTTCTGTTATTAAGGAACTGAGATTTCCGTAGTGTACAGATAAAGCTCTAACAACAACAACAACAAAACACGCAACAACCCAAACCAAAAAACAGAAATAGCAAAATTTGGCCTCCTTCCTGAGTGCTGTACATAATCACTCATTTATGTTCTTGATTTGTTTGGGCTTCCCTTAAGTGTTACAAGTCATTGTTAAAATAATATTGCTGCAATAGCAAAGGCCTACTAATACCTCCGTGTACAGCTTAGCACAGCTTAGCTTAGAGACACGTCCATGGAACAGTTGACAGGAAAATCAGATAGTATGCGTTTAAGCAAATTGCAAAGAAAATAAATAGTGTCATCTGCGTGGTGTGCTCCACCGAATCTCTCCAACAATGATTATGAAAATTGAATGCAAGTAAAAACAGATGACCCGTGTTTGCCAGGAGAATAAGCAGAGAGCTCTCTCGTCTAGTGAATGAAGAAGGGATCTCAGTCCCTCTCTCTCTCTCTCTCTCGATCTATAAACACACACAATTTACATATATATGAACATATGTATATTATATGTGTGTATATATGTATGTAGTCAAATGTGTATTTTTTAAAAATAATCTTATCTCTTTTCTATGTTCTCTTTTTTTCTTTCTAAAGGATTAATGACACAGAAGAAAGCAAGCTTACACTTTGAGGATCTGGAACTAAATCATACAAATACCAAAAAAAAAAAAAAAAAGATCAAGAATTGCTCTGTTTGTTTTATTTTGTATCCAAACTAAAATTTAAAATTTATAAGGGTATTTATGCAGTTCAGTTGCCCTGTCAACTGCATATAAATCAATGCCACTTCATTCAGCTTTCATACATTATAATTTTTGCTGTAGTTACAGATCACTGGGGGAAAAAAAAGTGGAAATAGGTTTTAAATAAAAATATAGACAAGGGTTTTTAAGGCCCTGCTAGCTTGTGAAGTCTTTATTGTTTCAACCTTAAGAAGATAGTTTAATAATTAAAAACCAGTTTTAAATTTCTAAAAAGGAGATTTTTTTCTGAATGGGGCAAAGCGTTATTATTTACTGGTAAAAATGCAATTTTATGGGATAGTTAATGGTTAAGAACTTTGTATAATAAATATCATCACAATAATAAAAAATATAAGTAGATGAAGACATTCTATTGTAGCATGAAGCCTCATCATTAGCCTATGGTTGGTAAAAAATGCAAATAATCCAGTTAATAAACTTGAACTAATAGATTTTCATTGGGTATCCTACAAGAGAACTGTATGTTTTCTTAAGTGCCACCAAATTTATAAAACTTGATCATATATTTGGCCAAAAGTTGTAAAAAGTAAAAATTTTATAGGCCTATGTGTATATATATATATATATATATTTTTAAAGGTTTTATTTATTTATCAGACAGCGGGAAAGCACAAGCATGGAGAGTGGCAGGCAGAGGGAGAGGCAGAAGCAGGTTCCCTGCTGAGCAAGGAGCCTGACATAGCAAGGAGCCTGATGTGGTACTCGATCCCAGGACCCTGGGATCATGACCTGAGCCGAAGGCAGACGCTTAACCGACGGGGCCACCCTGGCGTCCCATATAGGCCATATTTTTGATAGCACAGTAAAATAGGAGATTGGATACAAAAGTTTAAAAAAAGTCCTTTGGAATTGAGCCATCAATTTTACATCCCAAACAACTATTTGTTTAAAGAGGAAATAAAAATATAATTAGATATTTTAAAATTTGATATCTAAGAATATATTATTATATTTTCCATTTCAACTGGGAAAATGATACATGCTACATTATTTACTCATACATAAATATAAGGTGCTTTTTTCCAAATGCCCACTAGCAACCATGCACTATTTTCCTCCTTGGGAATGAAGAGAATTAAATGGTTACAGTCTTCATCCTCAAAGAACTTCCTTTTCCCCCCATGTGATATAGATAAGAAACACAGAAGTAATAGATTGAAGCATATGAAATCAACTTTTTTGTAGGCCACAATGGTTAAATATGGACAATTTCATAAGGCTCAAAGTGATTCATATATATCATAAAGATAGAAGGCTAGTAAATATGTAGGTGCAATCAAAGTTATCGGTGCTGAAACAGATGTGCCTCCATAAGGTACTTTGAGATCATGAAAATTGTCTCGTGCATCATCAAATTGTACACAGAAGAAGTCTTTGTACCCACTTAGCTAATAATGGTACTGAAATCAACAATTTTCAGTGTATTGTTCTACTGTATTTTGTATATTTGCGTAATTATACAGATATGCATGCTATCTATATGTGGAGAAATGGTTTCCCCCCCTTTTCTTTTTTAGAATAAATTTGAGCATACTAAAGATTTTTCTCGAAATTATTTTCCTCACTAAAAATCTGTAAGGGGTTATTTTTTCTTCACTGCATATAAACTTAATAAATCCTTTAAATAGATGTTTAATATTATATAATATGAACATAATATTCTCATTGATATGTTTTATTGTATTATTATTTATTTCTATATTAATAATTCCTCAAA
Source organism: Ailuropoda melanoleuca (assembly GCF_002007445.2). NCBI lineage: Eukaryota > Metazoa > Chordata > Mammalia > Carnivora > Ursidae > Ailuropoda > Ailuropoda melanoleuca. The sequence continues at coordinate 95,593,021 of NC_048228.1, forward strand.
ATGGAATTGTTGTGTTAAGAAGCAATCTTATTAGAGAAGAGGTCCAGGGATCTCTATGTTCAGTGTATATTATACACTTATTAATTGCTTTGTTTTCTTTTTGATACACTTGTCCTCAATTACGTTCAGGTCCCTATTTCAGAGTATTTAAAAACAAATCCTTTCCAAAGAATAAATCCCTCAGCTTTTGCCAGAATATGGAAAGGGTTGACTTGCGACTGCTCAAATGAGGAATAAGACCTGGAAGGAGGTGTGTCTAAAATTTTTAAAAATGGAATTTCTGTCAACACTCTAGTTTTTAGCCCTAACTTCACCCCATTGCAGAAAGTACCAGGTAATAACAGTTTATGAGTCTTCTGTGTATGTTTCAGTAAGTTCAGTTACTTATCAACTTTTTCAAGTGCTGATTCGGAGTTCAGCTTTCCCCATCTGCTAAGTCATACACTTTGCATCTTGGAAAGATTGGTAGATATTGTTTCTATTTTCTGAATTCAGAGATGTCTTTTTGAAAATTACTTTGTTTTTGTCTTCATGGGGCCTGGAGGGAAGGTATAACTAACTGAGAAGATTTTAATCTGTAATTCTGACTGGAAGTCTCTAAATTCTTTCTGCTATCATGCTTGGGCCTTTTGAATTCAGATGGATTATAACCTTGAACATTTTAATTGAGGCAATGATGGGTATGAAGACAATTTATTCCTTTTGGAAAGTGCTCCTTTGTTTTTCTCAATGCAAGAATTTAAATATCATACAATGTAGAGGAGGTCTTAGAGATCAGTCACTGTAATGTCTTCCCATGGAATGTAAATGTCTTCTCAGATTCATATGGATAATTAGCAGGGCAGACATTTAATCCTGTTCAGTTTTCATGTATTCATTTTCTCCACTTATAACCTAGATTTCCAGTTTCCCTGTCTTTTCTACCATGTGACAAGAGGACTTGAACGTAATGTATATATTTGCATGTTTATTTATCAACTGTGTCTCCCTCACAAATAAAATGTAAGTTCCACGAAGTCAGTAAATATCTAATTGTGTTACCTTTTTCATTTATACCAGTACGCAACAGTGTTATGTCCACCACTAAATAGTAACTGGACTCAAGATACATTTTAAATAAAGTATTGAATACAATAGTATAACCTCTTTTTAGCTTGGAATGGTCATTTTACTATATTGATCTCTGCCACTCATAGAGTTATTCTTCTATCTAAAGACCTATCTAGGGCGCCTGGGTGGCTCAGATGGTTAAGTGTCTGCCTTTGGCTCAGGTCATGATCCCAGGGTCCTGGGATTGATTCCCACATCAGGCTCCCTGCTCAGCAGGAAGTCTGCTTCTTCCTCTCCCTCTGACCCACCCCCTGCTTGTGCTCACTTGCTCTCTCTGTCAAATAAATAAATTTAAAAAATCTTTAAAAAAAGACCGATCTAGTGTTCCCATTGTCAAATGAACTGCTCATGCAATATAGCATAACAGTGACCCAGTACTGCTTTTATTGCAGATGCTATGATGAGTAGTGTTTATTATTCTTTCAATAACTAAAAATATTTAGTTTTTAGATTTCAGTAATAATCATTAAAAATCTGCTTTTGTAAAACAGAATACTAATATAATTTACAATTTTCTTGATAATCCAGAGTTCTCAATATAAAAATACAAATTGCACCATACTATTATTTCTCACTTCTTTTCTCCACCTTCACTTAAACACAAAAAGAAAAAAAAAACATGTATTCCACTTTATCCTATTTTTAAGTAAGTAAAATCCTTTTTTATCAGAAGAAAATATATTTTCATTTTATGGTCTAAATTGATTGAGCAGAATTCAAGCTTAATATTAAGTAACTTGGTATTTTTAAATATCAATACTTTAGCATTCAAATACATATTATAAGGTTATACAAAATGTCTTTGCATTTTGTGTGTCATCTAGAAATAATGCTTTAATCAGTTACCAGACTGCATGTTTTAGTAAAGAGAATGTGTGGAGAAGAACAAAGAATATCCATGCCATATTTATTAAAATTGAATTGAATTTCCATTTATGCATCAAGGACCTTCCATTTATCATTCTAGTTGACAGATGAAAGAACACATAAAGAAGTTTAAATGATTTACTAAGGAAAAAACTGAAACCACTTTGCCTTTTATGCTTGACTTTTGTTTCTTGGAAATTTTAAACATTTTTAGCTAAGTGTTCCCTATGCTCTGAAGGGTGGGGAATGTTAGAAAGAAAGATCTCAACGTGATTTTTCCAAGTCTTCACTGATCACTTATAGCATTCATGAAATTGTTGAAAGCCTACAGTTCCTTACATCAGATTCATGGGGCACAAACTACTAAAATATTTAGTTCTTGGGGGAAAAAAAGATAAATGAGCAGTCAGATCAGTTGTAGGGCTTGAAATGAAAGGAAATGCTCTGATGAGGTGACTTTGGGGAAGCAGCAGGAGGGAAAGGGATAGAGAAGGAAATGAGAAATGTACCTTTATTACATGGTTTGCTAGAATGCAAGCCATCATTAGTCGCTCTTCCCACTCCCTGGCCTTGTGAGAAAACGGAGTCTGTGAGATATTTTGTTCAAATTTAGGAGATCTTGCTTTCAAAATATGGCTGTGTGCTCCTGAAAGTTTTCTGCCCTTTTCCTGCTACCGTAACTGTCAGTAATTGTTGATTGTGTTCTGTGGCGGGCTAATCCTGGGTATGTGCTGAGCTGTTTGCTTAGAAGTCTGGAACACAGTGCTTCCACATGGGCTCCAGCATCAAACTATGGGATCTGTCCAGTTGTGTGGCCTTGAGAAAGTTGCTGCTTTTTTTCTCAGCCTCAGGAAAGACGAGACTAGGAGAACATCTCTACTTTAATACGTCCTTGTACAGATTCGACCTGTTACTCTGTGGAAAGCACTCAGAACTGTGCCTGGCAAGTGGAGGTGGTGCTGTGTATCTCTTGGCTATCATTGTTTCTTAAAAGATCTAAAATTCAGATTATCCTTTATGCTAATCTACATTAATCTCCTTCTTTTATTCTGTTTTCCAGAAAATTAAAGGTTTTTGAAGTTTCCTGAGAAACCAAGAGCTTTCTTGCTTCTTATCCTTTGCCGGTGGAATTTTCTCTCCCTGAATTAACTTCCTCTTCAGTTCCTACCTTGCTAAATTGGCCCTGGCACAAATGTCACTTCTTTAAAAAGCCTGTCCTTTTTCATAAATTGAATGTCGCCCTTTCAATTGAGCGTACTGTAATATTTCCATGTGTCATTTATCATACTTTGTCTTGCAAAATCTTTGTGGCATAAGGGATGTTTCTTAAATGTAATTTGTGGGTCCTGGGGGGTCTGCAGAGGTAATCTCAATTTTTATGAGAGTTTATGAATTTTGTATTTTCCTATGGATGATGATCTTAAAAATAATAAAAGCGTATTCTGTGTCACCTGCATGACATCGTTGTAATTGAGTATTGACATGCATTTTTGCAGTCCATGTTGAATTTGTGTTTACAATCTCCTTCACACGGGGTGAAGGACAGGAAACTTCAGCTGGCATGGTAAGACACGTTTCATAAGATTTCAAACAGGAAAAAGTCATGGGTGAAAGCCAATCTCTGTACTTCATGAGGTCACAAAAGAACTCGAGCTCTCTGTGCCATATTCACATGGTAAGTTGATGTTTGGTAGGCCTCTTTCATTTTTTTTTTTAAGATTTTATTTATTATTTATTCTACAGAGATAGAGACAGCCAGCGAGAGAGGGAACACAATCAGGGGGAGTGGGAGAGGAAGAAGCAGGCTCACAGCAGAAGAGCCTGATGTGGGGCTCGATCCCAGAACGCCGGGATCACGCCCTGAGCCGAAGGCAGACGCTTAACCGCTATGCCACCCAGGCGTCCCCTCTTTCATTTTTTACATACCAATTATCCATACTTCATTGGCAATAAGTGTAGTAGTAAATATGCAAAGAATATAAATGTTTTCTCTTTTCATATTATAGCTTGAGGTGTACAATTATCCTGATTGGCCCATCAAAATAAAGAACATTTTCATTGTTAATAAGAGAATTAAAAGAAGTGATGATGAGGGTGATTCAAATAATGACTCCATATGCTCAAATTCAAAAGAATCCATTTGAGAACAAGTGAAACACAAAAACAGGCAAATATCATTCTATTTTTGAATGTAATATCGGCAAATTAGTTTCAACAAATTAGCATAATATACATCATAAAAGTAATCTATAATGTTAAACTAATGGTGTCATATTTAACTGTTTATTGATTTCACAGTTTATTAATTTTTCAATTTATTCTTTCTTTCTTTTTTTTTTTTTTAAAGATTTTTTATTTATTTATTAGACAGAGATAGAGACAGCCAGCGAGAGAAGGAACACAAGCAGGGGGAGTGGGAGAAAGAAGCAGGCTCATAGCAGAGGAGCCCGACGTGGGGCTCGATCCCACAACGCCGGAATCACGCCCTGAGCTGAAGGCAGACGCTTAACCGCTGTGCCACCCAGGCGCCCCTCAACTTATTCTTTCATTCAACAATTATTTGTTGTCTTGCTATGTACAAATCAATCATCTGGTTACTAGAAGTACAACAGTAAATTGACAAGAATCTATCTCTGTACAGCATTATATTGCAATAAAAGAGGAGACAGTCACCAATATAAATATGTAAATCCATACAGTGTGTGAGAATCAATTAGTGATGTGGAGGAAAAAGGAAATAAGAAAGGGGACAAAGGAGGGTTGAGGACAATTGTGGTTTTAAATAACATGATCAAGAAAAGTCTCAGTGAGAAGGTGAAATTCCACAGAAGATCTGAAGGAAGCATGGGACTCCCATGTAGTTAACTGGAGAACAGTTAACCTCTGTTCCCTGACAGGGAAATAGTAGGTACTACTGCCCTGAGGCAAGAGCATGCCTGTGTATTTGACAAGAGTGATCTGGTCCACATAGCTGGAGAGATCTAAATAAGGGACAGAATAAATGAGACAACATTTGAGGTAAAAACAGGAGCCAAACTGTAAGATCTTGTAAATTATAGGAAGGATTTTGATTTTTCTTCAGAGTCCAGTGAACCATGGGACACATTGCAGCACAGAAGTGTCATGATCTGATTTATGGTTAACCAGGATTCCTCTGACTGCTGTGTTGAGAATGAACTTTAAAGGTGTCAAGGACAAAAGCAAGGAGATAAGTTGGGAGACTACTTCAGGTGGGAGGTAAGAGTGACCTGAACCAGGATGGGCACAGGGGGGGTTATTAGAAAAGCTTGCCTTCTGGGAGAAAAAAATCCAGAAAGATAGGTTCAGGGATATAGTGGAATATGAGGAGATACATTCCGCAAATGGTAAGTTTAAAAAGACTTGCAATGGAGCTATATTTTGGTTTAGGGTTTGCTAGAAAGTTATAGGTTTGAAAGTTACACCTTTTGTATTTAATAAGTAACACTAACAAAATCATAATTTTTAATCACCAATGGATGTCTACCAGATTTTTTCCCCTTAAAGGGGATTAAGTCATCATTTAATTATAAGAAACACTATTGTAGGGAATAAGAACTCAAAGCACTTTGAGGTAAGATAAACCAAGATTTGAGTTCTGACTTGATCATTTTCTAGATATGTGACTTTTCTGAGCAATTTCTCTAGGTTTCTATTATGCATTTCTAAAAATAGACATAGTAATACCTAGATGAGAAAGTTATGAGAATTAAATGAGATAACCCCCATAAAATACATAACTCAATGTCTTCTATGGTTTTTAATTGATGCCCAAGAGAAATGCTGCTCTTTCCTAAAACTATCCTGATAAACTGTTAGAAAATGGCAGAATTTGATCTGGAGACTTGACAGGGCTGGTTTAGTCAAGAATGTAAACAGCGAGAACAGAGGTAAGGATCAGTCATTCTAAGGCATATATTTGGGAGTGAAGAGCAAGAGATTTCATACTCCAAAGAGAAAGAATCAAAGCTAAATATTTAGACATGGTGTGGAGACAAAAGAACCTTATTAGATACAGAAAAGCAGATTATGCATACAGGAAAACTTCTCAGGCTCAGTAAGATGAGGGAGGCCATACATAGGATGGGTATCAGGTAGGAAAATGTTAGATGTCAACATTTAGTGTGCGCCTCTTTAAGAAGCATAGTAATAGGTGCTATCTTATGAAATATTTGTAAGACAAGACGTAAGTTGCTCAAAGTGATAGAAATGGAATTCAAACACAGGTCAATATATTTAGTAACATTTTCCGTAACTTCATGGGTTTGATCTGTTCCTAAGGAATTTAAACAAATTGTATATACAAAATTTAAATAAATAAACACACACTTACACATTATATATCTGCATGCATACACATATACATACATGCATAAAGCAGTTGGTGTATCTTACACACAAAGCCTGTGTGAAGCATGAAGAAATCAAGTCAGTTTACAGAATTAACAAAGGGCAGAGCTGATAGTCAAACCCAAGCAGTCTGACTTCAAAACTCTAAATTTTTGATTTTGCCTAACCATAGTGTTTGACAATTGATTTAATGCAAAATATTTTTCAGAATCTGTTACTGTTGACCAGGAGCAAACTATAATCAGAATGCTGCATTTGGAATTGCTTTGAAGTTTGAGAGATTGATCGTTTGGGGTCCACAAGACTAACTGTCACTGCTCATTGTACTTCCTACTGTCATGTAACACATTAGGTCCTTTAAATACATTAACTCAAATTCTTAAAGGATAAATCTGAGCAAAAGGAATTATTAGCCCATTTTACAGACAAGGAAACTAAAGTGTGAGCAGAGTAACTGGAAAACAAACCCACATATGTCTTATCTCAAAACCAGGGCTCTAGTGACTCAGCAGAGAAAATAAAATAACTTACCTGAATAAGCCAACTTTGTAGAGAAGGTAAAGATACTAGGTTGAATTGCAGTGTTTTTAAAGTTGAGATTGAACTTAAGATTCTTTTGTGTAAAAACGTCATTCATTTCATAACATCTGAAAATAAAAGTTTCTACTATTTTTTAGTTTAAAAACCTGGTTGGTATTATTTTTAAAATATTGAGGCTCAGGATAAGCTTAAAAGTACAGAGATAGAGTCAATACGTTTAGTAAAGGATCTGAAGGCAGAATCTCAGCATCTTTTCAGGGCAAAATGAGACTGCTTCCAGATGTGTGTAGGCGAACATTGCTGCCCATCTCAGAGCTGTTCATTTTCAGGAAGGGAGCAGGGTCTCTGACTACTAACAGAGAAGGACTAGGCAGTCCCTTGGTGAGAGCAGAGAACAAGTCACCTTCATTTACTATTCCTCTCAGGAGCTAGCCTACAGAGTGCACACTAAAAAGTCATATGGATTTCAATCAGTGTCCCACTCCCCATAGTCACATAATTAGCTCTCCACATCAATGAAATCCTCAATTCGCTTTTGATGGGTTGGTCTCTATCCTGCTGTGCTTTCTCAGCAGTCCATCAAATTAAAAATGTCAGCATGTTCTTTGGAGGATGGGAGACAATAAAGTCAGCCCAATCCGAAGAAAAATAAAGTAGCTGAACTTCCCATAATGAAGCAGTACTGTGTCACTGAAGAGTTTCATCGGCACAAAAGCCCAAAGAATCACCATATTGGAATATAACCAAAGTTCACTCAACCTGGAATTTTGTCTTATTTGCGGCAGTAAAAGGTAATCTGAGAGTTGCCATTCATTATAATAACCTTAAAAGCATAGGAATGTACCACCCAGAAACACCATCAACTTCCAAATATGTAATTCAATATTCATGAGCATTTTTTTCAAACATCACTATATCATAAATTTATTAGGTACTGGATATAATACTATTTTATTTTTGTTATGTTTATTTCAAAAGATGAATGCTAGTACTCTCTTTCATAATTGGAAAGGGGGAAAAGAACTATGTTGTTTTTTAGATATCATAATATTATTTATAACTAACACATGTATAAGGTGTTGTAAAAAATGTTGTATGAAACTAAGTTAGTTTCCCTATATTTGATCATACGCTTTTCATAAGTACAACCTAGCAATTAACTAATACTTGTGCTTGTTTATCATCTGCCTTACTCATTAAATTATAGTTACCTTGAGGATAGAAACTATGACTATCACAACCATTTTGTGTATCTTAGTAGGTGTCTTAATAAATATTTGTTGAATAAATGCAAGAAATAAAATTATAATTTATGGAGGACTTCCACTTCCAGAAAAAGAATAGATATTGATTGTTCTATTCCTCCTTTTAAGTATAGATAAAAACTTGACATTAAAAAAATACATATAATATGATACTGAAAGATGGAAGGAAAAAATGAGACAATCTGGCGATGTTGGAATGGAAAGAATGATATGAAAGTTTTTCCTTGGATTTTCTTCTTGCCTCATATAACCCAGGCTGGGTGCTAGGGAAGCAAGCAACCTGAAAACACAGATAGGTACACATTAAAAAAGAGAAGGAGGGGGGACCCAAGGAAAACTCACTTTCTCTAATCAAAGAAACGGAAAAAGCAGCAAAGCAAGGCAGACAACTTTAGACAATTACTGCTCTGTTCTAGCCAAAACCCACAGAGAAAACTGTGGTCACACCACACTCATTTGTAGAAGTTGAATGGAGAATCTAGATTTCCACCATTGTCAGGTTGCAGTGAGGCATACCAAGCCTCCTACTGGGATGGTGTCAGAGAGTGGACAGCTAGGATATTTACCTTCATAGGGCTGTACTGAGGATACTCCCCATGATGTTTGTGGAGACCATGTAGGAAGCCTTCCTGGACTTTTACCTCTCACTCAGCAGTAATGTTGTACCCCCCTCCTTCCTTATGAGTTGGTATCAGGAGGCCTAGTGGAGAGTTAGAACTTGTACTACCACCCAACAGTAATGAGGCCACCCTCTAGTCATGTCAGTGTGGGCTACCTAATGAACAGTCATGAACATACGGGGTAGTGCAACAGAGACAGTGGAGAGTCACACTCCCATTCGAGCCCAAGAAGTAGTGAGTAGCCATCCCCACTGCATTTCAATGGCAGTTTTAAAGACAACTTGTAATTCAATCTCCAACTGGCAGTAAGGAGGCAGTGTTTCTTCCATCTGTTTTCCGTGGGATCTACTTTAGAGGAGGCATATTAAACAAAAGATCTACATAATATCTAGAAAGATCTCTAAATTAATAAGAAAAGACAATCAACAGATGTCGGCAGTAAAAAGACTCAGATATTAGAATTATCTGACAATGAGTTTTAAAGTAGCCATTATAAAAATGTTTCAATGAGCGATTATGGGCATGCTTGAAATAAATGAAAAAATAGAAAGTCTCTGTAAAGAAATAGAAGATAGTAGGAAGAAACAAATGGAATTTTAACCAAATTTTAGCTATCAAAATATAAAAGCCAAAGTTAAAAAGAAATGCAATAGATAGGCTCAACATCAAGATGGAGAGAACAGAGGACTAAATCATTTAAAGTGACAATAGAATAAAAGAAATTATCCAACCGGAATAATAGAAAGAAAATAGACTGAAAACGAAACAAAATGAATAAGGGTCTCATTACATGAAACTATGTAAGAAGATTTAACGTTTGTGTCATCAAAGTCCCAGAAGGAGAGGAAAAAGAGGTGAGCTGAAATATATTTGAAAAAGATGATAGCTGAAAAATCTCCAAATCTGGCAAAAATTACAACTTGGGGATTCATGAAACTAGAATTCAATGCAGAAAGATAACTGGACAATCTCCACATACTTGTGAACTTTAGAAACTAAGCAGCACAATTGCTATGTAATTCATGGATCAATGAAGAAGTCTGATGGGAAATAATATATATTGAATGGAATGAAAATGAAAAACAATATAATGGGATTTGTGAAGCACAGTTAAAACAATACTGAGAGGGAAATGTAAAGCACTAAATGCACATATTAGAAAAGTGGAAAAGTTTCCAATCTCTGACCTCAAAAGCTAAGAAAAAGAACAAAATAAACCCAAAGCATGACGAACAAGAAGAGGAGGAAGAAGATGAAGAAGGAGAAGGAGAAGCAGCAGCAGCAGAAGAAAACACTAAAGAGCAGAATTAATGACATTAAAAAAATAAAACAACAGAAAAAAACCAAGGAAACTAAAACTTTGTTTTTTGAAAAGATTAGTAAAATTGGCAAACCTGTTTCATTCTTCTGTACATAGCTGGCCAATTTTCCCAGCACCATTTATTGAAGAGACTATCTTTTTTCCACTGGATTTTTTTCCTGCTTTGTCAAAGATTAGTTGACCATAGAGTCAAGGGTCCATTTCTTGAGTCTATATTCTGTTCCATTGGTCTATGTGTCTGTTTTTTTGCCAATACCATGCTGTCTTGGTGATCACAGCTTTGTAGTATAGCTTGAAATCAGGCAACATGATGTTCCCAGCCTTGTTTTTCTTTTTCAACATTTCCTTGGTGATTCGGGGTCTTTTCTGGTTCCTCACAAATTTTAGGATTATTTTGTTCCAGCACTTTGAAAAATGTCATTGGTATTTTGATCGGGATGGTGTTGAAAGTGTAGATTGCTCTGGGTAGCATAGACATTTTAACCCTGTTTATTCTTCTGATCCATGAGCCTGGAGTGCTTTTCCAAATGGATGAAAGACCTTGATGTGAGACAGGAATCCATCAAAATCATAGAGGAGAACATAGGCTGTAACCTCTTCAACATCAGCCATAGCAACTTCTTTCATGACACATCTCCAAAGGCAAGGGAAACAAAAGCAAAAATGAACTTTTGGGACTTCATCAAGATAAAAAGCTTCTGCACAGCAAAGGAAACAGTCAATAAAACAAACAGGAAACCCATAGAATGGGAGAAGATATTTGCAAATGACACTACAGATAAAAGGCTGATATCCAAGATCTATAAAGAACTTCTCAAACTCAATACCCAAGAAACAAATAATCAAATCAAAAAAATGGGGAGAAGATATGAACAGACACTTTTCCAGTGAAGACTTATGAATGGCTAACAGAGACATGAAAAAATGTTCAACATCATTAGCCATCAGGGAAATTCAAATCAAAACCACATTGAGATACCACCTTACACCAGTTAGAATGGCAAAAATTGACAAGCCAAGAAACTACAAATGTTGGAGAGGATGTGGAGAAAGGGGAACCCTCTTACACTGTTGGTGGGAATGCAAGTTGGTACAGTTACTTTGGAAAACAGTGTGGAGGTCCCTCAAAAAGTTAAAAATAGAGCTCCCCTATGACCCAGCAATTGCACTACTGGGTATTTATCCCAAAGATACAGATGTAGTGAAGAAAAGGGCCATATGCACCCCAATGTTCATAGCAGCATTGCCCACAATAGCTAAACTGTGGAAGGAGCTGAGAGTCCCTTCAACAGATGAATAGATTAAGAAGATATGGTCCAAATACACAATGGAATATTACTCAGCCATCAGAAAGAATGATCCCCCAACATTTGCATCAACATGATGGGACTAGAAGAAATTATGCTAAGTGAAATAAGTCAAGCAGAGAAAGACAATTATCATATGGTTTCACTCATTTGTGGAACATAAGGAATAGCAGGGAGATCAGTAGGAGAAGGAAGTGAAAAATGAAGGAGGGGTAAACAGAAGGGGGAATGAACCATGAAAGACTGTGGACTCTGGGAAACAAACTGAGGGTTTCAGAAGGAAGGTAGGTGGAGGATGGGCTAGCCCGGTGATGGGTATTAAGGAGGCCACATACTGCATGGAGCACTGGGTGTTATACAAACAATGAATCATGGAGCACTACATCAAAAACTAATGATGTACTGTATGGTGACTAACATATCATAATAAAAAAAAAAGCCTGTAGCAAGACAGACAAAACAGGAAAAGTAGGCAAAACTTATTTCAAACAATATTTGAAATAAAGTAGGAGACATAACCACACACCCCACAGATATCAAAAAGAAAAGAAATACTATGACCAACTTTTTACACATAAAAATTTGACAGATGAAATAGAACAATTCCTTGAAAAATGCAAACTATCACTACTCAACCAATATAAAATAAATAATTTGAATAACTTTATTAAGAGAATTAAATTTATAGCTAAGTAACTCCTATAAAAGAAATCTAGTGACCAGGTAGTTTGAATTCTAGCAAATGTTTAAGGAAGAATGATACCAATTCGACAGAAAAAAGAGGAGAGAACACTTCCAACTCATTTTATGAATTAGTATTACCCTGATATCAAGCATATACAACCAGGAAAAAATATTACAAAAAGAACTACTGACCAATTTGAATATGAATAAATATGAATATATCGATGAGTATATACGCAAAACTCTTAAATTTTAGTACATAGAATTAATTAATACCATGGGTACTCATGGATTGGAAGAATAAACAGAATTAAAATGTCTATGCTACCCAGAATATATAAAAATATATATGTACCATAACTAAGTGAATTTATTCCAGGAATACGTGGCTCCTTCAATATGGAAAAGCTAATCAATGTAAAACTAATGTAAAGCCAGTGAAAAACCAATCCATCATATTAACAGGCTAAATAAATCTGCAACACCCAATCATGATAAAAGTCTGAAAAAAAATGGGAATAGAGAGAAACTTACCTAACTTGATAAGGAAATCTACAAAATCCCTATAGCTAACAGATACTCTATGGTGAAAGACTGAATACTTCCCTCCAAGATCTGAAACAAGACAAGGAGTCCATTCTTAATGCTCTTATTTAACATAGGGCTAGCAGCTCCAGCAAATGTGATAAGAAAAGAAAAGGAAATTAAAAAGAATACAAATTCAGAATGAAAAATATAAAGCTCTATTTGCAGATGACATGATCATCTCCATAAAAAATCTTAGAGAATCTATCAAAAACTCATAGAATTCATAAGTAAGTTTAGCAAGGTCACAAGATATAAGACAAATATACACAAATCAATGATATTGCTATGTAGCAATATAATATATAATTGGTATATATATATATCAATTAGCATATAGAAAAATATAAAATGTATACCATTTCCAATCACTTTAAAAATTAAATACTTAGGTATAAATATAGCAAAACATTTGTAGGTCCTGTATGCTAAAAACTACAAAACACTGATAAAGAAAATCAAAGAAGTTCTATAAAAAATAGAGAGACATGTACAGTATTTATGGATTTATGGGTTAAGAGACGTATATAGTAAAGGTGTTAATTTTCACCAATGTGATATACAGGTCTAATGTAATTCCTATCAAAATCATAGCAAGGGGCGCCTGGGTGGCATAGCGGTTAAGCGTCTGCCTTCGGCTCAGGGCGTGATCCCAGCGTTATGGGATCGAGCCCCACATCAAGCTCCTCCGCTGTGAGCCTGCTTCTTCCTCTCCCACTCCCCCTGCTTGTGTTCCCTCTCTCGCTGGCTGTCTCTATCTCTGTCAAATAAATAAATAAAATCTTTAAAAAAAATCATAGCAAGATTTTCATAAACAGACACAAAAAATATTCTAAAATTTATATTTAAAGACAAAGAACTGGAATAGCTAAACAAGTTTGATAAAAAATAATAAAGTGGGAAGAATTGTTCCATGCACTTTCAAGTTGCATTATATAGCTAAAATAACCAAGATTGTGTTGTATTGGCAAAAGATCAGACACATAGATCAATGGAATAGAATAGAAAACCCAGACACAGATCCACACAGATATGCCATATAGACTTTTGCCAAAAACACAAAATAAGTTTTACAGAGGAAAGATAGCATTTTCAAAAAATGGTGCTAGTACATCTTAAGGCAAAAAAAAAAAAAAGTAATCTCAGATAAATCTCACATTTTCTACAAAATTAACTCAAAATGAATCACAGATTTCACATTGAATGTAATATTATAAAGCTCATAGCAAAAAAAAAATGGAAGAAAATCTTTAAGATAAGGTCTAGACAAAGAATTCTTAGATTTAATACCAAAAACATCCAAAGAAAGAAGAACTGATAAAGTGGACTTCTTCAAAATTACAAACTTTGGCACTGTGACAGAGCCTGTTAAGTGGATGGACAGACAAGCTATGGACTTGAAGAAAATATTTGTAAGTCACGTAACTAATAAAGGAGTAGTATCTAAAATATGTAAGAATTCTCAGAACCCAACAGTAAAAAAATCAAAGAATCAAATTAAAAATGGAGAAGGGCATTAAAACACATTACATGAAGAGGACATACAGAGGGCAAATAAGCCTATGAAAGGAAATTAATCATCATTCACCATTAGGGATGGAAATTAAAATTCCAGAGATATTAGCACACATATCAGAATGGGTTAAAAAAAAAATAGCACCGGGGGCGCCTGGGTGGCACAGCGGTTAAGCATCTGCCTTCGGCTCAGGGCGTGATCCCAGCGTTCTGGGATCGAGCCCCACATCAGGCTCCTCCGCTATGAGCCTGCTTCTTCTCCCACTCCCCCTGCTTGTGTTCCCTCTCTCGCTGGCTGTCTATCTCTGTCAAATAAATAAATAAAATCTTAAAAAAAAAAATAGCACCGGTACTAAATGCTAGAGAGTATGTGGGAAACGGCCTCATTCTTCCACTGTGGGTGGAAATGTAAAATGGTACAGTGACTCTAAAAACAATTTGGCAGTGTCTTCAAAATCTAAATCTGCAATTAACACAGTACTCAGCAATAGCCCTCCTAGGCAGTTATCCCAGCAAAACGAAAACTTATGTTCATGCAAAAACCTGTATGTGAATATTTATGGCATCTTTATTTGTAATAGCTCAAAACTAGAAACAACTAGACTTTTTTCAATGGGTGAGTGGTTAAATAAACAATGGTACATCCATACATTGGTCGCTATTCATCAGCCAAAATGGATGGTCTACTGGTACACAAAACAATCTAGACGAAGCTCTAGAGGATTATGCTCAGTGAAAAAAGACAATACCCCAAAGCTTATATAGTATATAATTCTATGTGTATAATATTCTTGAAATGACTAAATTATAGACATTTAATACACAGTGTTTATCAGCTGTAAAAGAGTGATTGGCAGTGGAAAAAAAAAAGATTGTGACTTCAAAAACACATATGAGTGATCATCGTAGTGATAGAAATGTTCTATATCTTGCCTCTAGTAATGTCAACATCCTGGTTGTAATGTTGCAGTATTGTTTAGCAAGATGTCACCATTGAAGTAAACTGGGTAAAGGATACCCAGGATCTTATGATTTTGTACAACACCATATGATACATTTTCTTTTTTTTTTTTTAAAGATTTTATTTATTTATTCGACAGAGATAGAGACAGCCAGCGAGAGAGGGAACACAAGCTGGGGGAGTGGGAGAGGAAGAAGCAGGCTCATAGCAGAAGAGCCCGATGTGGGGCTCGATCCCATAATGCCGGGATCACGCCCTGAGCCGAAGGCAGACGCTTAACCACTGTGCCACCCAGTCGCCCCCATATGATACATTTTCAATAATTTTTTCAGAATAAAAACTTTCATTAAGAAAGTCCATAGTACTGTAGCTGGCACAATATGCGCTCAACACACATTGAATTAATAAAAGCTGTTTCTTACTGATTTTGCTCAGGATTTAGTGGAAGGAAGATGATACTACTGCTCCTCTCATTTAGCCTTCCAAGGGTCTTCCAGGTTTTTCCTAATCATTTGGCATTTGTTTGCCTTATGTTAGCACATGCAAATGTTTCAATGTACAATCTGTCCTCTATCATCTACGAGAATATCTTTAAAATGGAAATAGGGATGCCTGGGTGGCTCAGTCACTTAGGTCCAACTCTTGATTTCAGGTCAGTTTCAGGTTATGATCTCAGGGTCCCTCAAGGAGTCTGCTTGCCCTCCCCCCCAAACCCTCCCCACTTGCCCATGCACACACTCAAAGTCTTGCTCTCAAATAAACTTTTAAAAAATCTTTAAAAATTAATTAATTAATAAATTAATTAAATAAAACCAAAATGGAAATACTGGATAATCTCCCATGTTTACATCTTTAAGATTTCAAATGTGGGGGTATGAAACAGGTTACTTATTAAAAGTGCTTAGCACCGAGAGAGCAAAACCATGCGAAGTTGTTTTCGGGACTTAACACGGTGTTTTCCGTGTAGCCGGGATTAGATACATATTTTCTGAGTGAATTCACTAAAGAATAGCACATTGTACGTTTTCCAAAAATGATAGTGGTAGTAGTAATAATTTCAGTAGTAACAGTAGTGGTATAATTGTAGAGTGTTACTGTTACTAGAATAAAAAAAATAGATGATCTCAAGTCTCCAAAATGTACTAGGTTACCATTACTCAAGCTGGTGACCGTTCCCATATTTCTGCAGTGTTTTTCTGTTTATAGTTCTGAATTACCAGCATTAGCATTGTCTCTTTCTCTACTCTGCTCAGAAATCAAGCCTAATATTCAGCTGTTTGCCTCCAAACCACCCATGATCCAAAGATTCTAGGAATATGAAAAGTAACTTTCCACTGCGAAAATGTTGTTTCTGCCTTGAATATGCCCTAAAATAATAAATCTCTATGTTCTTCCTGATAAAAATGCACTGAAAATTAGTAGCTGCAAGTATCAGCTGAGTCACAGTTGAATGCTTTGACCCAAACCTTTGCCAGAGATTTTTTTCTATTACATTTCCAAGTGCTTCGTGGTATGTGTTGAGTTATCGTATGGGTGTCACTAAATAGCAGCTTCAAACTACTGAGAGGTGAATAGTTCCCATTTATTATTATGGCTCCAAACATTTTCTCCTGCATTCCCCAGTGAGCTTGGAGGAACTGTGTCCTGGTTCACAGATCACAAGACCTGTGCTTGATAATCTAATAGAGATTGTTTCAGTGAAGTATTATCTTCTCTGTCAACTATTGAGGAAGAGCAGGCAACCTTTAAACAATTATTATAATATTCTTAAGGGACAGATGATGCATTTTTTCAGGAGGGGATTTGATTAGGTTTTGCTAGATGGTAAAGAGTGCTTTTGCTGGGGTCCTGGGTGGCTCAGTTGGTTGGATGTCTGCCTTTGGCTGGGATCATGGTCCAGGGCCTAGGATCGAGCCCCGTGTAGGGCTTCCTGTTCAGCACGAGTCTGCTTTTCCCTCTGCCTGCTAGTGCTCTCTCTCTCAAATAAGTAAATAAACAAATAAATAAACTCTTTAACAGCAATAAAAAAATGTGTTTGCTTCTTCATAGCTTTTTTAAAATAGATTTTGTTGGAATTTGGGAAAACATTTAATAATACATACATTAATGCTTGCAAATATTTGTGTTTCCATGATTTACATTTTTGCATTCTAATGTGGAATATTATAGTTCCAACGTCCCTCTTATTTCTCTTATTTATGATTTAATATTTCCATCTGAAGAAATGCCCATGTTTAACCTAACCTATTAAAGACCAGAATAAAGAATATCTGTAACCAAAGATTACTAGAAAAATTAGGAGTTTGGACAGAGGCTTAGATCTCATCCGCCTATCACTCTTATTTTGCAAAGAACAAGACATCTTTCCAATGAAGGGGCTCCTCTCAAATCAAACCTCAAATTAATGAAATTAATGAAGTTCTCTTTATTTGAGTACCAAACTCTAATCCAGATTTTGCTTTACTTCTATACTATAAATTCTCACTATTGAGAAAATGGTTCTTTGGATTCTGCCATCTGGCTATTGACTATTTCAACATCCTCCTTTTGGGTTTTCCTGATTCGTCTGCTAACCCAATTTTACCCCACTCAACAAAAAGTTGCCCAAGTTCTCCATCTTACTTAGCACCATAGATTTCCTTCTTCTATCAAATTTGTCTTTTTTTTTTTTAGATTTTATTTATTTATTTATTTATTTTGAGAGAGAGAGGGAGAGAGAACACATGTGCAAGCACGAGTGGCAGCATGGGCAGTGGAAGAAGGAGAAGGAGACTCCTTGCCAAGCAGGGAAACCCAATGTGGGGCTCAATCCCAGGACCCTGGGATCATGCCCTGAGCCAAAGGCAGATGCTTGACTGAGCCACCCAGGCGCCCCTAAGTTTGTGTCTTTTTTATGCATGACAAAGTTTTAATCCTGATCCTAAAAACTACCAGTATTTCATTCAATTGGTATTTATAACATATATGTATTTCTAGTTTCATGAGTTATAGCAAACATGTAGGAAATACATTACCTGCTATTGAGAAGGGCTTAATGAATCGTAGTATGCTCACTTACAGGGATTCTAGGCAGCCATTCAAGACAATACTGTAAAACAATAGTCCTTAAACTATGGCTCACTGGTCAGATATGGCCTGTCACCTGTTTTTGTAAACAAACTTTTATTGGAACATAGCTATTTCCATCTGTTTATGCATTATCTAAGGCTACTTTTGTGCCATAATGGCACAATTGCGAAGTTGCAACAGAAAACATATAGCCCACAAAGCCTAAAATATTTACTTTCTGACACTTTACAGAAAAGTTTTTCTGACTCCTGTGCTAGAAAAATACTCGATGCCATTTACTTAATAATTTTTATACACATAAAATAGGTATAATAGAAAAACGTCCATGACATATTAAGATAACATGTAGGTTACAAAATAACCCATTTCTTTTTGTCAGTGGAATTTATATGTACAAAAAAATCTGATAAGATATACACCAAAATGCTAACAGTTTGAATATTTGGTGGAAGTATAGGGAATATTTTCTCATATGTTGTATCAGAGGATTTTGTTCGTGCTTTTCTTATATTTAAAATCTCTTAAGAAGTATTTGCTGTGGGTAACAAAAACCCTGATGATCAGTGGTTAAAAACATGAAAAAATTGATTGTTCATTTAATAAAGAGTTTATTCGTAATTCGAAAGTCTTATCAGAGCTGAAGTGTGCTCCATATTTTCATAATAATCTAATTTTAGGGCAGGATGAATATTCAGATAAAGTGAAAAAACAAAACAAAACAAAACTTAAAGAATGGTTAAAGAGCACATACAGGCACATCCCCAAACAGTTACAATTGTGTGTGAACATGGAATATAAGAGCCAGAATGACTCAACAAACTCTCCTTACTTCTTATATTTCCTGCGCGGCTTTGGGAAATTTATTTACCTTTCTTTGCCTCACACCTGCAGCACATCTGTACAAGGATATAAGTAAAAGAATACCTTACAGAATTGTTTTGTGTATTGAACATGTTAATACCACTAAAGGGCTTAAAATGGTCCCCAATGTTTAATAACTACTCAATAAATGTTAGGCATTGTAAGTGTTAGTGTTGCATGATGTGAAGAAATAAATAAGTCAATTAGCTTGAACGTCCGCCCATGAAGAATACATGTAATATGAAACTATGAACTAAAGTCATGTCCTCATAGCAGTCTCATTCTTTAGTTTGCTGATGGCTTGGGTAGGTGAGTTAATCACTCTTCAAAGGGACAGAGGTTCTCAGGATTCTGACTTCATGGTATATACCTTCATGGTTCCTTTGCCTGTGTTGCTTTTCACTTTAACGGTGTCCCACCTAATTCCTACCTGTTCTTCACTCTTCAGAGAGTTCTGATCTAGTCTCTCCTTCATCTCTCCCCAACTCCCTGCCTTCATTATTAGTCTGGCAGGGCTGGCATAACAAAATACCATCTACAGACTGTGTGATTTAAATAACAGAAATTTATTTTCTCCCAAGTCTGGAAGTCGGAACTCTAGGATCAAGGTGTTGTCATGTTTGGTTTCTCCAGGGCCCTCTTTCCTTGGCTTGTAGAGCCCTCTTTTTCTGTTCTACCTCTTTACTTGGTCTTTTCTTTCTATGTGTCTGTGTCCTAATTTCTTCTTATAAGGACACTAGTCATATTGGACTAGGGCCCACTCTAATGACCTCATTTTAACCAATCACCTCTTTAAAGCCTCTCTCTCTAAATTCAGTCACATTCTGGGGGCTAGGACTTCAGTATATGAATTTGAGGAGGAGACACAATTCAACTCAGATCACTTCCTGTTGTTGTCTGTCATAGTATCCCATTCTTTTCTGCATAATGCTTATCATAATAGAGTAATATGTTAGTACTTTTTTCATTTATTGTTTATTCAACTTGATCCTCCATATGAGTGGTTGCTATTGTCACAGCCCCAACACAATGCCTGGAACCAAGTGGGAGATCAAGAAATAGATGTTAAATAAATGAATGAAGAATAAATGAATGGACTTCTATGAAACTTTCTTCTCTTTTTTGGGGGGACAACATACTCTATCAGCTGGCGAAGGTACAGAAACTTCTTTGCCATAGGGTATACAATGTATTTTAAAAGTAGATAAGTTAGAGATAACCAAGATAGGGAGTTTTAGATTATTTATTGTCAGTTCTTTTGAGTATTGGATTAGTTTGGCCATATGGAAATATTATTTTTATAAATTAAAAGATGTTCAAATACAGGTACTCTCATACTGCTAACTTATTTAGCCAGAGGTTTTTCTCCCAGGTCATTTTGAAATAAAAACTATTCTTCTGTTTGGATCCAAAAGTTTGTATTGCTCACTTTTCAGCCATAGGAAACTTGGGTTGGTTATTGCCTTGTACTTTGCCTAAAGAATTTCTTATGCTAAACTTCACCTTTCTTGGACAATTAGTACCCTGGGCTCAGGTCTCTTGCGTGGGCCCTGGTTTAAGGATTTATCTACTGACAACTCCCTGAAGTAACTCAAACTCAATTATTCATCCTTTCTTCCCAGAGGCTGTGTTCTAGGATATATGAGGACTCCAGAGCACCCTTTTCCACCACCATTAAATCAGTCTCCATGACTGGATGCATGCACTCCTCTTTTTTACTTCAGGGTAAATTCTTTCCACCACACACCCTGAATTACCTCTCACTTCCTAACATATTGGGTTACTTTTCATTTTTTAAAACCATTTTCTTCCCTTCTTTCTTCCTTTCCTACATTTCTCTTAACCTCTCTTCTTTCCTTCCTTCCTTTTTTGACTTCTTGTTTCCTTTCTTCGTCACAATACCATCATTGCCATGTGTTTTATGATTATAATGATAAATACTACAAAGTAGTGGGCTTACAAGAGTTACACCTGGTGAGTGACACTGACATGTCAATAGTCACACTCTATAGTGTAAACACTGCAGTAGAGCTTTGGACAGACATAGGAGCATGTCAAAGGGGCATCAAGCCAATCTTGTGGGTGGGGCTAGGGGGTCAAGAAGTTTCTATAACGCCATTTTATTCTTATTTTATTGAATGCCTAATTTTATTCTTATTTATAAACCATATTACCTCCTGTCATAAGACATTCTCCACATTATTCTTTATATATGGAATGCTCTTTTCACCCATCTTTATCTAGTTAATTCTGGCTCATCAGTTTTCAACTCAAGCATTATTACTTCTTCAGGAAGAATCTCCCTGTCCAAATCAAATCTATATAGTAGAAGGATGTATAGTTATGTGCACATCTAATATGCTTTGTAGCTCTTAGCAGCTTAATTTTTCATTTGTTAGTCTGATTAATTGATTAATATCCATCTTTCCAAGCAAACTGTGAAGTGTCATGAAGTTAGAGATCTGGCTCCTTGATTGTCTGAAATAATTCTTTGCACATCATAGAGACTCAATAATATTTGTTGACTTAGTAAATAAATTTAGGTACAGAAGAAGGAATAGTTGAGAGTGGTGGTGGTGGGCGGCAGAAAGAAACCAGAGAAAGCAAGCCACACTAATTGAGAAATTACATGTGTGGGCACAGAGGAGTTACATTCCCCAAAGAAAAGTTTCCAGAGGTCCTAGAATCTCTAGCTGTGCTGATTAGTTAGGGTCTTTTCCTATATATCTACATGGTCTGTAAAGAATGAGAAGCAGCTGTCTTATCAAATATACAGATACCAACACAAAGTTACAAGACACACAAAGAAATATGGAAACATGGCCCAAACAAAGGAACAAAATAAAACTACAAAAACTAATCCTAAAGAAAAGGAGGCATATGAATTACATGACAAAGAATTCAAAGTAGTCATAAAGATGTTCTACAAGCACAAGAAAATAATGAATGAACAGAATTAGAATATCAACAGAGAAATAAAACATTGAAAAAAATAGCCTAATAGAAATTTGGGGGCTGAAAAATGCAGTAACTAAACTGAACGATTAACTAGAGGGATGCAACAGCAGACCTGATGAGGCCGAAGAATTAGTCAATCTGAAGACAAATCACTTGAAATTGTCCAAACAGTGGAACAAAAAGAAAAAAGAATGAAAAAGAGTATAGAAATCCTAAGAAACGTATTGGATACCATCAGTGGAACAATATACCCATAATGGTATTCTTAGAAGAAGAGAGGAAGAAAGGCACAGAAAGCTTATTTAAAGAAATAATATGTTCTCAAACCTGGGAGGAAAAATGGACTTTCAGATTCAAGAACCCCAAAGGCCTCCACACTGACATGTATTGAAATCAAATTGTTAAAACTCAAAAACAAAGAATTTTGAAAGCAGGGGAAAAAGAAAAAGACTCCTCATGTACAAAGGAACCCCCATGGAACTATCAGTGTATTTCTCAGCAGAAATCTTGCAGGACAAAAAGAATGGAAACGTTAAACTCAAAGTGCTGCAAGAAAAATATTGCCACCCCAAATACTATATTTGGTAAAACTATCCTTCAAAAATGAAATACTTGTCCAGATAAACAAAATAGAAGGGAATTCATCACCATGAAACCTGCCTTACAAGAAATGCTAAAGAAACTTTTTAACATTGAAATGAAAGGGTGCTAAAAAGCAACATAAAAGCATAAGAAAGTCACTGGTAAAGATAAATATATATATAAACAAATACAGAATATGGTAGTAATACAGTAATGGTAGTGCATAAGAAACTTTTAATTCTGGTATGGAAATTAAAAGGCAAAAGGAAAAAAATAGCTATAATTATAAAAATATGTTAATGTATACGTGATATAAAAAAGATGTAATTTATGACATCAATAACATAAAATGTGTGGGGGGAGAAGTAAATGTGTAGAATTTTTGTATGTAATTTCTCTTAATTATTATTAGTTTAAAACGGAAAATTTAACCCTGACACCAAAGCCAGAAAAAGACACAGCAAGAAAAGCATGGGCCATACTGATATATGTATCTATATAAGTTGCTGATATACATAGATGCAAAACTATTCAACAGAGTGTCAGTGTGTTATAATGCATTAACAGAATGAATGATAACATTCACATGATCAATAGATACAGAAAAAAACATTTGACAAAATTCAACACCTTTTCATAGTTAAAATACCTAACCAATTAGGGATAGAAGAAACATACCTCAACATAATAAAGGCCATATCCAAAAAGCCCACAGGTAACATTATGCTCAATGGTGAAAAATTGAAAGCCTTTCCTCTAAAACCAGGAATAAGACAAGTATACTCACTCTTCTATTCAACACAGTACTGGAAGTCTTAGCCAGGGCAACTAGCCAGGGCAACTAGCCAAGACAAGAGGAAAAAGACATCCTTCTTAGAAATGAAGAAGTAAAATCATCTTTTTCACATGACATGATCTTATATGTATAAACATCCAAATATCACATACACACACCACAGGCACACACACCCCTCTTCAAAGTTTCAGGACAGAAAATCAGCATGCAAAAATCAGTTACATTTTTATATACTAACAACTATCAATTCAAAAAGGATATTGAGAAAACAGTCCCATTTACAATAGCATCATAAAGATTAAAATACTTAGGAACAAACTTAAGTAAGAAGACAAAAGACTTATACACTGAAAACTACAAAATATTGGCAAAAGAAATAAAAGAAGATATAAATAAATGAAAAGATATCCTATGCTCATGAATTGGAAGACTTAATAATGTTAAAATGTCCATACTACCCAAAGCGATCTATAGTTTGACCGACAGTCAACAGGATCACAGTCCCAATGACATTTTTTGAAGAAATAGAAAAAAAAAAATCCTAAAATTCATATGGAACAATAAGGGACCCTGAGTAGCCAAAACAATCTTTGGAAAGAGGAACAAAGTTAGGGATCCCATAATACCCTGTTTCAAAAATATGTTACAATATTACAGTAATCAAAAGAGTATGATTACTGGAATAAAGAAAGACATATAAACCAATTAAACAGAATAGAGAGCCCAGAAATAAATTCATGCATATATGTTCAACTGAACTTTGCCAAGACTGCACAATGGGAAAAGAGAGTCTTCAAAAAATGATGTTGGGAAAACTGGATTTCCACATGCAAAAGAATGAAATTGGACCCTTATACTATACACAAAAATCAATGCAAGAAGGAAATATAGGTAAAAATCCTTATAACTTCGGTCTGGCAATGATTTCTTACATATGACATCAAAGCACAAAAAACAAAAGCAAAAATAGACAAGTAAGACTGCATCAGACTAAGACCACAGCAAACGAAACAATCAACTGAGTGAAAAGGCAACCAGCAGAACTGGAGAAAATATTTTTATATCTGGTAAGGGATTAACACACACAAAAATAAGGAACTTCTATAACTCAATAGCAACAAAACAAAACAAAACAAAAAAACCTCTTCAACCCCTCAAATAATGTGATCCAAAATTAGGCAAAGACTTGAATAAATATTTTTCCAAAGTAAACACACAAATGATGGACAAGTATATGAAAAGATAGTAAAAATCACTAACCATCAAGGAAACATAGATCAAAACCACAATGAAGTATCAATTCACGTCTGTTTGGATGGTCATTATTAAAAAAATAGTAATAATTACAATTGTTGGTGAAGGTGTACAGAAATTGGAACCCTAGTGTGCTTTGGTAGAATTGTAAAATGGTGCAACCGCCATAAAAAACAGAATAGAAATTTCTAGAAAAACTAAAAATAAAACTGCCATATAATTCAGGGGCACCTGGGTGGCTCAGTCAGTTAAGCATCTGACTCTTGATTTTGGCTCAGGTCATGATCTCAGGGTTGTGGGATCAAGCCCCACATTTGGATCCATGCTCAGCAGGGAGTCTGTTTGGGATTCTCTCCGTCTGACCTTTCCCCCACTCTCATGCTCTCTCTCTCTTTCTCTTTCTGTCTCTCTCTAAGACAAAACAAAACAACAACAGCAACAACAAAACCAAACTACCATATAATACAGCCATCTCACTTCTGAGTATTAATCCGAAAGAATTGAAATCAGACTCTCAAGGAGACATTGTGCTCCCATGTTCATTGTAGCATTATTCATGTAGCATTATTCATATTCATACTGGTTATTCAATAATAACCAGTAAGTAGAAGCAACCTACATGTGCATCAATGGTTCAATGGGTAAAGCAAATGTGGTGTATATACTTACAAGGGAATATTATGCAGCTGTAAAAAAGAAAATCCCATCATATGCTGTGACATGATAAATCTTGAGGACATAATGTTAAGTGAAATAAGCCAATTGCAGAAGGACAGACATTGTATGATTCCACTTAAATGTTTTATCTAAATTAGTCAAACTTATAGAAAAAGAAAGTAGAAGGACGGTTTCCAGAGACTGAAAAGAGAGTGAAATGGGGAGATTCTTTTCAATGGGTATAGTTTCTGTCATGCAAGATGAAAAAATTCTAGAGAAATGCTGTCCTACATGGTGCCTATAGTTAATACTGTACTTAAAAGTGTATTGAAAGGTTAAAGAAAAAGAGCTGATTTAGGTGGGAAAAATTCTTTCTTTCTTACTACAAAGAATGCTGGTAGGATTGTTTAAACCCTTTCATACACAAAGTACACTGGGGGGCAGCAGCTGGATCGCCTTTATCTTCTTGCACCCTGTTACATCTTTAGGTTTCTGTGCAGTTTCATGACAAATCACTCCAAATCTCAGGTCACCCACATAATCAGAGTTGGATTCTTGGAGGTTGTGAGGCACTAATGTAAGTTCCAGTTCATCTTCATGGATTTTTCAGCTTGACTTCATGCATTCTAGTTTGTTTTTGCTTGTCCCCACTTCACAACCATCTTTCCTTCCTGACTGTGATCCTGTTGACTGTCGGTACACCACACGTTCACAGGGGCAACAGAATTCTAGGGACTACTTAACCAGCTCCCACGATCATACAATGTCTAATCCCTGTAAGAAATCTTTTTACATCATTTATATTGGTTTTGAGACTGTAATAAAACCCTAATTGTTACATGATGACAGGATGGATCAAACGTGAACAATAAGGTGAACGTGAGTATGGAATTTAGTGCTTAGGTTCACAGAAAAAGATACAGGGATCCTGGATCCTAAGGACTCTGTGGAGCTGTAATAAATCAGCCCTGCTCTGCCTACCACTGGATTCATTCACACGATAAAATAAATTACTGTTATTTGAGGTGTGTGTGTGTGGTTTGTCTTAAGATTTTATTTATTTATTAGAGAGAAAGAGCATGAGAGGGGAAGGCGAGGGGCAGAGGGAGAGGGAGAAGCAGACACCCTGCTGAGCAGGGAGCATGACGTGGGGCTCGATCCCAGGACCCCGGGATCAGGACCTGAGCCAAAGGCAGACACTTAATCAACTGAGCCACCCAGGTGCCCCAATCTGAGGTTTTTGTCACATGCTGAACTTAGGTCTAAGTGGTGAATGCTTACTTATTTATTGGTGGTATAACTGAAGTTATTTATTGGTGGTATTTGCTTGAAGTGCTAAGGATAATAAAATATTTGATAAGGATTTTATAAGAATTCAGAGGCTTGTATTGGTTTATAGGGAAAGTATATTACTATCAATCGATTAAACTTGTCAGCCAGATTCACTAGGTGGGAAAGTGAAGGCAACTTCACCTAGTCTGTGCCATTCTTCTCCTTGTGGACGTTGAAGTCAATTCTACAAAGAGCCAATGCAAATCCTCTACTCTTCCTAGTCTCTTAATTGTTCAGTAGTTTCTCTGTACCTGTTCATGGGGATATAGTTAATACACGCCTTGTTTGTTCCAAAATCTAACGGAACTAGGTTTAAATACCCTTTTTGTTTTTTGTTCCCAAGCCGTTGGATATGGAATAGCTTAAAGATTCCTGAACCTTTAAATCCTGAGTCAGGATTTAAACAATAAAATCCCCATATCATAGGATAAAATATCTTTTAAGATATTCTTTTATTTTTTTAAATTTTATTTATTTGAGAGTGAGCGAGAGAGAGAGCACGAGCTGGGAGAGAGACAGAGGTAGAAGGAAAAGCAGACTCCCCACTGAACAGGGAGCCTGATGTGGGACTCAATCCCAGGACCCTGAGATGATGATCTGAGCTGAAGGCAAATCCTTAACCAACTGAGCTACCCAGGTGCCCCATCTTTTGAGATATTCTGTATCAGATTCAAAGAATGGAAGTAATAGAATTTTGGGGTCATAAAAGATTAACCTGTGTGTTTGAGTTTTAGGTGATAGGATATGAAGCTGCCAATTCTAGAAATTTTTTCAAATTTCTTATTCTTCTATTTCTAGCTCCTTTGATGTGTTTGAAAAGTGAGTGTATTAGATATTGCGGTAGTACCAGTGGGCCTATGTCCTGGTTTGTTTATTTACTATTCGTGTAACATTGGACAAGATGTTTAATCTCTCTCAGCACCATCCTCCACGAGATGAGGGTAATAATGGTAATAATGCCATATAGAGCTGTTGTGATGATTAAGTAAGATAGGCATGAATGATATGTGTGAGAAAATAGGCATTCCATAGATGCTGATGTGTCCTCTTGGCTCTCTCTTAAAATAAGCAATAACCCAAGAATACTCCTGTCCCATTACTTCTAAGATAATAGCCAATTCCCAAAAAAAAAAAAAAAAAAGCATTCCACTATGGAAAAAATTTACATTTATCTTTATCATTGCTTCTGTTTCATTGATAGGAAAATGAGATGTCATGTGAGTTCAGTTCTCCCTATTATACGGTCATCTAAAAGCATTTGTGGACAATTTATTGGGCACTTTAGTAACCTACCCAGGTAATCATGATCATCTTATGAGTATTGATTTCCTTTACTCTGTATAAAACCTCTTATATCTTCTAGTGTCTTTGCTGGATTGTTCTTTTATGGAGCAGTAACATTTTGCCATGAGAAGCATGTAAAATATTTAACTCCTCACCATTTTTTTTTTTCCGGTCAAAGGTCAGGCTTTAATGAGATGGATTACTTCAGGGCCTGGAGCATATTTTTGCAGTGACTGTGTAGCTGTCAAAACCTTTACAGTAACAGAGAAATTATTGACTTTTCTCAGCTTGGGAATGACCAGTGAACAAAAGGATGATTGAACCCACAGCAAGTGTTTCTTAAAAGTCCTCATGACCTTGTCATTACCTCATTTGCAGGGAGAAAAAAAATCTAAAATAAATTTCCTAAGGGAGAAAGGAGTTCTATATTGCTTTTTATAAGATGTCATTAAGGACAGAGATATGGGGTTAATGTTGGGAAGCAATGAAAGATCATGTGAGAAAGTTAGGTTGAGATTGGCTTGGTGATGCTGGACAAAGAATTGAGTGTAATTCAATAAACATTTGTTGAGAATATTTTTCATGAAAGGTTATGGTCAAAATAGATTTTACTAAGAAAGTTAAGATTAGAAAGTGTAGTTCTCTGCCCCAGGAGTTTGTATTTTGTAGGCAAGTGAAGGAAGGGAATAATTCATTATATAGCAGCATGGGTAGACCAAAGAGCCAACTTGGGAGCCCATAGGCATGACTTCTAGGTTCATCTCTGGCTTCACTAAGTCTCTTTTACTTCTTGCATTTCAACTTGATTAACTGTAGACTGAGGACTGGTGAAGACCCAGTTATCTTCAAAGCCAATTCCCTCTCTCTCTCTCTTTCACACACACACACACACACACACACACACACACACACACACACACACACTGTGCCACTAAACTATTCACTTGACAATTGCATTTTAGCAATTGGGTATAATTCTGGCAAGTTTCACGTGTAGAGACCTCCAGAAAGGGACAAAGAATTAAAGTTAAGATTGATTGGAAATTGTTCCATGATTAAATAGAGATGTTCTCTGGCCACTTGTCATCTTCTATCCCTAAAGAATAGCTTCAATTTCATAATATTATAATTTGGCATCTCTTTTAATTTGAATGTGGCTATGGCCCCTGGACATTTTACTAAGTTTAAAAATTAAGCGGCTCTTTGTTGCCAATATGAGGAATTGGTACACTTGATTTGGAGAAAACAGTCAATTTTTTTGTAGTGATCCAGTTTTATGGTTTTTTTTTTTCAGTTTGAAAAATGTTGTATCATTTTCATGGAATCAAAGAAATAAGAAACATTCAGGCTCTACAAAAATGGAAACTTGTATTCTTATGCCAATTTTTCTGCTTTTATATTACTCAAAATTCTGAGGCATAGCTACAAAAATACTTTTGGACGTGAGATCAGCAGTGTGTGTGTGGTGCGTGCGTGCGTGTGTGTGTGTATGTGGTGGGTGTGTTAGATGAACGTGGGGGACCTCTTATAAAACTACTTCAAATGCTTTTAGATAGGATTAACAATTGGTAGATTTGCTTTCACAGCAACTACAAAATTATTAGCTAGACCGTTAGTTTGCAAATTGTTTGATTATATACCATATTCTTGAGCGAGGAGGATTTGTTATAAAAGCAAATTCTTATGGGTTTTTGCTTAGGAAATCAATTTATGAAATATTATGCAGTTTTTTCACTTGTACTATTTACATATCCAACTGATTTGTTAGTAAATTTTAAAATGATTTACTGCAGGGAAATCCTCCCTACTAAGTTCTATGAGAAAAATATCTTCCAAATTATAGCTTGCTGTTGAGACTTTTTTCCCTTTGGGGCATAACGTGGCTTGTTATAATAAAGCACGTGTGATGGATTTTAGGATGACACTTTGTTTTCTAGAGTGGAGCTCCTTCAAAAACATCTTGGGTATTAGGTTGTCTGTAGCTATAAATGTAATATTTCAAAGACTTCTTTATCCAAGGACTGTAAAGTTCTTATAATGTGAATAAACTGATTTACCCATACTACAGCAGGTAAGAGTGAAACAGAAAAAGAAGGTATAATCAGCTTTCATTTCTGGTTGCTGGAATTAGCCATGGGAAATCTGATATGTAAGGGAGAAATGAACTCCCAACATTTATAGGTTGGCTTCTATCCAATGACATAGAAAAAATTGACACACGCTTCAAATCAAAGTCCATTTTCTCATTCTTATTTGGGACAACTGACTGTGTGGTCTTGGTTATTTTAGAATTATCTACAGCCATACTAAGAGGTACAGTAAGTGGATATGTTAAGGGAATGAAATTAGAAAGGCATTTCAGATTGGCAGAATGTAATTACTTACTTGAAATTTACCCAGGACATTTGCTGTTGACACATTCAGTTGGTGCAAAGGATCTTTAATTACCCAAAGCAACTAGTTTGTGGTTTCACATCTCAGTGGAAAGAAAGCAATTCCTGGAGCAAGGCATTGTAAACACCATGCAGTTCTGAAGCATTCTTTCTGATCAAAGGAAACCAGGGTTACTTCTTATTAGAGAGGTCCACTGTAAGCATGCTCAGTTATTTCTTGGGGCACGAATCCCCAGATACTTTGTGAAGAGGAGCTAATTTTCCTTTCTTGTGTATAATAAAGCAATGGACTCTGAAACAAGACTGAGATTGTGGAAATCTTGGCTCAACCATTTACCAACTCTTTGACCTTGGGCAGGTTATTTAATTTTCCTGTATATAATGCCTCAAAAGGGAAATGATACCTATATCAGAGAGTAATTAGCAGAGGTTAAATAAGCTAACGTATGTAAAATCTAACATAGTGCTTGTCACATAATCAGAACTCAATAAATGTCAGTTCCTGTCTGCAAAGCATGATGGTTTGTGGAGGTCACATTTTGAATGAAATATTTTTGCATGGACCAAGGAAGAGGAATTTCTGATAATTGTGCTTCTGACCAGGTGAGATGAACAGGAAACCATGGAGATGATGTTAGACCCCATTATGTTGCCCCAGGCATCATAGTAGAGGGGACAGAATAGTCCCTGTTTTGTTTCTTCTTAGCCGCCTTGTTTGGGGTAAATTGCTTTAACCGTCCAATAATTAGTTGTTTCATCAGGTAGTCAAGGCTCATATTTTTTCCTGCTTACCTCCTAGAGTGTATGGAACAAGCAGGTGTGTGAACATCTTTTTTGGATTAGAGAGTGCAATCCAACCATGAAGACTTTGCTTTCAGTCCCTAAAAAGAGGGAATGAATCTACTCCTTTATATAAATAATTATATATTTGTTGATTGCTTACCATATGCCAGTTATTATACTAGGAACTGGTGAACTAAGCAGATATGATATCTTTCTGAGTATTATGGAGCTTAGAGTTAACTTTCTAGCTTTTTCTGACACTGGCACATAGTGGATATTCATTAATTATTTTTCCAGATAGGACCGAATTAAAATTTATCTGATAAAACTTTGAGCACTCTTGACTGGAACACCTGTCTTCGACGTTTTCTGGGACAAAATGGTCTAAACAAATCTCATGACTCATCAAGCATTTCAGGGAAATTACGTATTCAAGTGTGACTATCCATTCACGTGTTTGGGATCCCCGTGAAATACATTTTTCTGTTTTTCCCATTTTACTACGTTTACTTCAGGCATCTTTGGATTTGCTTGTTTGTTAGCGGGATTAACCTTACTTTCATTCTGTTGTTAGTGTCTGGCTCATCTTTTACTCATCTATTTTTAATATTCTTCATGTAAACATAATACATTCTAATTTGGGAATAGGAATAAAACCAGAGAAGAACACTAATGTAAGACCCGTCTTACCTAAACTAAGATGTAAGGTGTATGGGAAGTGTCCATCTTAGCTGGGCCAGGGACTGTGTGAACTTAGAGTCATTTAAATTGACGACTAGACATTTCAGTATCTCATTGGACAAGGAGAGTGACAGATGTATTTATGTTACAATGAACTGTTGCTATTACTATTAGTTTACAATGTTCATTAAAAAAGGAGTATTCAGCCTTTTAAGCCAGAGGGATAGCCCTGAATCTCACATTAAAGAGGTCTGGGGCAGGTGTTTTGGTAAAAGTGAGAGAGTAGGGAAGAGTATATTGTCCTCTTGGCTTCCCTCCTTCCTAAGCTGCATTATGTGGCCTGTTGGTTGTGCAGTAATGGCAGTTAATGCCCAAATTCCCTGCTGTTCCCAGAGCCAACCACTTAGATCAGTAGCACTAGCAATTGGATCATGTGTTTGGACTGACCAAGGCCAGGGACCATTTTCCACAACAACATTCCAATTCTGCAGGACCTATGAAACCTATCCACGGAAAGAACATTGAAAATCCCTGGTGTCAGGGACAGGAAAGCTCTTCAGGGCATCTTGGGAGAGTCAGGCTTGAGGAGCCCTTTCTGGGTCACCCTGGGGAAGCTGGTCATCTGACTCCTGCAACAGCAATAGGAGGAATGGGATGGTACTTGGGGAGACTGAGGGTCTATGAAGTTCACCACAACTGGAAGTCTATTTTACCTGACATAAACATCATCACCATGGTGATGAGTACCTTTTTAGTGAAAAGTAAGAAATCTCCTTTTAAGTGACAGGTAATTAGAATTGTTACCATTGCTTTAAAGAAAAACCATAGAAAGAAAATGATACCCTCAATAGCCTGGAGGGTGGAAGGTGGGAAATACACTCAAGTCAAGACCTATTCTTATAACAGCTGTGCCACAATTGAGAAAGAGGGCCTATGCTGTTGCACAGAGAAACTTCTAGACCTCGTAATGTGCATAAAAACTATAGTGGAGCAGCCAAAATCATAAGTCGATTGGCTCCAAACATTTACCCACTTACTAAAAATATTATTATTCACCAGGAAAAATTTAGGATACATGGATACAAGTTAATCTTTGGTGCTTTCTCTATGATTTTTTAATAAAATTTAATAATCCACACACCTCCAAGTGGAAAGTCCTTTTTGAACAAGGGAATCTCCAGCCCCAGATGTAAACAGCTCTGGTGCTATCAATTCTGACAAAATGATTCTTTCTAAGCAGAAACCTGAGTTGCTGTTTTTTTTTTTAATTTCTCCCTGCATTCAATGATATTAAACATTGGCAATGAAGGAGAACGTTTTCTATTTCCCCAAAGGATGTTGTCTGTATCTTTTCATTTGTATAATTCAGGAGTCAGATACAAATATATGTTTAATTCTAACATTCCCTTGAATCCTAGCTGTGAGAACACAGACTCTACACACTGAGGTCTGTGTACTTAAGCCATAGTGCATTGTGATTCTAATCCTGTTGTGTTGATTGTTGGAGTCCAGAGAGAATCCACCAATGGCTTCTTTGTTTTTATTCGGCTTTCCTCTACTTATTCAGGTATCTACTGCTCAAAAAAGAAAGTGGACTCTTAAGAAGGGTCAATTTATTTTGTTAGAAAAGATGTAATGGGTAACTTTAAAATATTACAAATTGAAGATTTACTGGTGTCCACTTCTTAAAAGTTAAGTTACAAGATGAGATTTTTATTTCTATTTTTTCCTCCACTCAATCCCCCAAGTTATCTGAAACTTTTCTTGTTTACTATAAATTCTCAACGATATTAAAAAAACGAACAAAACTCTAGACAAATTTAGCTCACAGTTTTCATATGATTACTTTCCAATTAAGCAAATGTATTTAGAAACTTTTCTTTTTGCTATTCAAATTTGCTTCTTAATTTGTCCATGTACATCCAAAAAATGCTAAATAAGGATATCAAAGAATAGAGACATGCAAACTGTAACAAAATATGTTTTGTTTTACTCTCTCCTGCCCTGTAGAAATATCAGTCTTTCTGCCCACCCTCTAGATTTTTTTTGACAAGAACTGAGTCCTTTGTGATTGTCTCCTGTTCTTCTCCCGATCAATTGCTTTCAAATGTATGGTAATACTTCGGAGGGGGTGTCCTAAAAATTCAGATTTCCAGGACCCCAATGCAGATTTACCAAGTCTCTCAGAGTATGGCCAGGAATTTTATTTTTCAAAGGTCCTAGGAAATTTTGATGCAGTCTATTCCCACAATGGCAGTTGGTCTGGATTTCTCACTACCCATGTTTGCCATTTCCCATGAGCATGAACTTGGATGCTACTGGACACATGCATTTATTCTTTTTCTCTGCCCTTCTCAGCAGTATCCCAATGGCTTCTGCTCTTCCCACTGCTCAATGTCTTCTATGGGTCCTCTCCCTTCCACTGTTAGGTTGGTCCTCTCACAGCTGAGGCTAGCATGTTCATCCCATGTCCCAATGAGTGCCAGCAGTTCAAGGCTAATCCCTTTCCCATTTCGTTATAATATTCCTCTGGGTATTGGTCGCTGGTAGACATTTTGTTGAACTATATTCTCTCTTTATATTGTCACCATCTACTTTTTCCATCCTCTGGTCACAGTCTCTGGTAGAAAAAAGAAGCAGCAAGGAAGAAATTTACTAGGACATAACTTGAAGTTTTCCTCCCTCTGGCACTGAGTGTTCCTGTCTTTCCTCCAGAAATTTGGGATGGATGAATTAAAACAAGGTGCCCTCTTCTTTTTTTTTTTTTAATTTTTTTTATTATATCATGTTAATCACGATACAGTACATCCCCGGATTCCGATGTAAAGTTCGATGCTTCATTAGTTGCATATAACACCCAGTGCACCATGCAATGTGCCCTCCTTACTACCCATCACCAGTCTATCCCATTCCCCCACCCCCCTCCCCTCTGAAGTCTTCAGTTTGTTTCTCATAGTCCATAGTCTCTCATGTTTCATTCCCCCTTCTGATTACCCCCCTTTTCTTTATCCCTTTCTTCCCCTACCGATCATCCTAGTTCTTATGTTCCATAGATGAGAGAAATCATATGATAATTGTCTTTCTCTGCTTGACTTATTTCACTTAGCATTATCTCCTCCAGTGCCGTCCATGTTGCAGCAAATGTTGAGAATTCGTTCTTTGTGATAGCTGAGTAATATTCCATTGTATATATGGACCACAGCTTCTTAATCCAGTCATCTGTTGAAGGGCATCTCGGCTCCTTCCATGATTTAGCTATTGTGGACAATGCAGCTATGAACATTGGGGTGCATATGCAAGATGCCCTCTTCTGTGTGTATCCATCTCCATGCTAGGTCTCAATGTTCAATGATGGGAGTTTGGGTAAAATTTCAGCCTCCACCCTTCTCTTTGGCCAGATGCTCAGGTGCATTACCCAACTAACACGACCATAGTGGAGGTTCAGGCTTCCTGTTGCCCATACAAATGTTCTCCCATGAGGATTCTCCATTCTTTGTACAAAACTAACCACAGATAATGTGCCCCTGGGGACCATGATAAGAGCATCTGAATACTGGTGACACTGCTGGGTGTCCCACTGGGTCCTCTGCTGTGAATATATAATGTGTATGCCTATCAAATGTACTTCATGTTTGCATTATTGTAAGCATAGAAGTTACTAAAAATATTGAAAGTGTTTGTCTTTTTTAGACATTTTTCAGTTGACCTCCCTATTTATCTTATACAGAGATAAATGTCTCTTACTTTTATTATCTTGGCTGCCTTTTTTTTCTTTCTTATAAATATTTTACTTTGCATAGTCTCTGTTTTTCTAGGCAAGACTTTTTCAGCTATATTCTTTGTTCTACTTAACGCAGTTTTGGTTATTTGATAGTCTTGTTGACCCTGAAATTCTTTATGCGTATGGAGTTCAGGGGTATAATAACCCGACGACTTATAATTTTGCCTGTCCTTCTAACATTTTAGCATTACAGTAGTAAAATTCACAAATTATTAAATATTTAATACTAAATAGTAGAAAATATGTTTGTGTGTATACACAAACACACACACACACTTATATAATTTTGTTTTTTCATACTATGACTGTAAGTTCTGGGTTATCCCCATTTTCCAAATGAGGAAAACTAGTTTCAGAGAAAAAGTTCTGCAACTCAGCAAAATGAAAAATGTGCTGTCTGCTGCTTCTTCCTTCTTCTAAATCTTTAGGACTTCTGA
Organism: Ailuropoda melanoleuca; assembly: GCF_002007445.2. Classification (NCBI taxonomy): domain Eukaryota; kingdom Metazoa; phylum Chordata; class Mammalia; order Carnivora; family Ursidae; genus Ailuropoda; species Ailuropoda melanoleuca. The sequence goes on from NC_048228.1 coordinate 95,629,032, forward strand.
TAAGGTGACTACTAGGTTCTTCAGTCACATTGTTAAATCAGGCAATTTTCTTGGTGGTGATTTTCCAAGGGCAGTAGTTTTTGTGCATGTGTGTGAATGGCTTTAATCTCTTTCTTAGATACTAATGAGAGAACAGTGCCATCTCTATGAAACACTGTAAAGATTAATAGGCTCTCTCTTGAGTCTGGTGAAGACAAGGTCTATACAAAAATAAAGCACAGTCCCTGACTAAACTGAATGCAATGTCTCAGCTCTGTCTGTGCTGAAGTTTGTGACTCTGTTGGTGGCAAGACTCTTTGGTAGAATGGTGTGACAAGGGATTGCTGCTTATGACATTCCAGAAACCTGCTTATAGTACTGGTGAGTACAAACGCTCTGGGAAAGTTTTGGTATAATTTCCCATGTTTAAAAAAAAAAAAAAGGGGAGGGGGGAGGACATGCCTTTAGGCAGGCTACCCTATAATTAAAGCCGGATGAGAATTTCATTCATGCATTGAACAAATATTTATTAAAAGTCTACTACGTGCTGGGACCTCTGTTAGATATTGAGAAAAGAGGGCACACAAACGTGGTCCCTGTTCTCACATAGCTTCCCATCTAGAGGAAGAAATGGGCAGGAAACTGGCAAAAAGACAAAGTGAGAGATTGAGGTGAGGGTAGGGCTTGGGGCTGTGTGAATTGGAGCCACGTGATAAGGCAGGGGAACTATATTCAGACAGAATGAAGCCAATGGGCAAAACCTCCAAAGGAAGAAAAGGAGTCAGTGGGCCAGAGGGACTGAAAGTTGAGAGTACGGCTGAACTCTTGTGAGCCAATGGCAGTGTAGCTGGGCTTATTCTCTTCTGTATCTGATGTGGCCCGGGGAAGAAGGAGCAATTTCTCATTTTTAAATGAGAACCATTTTATAGATATTTCCTGTAATTAGCTTTCCATCTTGGGACCTGCTGTGAAGCCTGATTCAAACAAGGTGCTGAAGTGTTGGTGTTCAACCTTCCTTCTGTTTCTCCCTAACGACTGTCTCCCCGGGGAGACTGCTGCAGGTGAAACCCTGGTGACACAGAGTAAATCCAGCCATTTTGGGTCATTTGATGTCATGTTGGTTATGCGTGGAACCTGAAGAACTTTTCACAGGCACCTGGACGGGGCTCTACCTGTCCCATTTTCTCTGTTGATAGTCTTCTTGGGTAATGAGGAATTTTTCAGCCCCTTGTTTCATAGGAGATGGCATTGCTGTTGGCTTTTTTTTTTTTTAAAGATTTTTTTTTTTTTAATTTATTTGAAAGAGATAGAGACAGCCAGTGAGAGAGGGAACACAGGCAGGGGGAGTGGGAGAGGAAGAAGCAGGCTCATAGCAGAGGAGCCTGACGTGGGGCTCGATCCCAGAACGCCGGGATCACGCCCTGAGCCGAAGGCAGACGCTTAACCGCTGTGCCACCCAGGCGCCCCTGCTGTTGGCTTTCTGAGAGTTTCCACCCACCACGAGGTTAAAAGCTCCTACCACCAGGTAGGAGCTACCAGTGGAACTCAAACAGGAGAGTAATGAAATGTTTGCCAAATTTCATTTTATTACTTATGAGTCAGTCAAGGCTAGAAAAAACAACACCACCCAATTACTCAGCAAAAACTAACTCTAGCTAATTCTGTTTACACCATTCATGTTTATCTCCAGAATGGGTGGGTGCAGCTGGGTCCTCCCACCCTCCCCACCCTTTCCTTTTCTATTTTTTTCTTTTCTTTTCTTTTCCTTTTTTCTTTCCTTTCCTTCTCTTTTGAATTTCTCCACTATTACTTAGTATAGCAATACTTTGAATAATAATAGATACTAAAGAGGAATTTTATTCTCTGACTTCAGTTTAGAAAAACAGTTCACCTAGCATAATCTCCTCCATGGAACATTGCATCAAAAACTGGGGATGTACTGTATGGTGACTAATATAACGAAATAAAAATTACCAAAAAAAAAAAAAAAAAAAAAAAAAAAAAAAAAAAAAAAAAAAAAAAAAAAAAAAAAAAAAAAAGAAGAAAAAAAAGAGAAAAAAAGAAAAAGAAAAACAGTCCACCTAGCTCAAAACCATTTTTATTGGTAAAATAATCATTTTGCAGTTCCCAGAATCTCATCTCATAGTCTTGATTTCTAAGCCTGAGTTGGAAATGTAGCAGGATGACTTTTAAAATCCCAAAGCAAAGACTGAATGGGAAAGATCTGGTTACAATCTCTTTTCTCTAAAAGTATAAAGTGATTTATTTTGAAAGAAAGCAATACTTGGCTTAATAAATATTTTTATTCATAGAGGTGTTGCCTATGTAGTTTCAATTTAGTTTTTAATTAGGCTTTGGTGGGGGAAAGGGCTTTCAGACTTCAATCTAATATGGATTTGATGTAAAGAGTGTTCAGCATTTTAGCATATTTGAATTCAATCATGTCCAAATAAACTGCTTTTATCTATTGTCTATTTATCTATCTATATCTATCTATCTATCTATCTATCATCATCTATCTATCATCTTTTTTTTCTTTTAGAGAGAGAGAGAGGGAGAGTGTGTGTGAACGGGGGGAAGGGCAGAGGGAGAGGGAAAGAGAATCTTAAGTAGACTTCCTCCTGAGCAGGGACCCTGATGTGGGGCTTGATCTCATGACCCTGAGATCACGACCTGAACTGAAGTCAAGAGTTGATGCTGAATCAACTGAGCCATGCAGGCACTATCACCTTTTAAACATAATCTTTGGGGGTGTTTGTGCTGGATTCTCCGTTTTCCCCTCCAGATCCATTCTCCAGTGTACTCTGTGCTGTGCCCTGGAAGGCTGACCTGTTTGGACTGCAAGAAAGGACTCCCTTGCCATCTGGCTTCCAGTCATTACTGGCCAAGGGAGGGAAGAGAGCAAATAAGAGGACTGGGGAGAGGGATGTCAGTAACTGTCCTGGTGTAACCTCAATCATCTTGCTAAGGCCATAGCTGTTGCCTGATGTGCCATAGACTTAACTTCTCCTCTTCTTTCCCCTTCAGCACTAGGGCTGGTAATGCTCAGTGTTTTATCATTCTTTTTTGGGTTTTCTTCATGCTATCCACACTCTAGTAAGTAGTGCCTCCACTCGATTCTCCTCAAAGTGAGTTGGAGACTACATATACAACACCAGTCCAATTGGCATATTTGAGTTGGATTCAGACAAAAATTCTACTTTCATACTTTATCTATAGGACATTTTATCTAAATTGTCTATGATAACTAAAAGGAGAAAAAGAATGACCTATAATTTTAATTTTTAAAATACTAAAAATGCCTCATTAAATTTCTCCTCATAACTCTCCCATGTGTCACTTAGTAAATTAAGTCTGTCATCCGACTATCCTATGTTACCTGTGCAGGAGTCTGGCTTAGAGCTGTTTTAATGTTCTTGAGAATAAAACGGATGAAGCACAGCCTGAGGCCACTTTGGGATTCTTTGGTTTGTGTGTATTGTGTGTATGTGTTGGGAGAGGGAGGGTAAGAATGTGGGAAGATACAGAGATGAAGGAAGAAGCTTCAGACTTTGCATTCATTAGATGCAAAATTGTCTAGCCCTCTAACTTGGGCATACACTCAATCAGAATATGGTGGCTTTGAAAGAGAGGCCCCAAGACACAGGACTGAAGACAGATGAGAGAGGGAAAATCATATGCAGTCTACTTTGAAAACCCCTGTAGTTTGGCATCATCTAGAATTATCCTCCCTGTGGTTTAAATCTTTCTGAAATTGAGCAACTTTAATGCAGAAGTTCTTGGATTTTGGGAAAACAAACCTAGCTGAAATATAAGTTATATACAGTATGTGGAATGCATGACAGTCCAGTGGAGGTGGTTTCATGTAACCGCTAAGTTGTATGAAGAGTTGCTTCCTCCACCCTAAAGAAAACAAAAGCATCCCAAGTACTTTGAAACCAAATATAAAGAAAACCAAACAACAAAAACAACTTTCCTAGTAGCCAAGTTAAATTTGTTCTTCACAAATATTCCCACAGAATAAACATAACATTTTCTTAAGCCCTAGCCAGTTAAGCAAACCCAACTTTAAAGAAAGGGGTGTTAAATGTTTCTCCTCTGACAACGTTGTCCAAAACTGTGGTGTGGGTGGAATATTTTTGGAAGCCTTTTGGGATTTTTTTTTTTTTCCTTTCTTCATCCCATTTTTTTTTTTCCTCTCCCAATTATGTTTCCTTGGATACTTTAAAATCAAATCTGAATTGTCTTTCACATCATGAAGGATGATAGACACCTAGATAATTCTGGGATCATGCATTTGGGGCTTAAGTGCTTTAGTTAAACAATGAATTTGGAATAAAACATTTTATTCTTTATTCTTTATCATTTCTACTGGTACAGGAGCTTAGTTCTCATGAAGACAGACATTTTCCCTGTTCTCAGAACAGATAATAAGGCAGAATTAGCACAAACTTAGCCTAAACTGCACTGCTTTAAGCTTGGATATAAAGAGAAAAATGATCCTTGTGATTCTTGGCCTCGTAATTGCTCTAATACAAGGATGCTATTTTGAAAAACACTTGTATTTATAAGAAACTAGTCAGATGGCAATAGTTTCATTGCTAATAGCTATAATACAAATGCAAATGGGAGGCTGGACAGACCATTGTGTAAGTGATAAGCCTTGGTGTCAATTTGCCAGGGTTAAATTCCCAACTCTGACCCACATTAGCTCTGTGCCTGTGGGCGAGCTATGTAAGTAACCTCACTGTGCTTCAGTTTCTTTGACCCATAAAATGAAAATAGAGATAATATCAATCTCATCAGGTTGTGGTGAATATTTTGTGAGTTAATATTTCAAAAATACTTAATGCATGCATGTAATAAGTGGCATAAGGTATTGGCTCTTTTAAAAAATATATTAAAAAGACTCAGACTCTTTTTCCCATTGTTGCCTTACTTATTTCTCTTGTCCACCATTTTGACAATGATTTCCATGAGAACAGGGCTTTTTACAGATTTTGCTTACTGAGATTCAAGCACCTGTATTAACCTCTTTACTTTGATTAGCTCATTTAATACTTATAATGAATTTAGGAGGCAGATGGGAAATGGAAACCAGGTCTTAACCACTGCAGTTTGGTGACTCCACTAGAATATTCCACATAGCATCACTAGGTGTATTTTCATAAACACTGTAGCAATCAAACAGACCAATTTAAGACTATCCGATCTGCATTAGTTAAGTAGAACACTACAGGGATTTGTTATTACTTGATAATCATTTCATACCTTCACCTTGAAAGACCTGGCACACTTTGACGTTTGGAGTTGGAACTGAGGATTCTTATTAAGGATTAGCATTTTCTACTCACTACCGTAATGTTCTGAATTTCTTCTTCTGCAAAATGATGACTAGAAATTTTCCTTCAATTAAAAAAGTTGAGTTCATTCCAGCCACTGCCATCAGCCCATCATTTGAAACATTTTTTCAGCTCTTCCCTCTGATGGCTACAAGCTAGCCTCATTACAACTTGGAATGCTATGCTGATACCCTCTGAGGATTGGAGAATGTTCTGGGGAATCTGAGATTTTAAAAAGTAAGATCACTATCAATTAGTATTCATTGAAAGCCCACAAATTTCAAGGAACTCTAGCAGGTACTCAGAGTTTAAGGATGATCAGATTTGGAATTTTTAGATTTCCAGTGTCCCCAAGCCCTTCCCATCACATTCATTAAATGTTGGTAATTATGATTTTTAATAATTATTTCTATTGCATATAAAACATCTTGAAGACTTGGCAGCCCATGAAAAATAACAAGACATGAACCCTTAGATAGACCACTGACTTAAAGTATTTTAATATGCACTAGTCATTTCTTCAGGCTTCCAGTTTTTCATTCCTTTTTCCAATTTTTTTTTGTTTTTAGTTTATGCATTGATTTACTTGAAATGAAAACATCTACATTAGTATGATTCTACATTTGCACATCTGGCATATTCCAATCTGATTAAAGTAAATATGTAAATATATCATGCTTAAATGTAATGTTTTAGCATTCTTTCATAGGGAAATCTAATTCAAATATACTGGAAAAAATTCTCATTTTGATTAATTTGTGGTAATATCAACCTCCAAATAAACACCGGGTGCTCTATCCTAGCATTTTTTTTAAGCTTTCAGAATTTGCTTTTATGGTACCTATTATTTCCAGATGACAGGACATGGTGCTGAAAAGTATGGGAAAATATGGTCAGACTAATGGGTTTCCTGCCGACTAAATCATTCTGAATCATTTAATGCGGCTTCTATATTATCTCACTGTTGATTAAAGCAGAGGCAAATTACAGTACTGGAATCTCTTTAAGAGAAATTATCTGATGAACTGGTTCTCAAAGAGGTGGGGAAATGTGATATGGCTGTGGGCTTGAGGTACATCATTTTCAGGCAATGCCTTTCTGAGATATAGTCAGGAGCATAAATTTGTATTCCCTATGGAAATGTCACTCTGATCATGGCACATTTATGTCAAGATGCTATCTAAACTGAAGATTGTTTTTCAACTTTCTTAACTTATAAACCTCCAAAGTCCCTTCATAGGTGTAACTTAGAAGCCTGAATACCTTGACTGGTTTTCTGCATACAGGAAATTAAAAATGCCTTCTTATAAAAGAAGGATGTCAGAAGAGAACTGGAAGAAAAGAAAGGAAATGTGTCAGAATTGATTAATTATTAGAGTTAAAAATATACCCATTATAAATGGTAGGAGCAGTGATTTAAAAATGCATTTTAAATGACGATGGCTTTATGATTTGGATGTCATTTGCTCAACACAGAGATCCTAATGTTGATTGATGGGCTTATAGATGTCTTCCTTGGGATTTGGCAGACAAAACTGATGTCTATGCGTTAAATCAAATGCTTCCACATTTTTTAGTTCTATTATAACACTCAAAGCCTCATTCACAATGATCTGAAAGACTCATATCCCAGGGTTATGACAAACGAAACCCACTTATCTCATTCAGATTATATGACTATTTTCCAAATCCTTTCTTAATATCTTGTCTTCTGAAGCTATGCCATGATAATTTCAGACATTTCTTTTTCTGTTTCTTTTTTTAATTTATTGATATTTCCTTCCACATGTTTTGGCATTTAATTCATCTTCCTTAAATTGTCATCAGCTTAACATTGGCAATTTTTGTGGTACCTTATGCATTTTGCACAATAAAGATAAAACCTACTTATGTTCCACTCTATTGTGGTTGTATGGTTGATGTTAAGGAAAAATTCAGAAGAGGCATTTGGAGAAAATCAGTTAAACATAAGGATAAGGAATAAAAAATATAAGCTATAAAAGATAGAATTCATATAACTCACTTCCAAAATGATGTTGGGGCCATAGAGCCGATATTAAGTTTCAGAGAACTATCAATGATTTAAAAAAAATAAAACGAGGAGATGACAAGAAAAAAAAAAAACCCAGCTAAGGATGCTGTTTCTAGTTTTTGTCTTCCTAAAATCAATTCAACCCATGCTAAATGTAGACATAATTTGATTTTGTGGTTTGAGGGGTAGATTCTTGCACTTCTGGAACAGTAGTGCAATATAGATTGACACAGTAGGAAGCTAAATTTGAGAATTATTCCCATAATAATCTGTTTACCACATCTGAGTAGCCCAAGTCATGTAACTTTCATATATGTAAGACTGATCATGCTTGTGCAGTTTGCTTGCCTCTCAGACTTGAGATCTTTGTAAAAGAAAGATTATGTCATTCTTCTGTACATTTCTTAGCAGAGCACCTGGCATATAGGAGATGTCTCATAAATATCTGACAAATATTTCTGGATAGGAGCCAGATTATGATTCAGATGCTCTTCCTCAATATACATCCAAAGCGTCTTTATTTGGTTATTCATTCATTTGTCCATTGAATACCTATTAAGTGAATATATACTGTGACAATCTGTGTAAAGTGTATTTGAGTGACTAAATATATATCTTAGACCAATGATGCATAATGAAGCACAGTTTTTTTTTTCCGTTTTGTTTTGTTTTTTGTTTTTTAATGGACTATGGGAAAAGGATTTTACCATGACATAGACAATTAGAATTCAAGACATTCTGTTAGGGAAATACACAGATGAACACAATTTTCTTTAATGCTTAAGTGCCCCTGTTAAAATTATGCTATAAAGTGACCATTAACTAGAACAGAGTTCAGCAATCTACAACTCATGAGTCAAAACTGCCTTGTTGCCCATATTTATAAATAAAGTTTTATTGGAACACAGCCATGTTCATTTGTTTATCTATTCTCAATAACTGTTTTTATGAGGCAGAGTTGCCTCCTTGAGACAGAGATCAGTTGACTTGTAAAGCCTGAAATATCTGGCCCTTTACAAAATAAAGTTTGCTGACTTTTAAACTAGAATATACTCAATAGTAATCTTTGTAGAGTTACCATTTAATTTTAACACAGCTACTTAAGAGCTGGAATAACTTAAAGAATTGACTTAAACTCTCTGAGGCTCTGTGTCCTCATCTGGAAAATAGGGATTGATTTGAGGACTTGCTTATTTATTTTAAGTAAACTACTCGGGAGACTGTAGTTCTCTGATTTCATTCTTGATCTAATGCCTATGTGGAGTTAGATCTCAAATGAATAACCTTGGATAATAGAGCCTGATAGAATTAGTGCATCGGAACAAATGGCAAACAATACTTTAGATTAAGCAGAAACTTTTCTAAAGATTTTTAGAGGCTTCTTCATGAATTGATCATTAATTTGCAAAAATTCCATAAAATTGAAACATTTCCGAGAGTGGAAATGTTCTCTTTTATCAGCATCATTTCTAGTGGCATTAATACTAATAATCACCACCATTTGGGGTTTTAGGATATCCGGCGCATGATACTGAGTGCTTCACAAATATTCTGGCATTTAATCCTCAGGATGACCCTATGAGATAGGTATTTTTATTTGATTTCAGATAAGGGCCCTGGGGCTTGGGGAAAAAGTGAATGCTTTGTTCAAAATGACTCAACCAGGAAATGGGAAAACAAGAATTTGAAACCAGATCTAGCCTGAAAGGTAAGCTTTTAACCAACACTCTATCGTGTCTCCTGATGTTGTCCCTGAGCCTAGTTTTTCTTGCCTTTCCATTATTGGCATCTTCATTTTTGCCACTTCATTTTACCTTTAGACTTTTGGATGAGGTCAGGGCGTAGTCTAAAAAATACATGATCTTACAGGTTTCACAGGGAGGAAAAAAGGAAATCCTTTTTTTTTTTCTTTTTTCATAGAATTCATGCTTAACAGATTAGTTTTAAAACATACCTCTCATTTATGGAACATAAGAACTAGGAAGATTGGTAGGGGAAGAAAGGGATAAAGAAAGGGGGGTAATCAGAAGGGGGAATGAAGCATGAGAGACTATGGACTATGAGAAACAAACTGAGGGCTTCAGAGGGGAGGGGGTGGGGGAATGGGATAGACTGGTGATGGGTAGTAAGGAGGGCATGTATTGCATGGTGCACTGGGTGTTATACGCAACTAATGAAGCATTGAACTTTACATCAAAAACCAGGGATGTACTGCATGGTGACTAACATAATATAATAAAAAAACATTAAAATAAAAAAATAAAAAAATAAAACATACCTTGCAAACCCTTCATTAATCAATGGATAATTTAGATGAAATGCAGTAAAACACTGAGATAACATACCCACTGATAACCAAAATTCAGAAGTTACAGGACTGACGATTGACTCTTAGAACTCCCAAACTTCCAGTCAGGTAGCTGTAAAGACTCATCTAGTCATTTCATTAACTTTGTTGTAATATGTCTCTGCATTTTATATATTTAAAATTTCATCCTTATCTAGAGAGTCTTGGTGGAATTATACTGTGGTGTGTAAAGCAATACCTCCTCCATTTGACTAGTATGCAGTCTCACCAGTTAAATTGCTCAGACAAGTATGTGAGACCCAAACTGTGTTACGCTTTGACAATTTAGACTAAAAAGGCATGGAGATTTTGGTGACAGACTATATTATTGCATTCAAAGTATTATGGGGCACAGCGAGTGGAACTGTTGAGTTCTCTGTGGGCTGCTTCTCAATGAGAGCATTGGGAGGTAACATTTCCTCATGTGTCTCAAGTTTTCTTTTCCGTGGGAACTTCTGTCAGCTTATATTAACATCTCTAGGTTTAGGGCAGGTTTTTCCTAAAGGAATATGAAAATAGTAGGAGGTTTTAAATATTTCTAGTTAAGTACTGTATGGACTAAATTGTGTCCCCTCCAAATTCATATGCTGAAGGCCCAACCCCTGATGTGTCCATATTTGTAGGTAGGGCCAGAAAGGAGGTAATTAAGATTAGGTGAAGTCATAACGCTGGAGCCTTAATCTGACAGGGCTTGTGTCCTTGTAAGAAGAGGAAGAGAAACCAGAGCTCTCTCTTTCTGTGTACCACAGAGGAAGGTTCATGTGAGGATGTAGCAAGAAGATGATTGTCCACAAGCCAGAAAGAGAGCTCTCACCAGAAACCAGATATTCCTGTACCTTGAGCCTCCAGAGCTGTGAGAAAATAGATTTAAGCCATCCAGTTTATGGTATTTTGTTATGGCAACCTGAGCTGACTAACGCAACACCTGTGGTAGACAGGAAGCTAAGACAATTCTATTCCCAATATCATTTAGATAGTACTTTTTTCAATACAGAACATTTTAATTGTTATATAAGAGATTATTATTGAAGGATTCCTTTGCATAAGATAAATATTCTGTTTTATGTTTTTGTAGAAGTAACATATTAAAGAACTTTTCTTTGCACCAGTCTTATAAATGGCAGTAAGTCTGACTCTGTGGAAAGTTGTTTGATATCTGATTTCTTAATACAGGCATGTTTGATTACTGAAGACCTGATGTTTCAAAGAGCCTAAATATCCAAATGCATACCACATGTATAAAATCCCATAGTTCTGCTTTTTTTAAAAAAAGATTTTATTTATTTATTTGTTTGAGAGACAGGTAGAGAGAAGGAGAGAACATGCACAAGTGGGGGGAGGGGCAGAGGGAAAGAGAGAGGCTGAGAATCTCCAGCAGACTCCATGCTGAGTGCTGAGCTCTGAGGGGGCCCTGATCCCAGGATCCCAAAATCATGACCTGTGCGGAAACCAAGAGTCAAATGCTTAACCGACTGAGCAACCCAGGAGCCCCTAATTCTGCTTTTTAATGAAAAGTAACATTGCATTAAACTTGTGTTAAAATTTCCTTTTCTTCTTCTTTTTTTTTGAAGTATTTTTTATTAATATATACTTTCAAAGGAAAAATTCTATTCCTAGGAGAGGTACTTGGAAAATAAATTGAGAACCATTTTTAACTTGGGGATTGCTGTTCCAAAATCTTTATATACTGTTCCCGTTGCTGACCAATATCATCCAGGATTTTTCTCAAATTTTCCAGTATTCTAATAAATTTATCACACCTACTTGGGGTTTCCTTAGTGGAAGGGACTATTAGTATGAAGCAGTTAAACTCGTCAGCTATTTTGATCATTACTGTTTCTTTTGAACGATTATAGTTAGTATTTGAGGAACCAGGGAAAGTAGCCTTAGCAGCCAAAATATCACTGGGCTCAACATTACTCAGCGGTGAATGTGGTCAGAGGACATGGAATTTGGTGACTTCAGGAGTGTAGGAATTGGAGTTGGAGTTGAGTTGCAGGTTAGTTTCCACTTCGTAAACTCCTGGTGGAGATTTTTATGTCCATATAACATAAAGGCTTGCTTGTGCAACTCGGGGTCATTGAGTTTGGTCCTGGCAGGCTCTTCCTTTTGGACTTGAACAGAGTGAAATTGAAGTGTTGAATTCATTGTTTACATATATATTTCCCCTCAATCTTTTGTGGTCACTATGTTTAAGGAAAATAGAGATCTCTTTGTTTAAGGAAAATAGCTTATATTTTAAATATTTTTATGTGGTGTATAAATTCAACCTGTTTCTATTTTTCACATATTTTGGTCATATCAAAGTACTGTATGTCAGCCATCATAAGAACATGTGAAGAAGTCAAGATATTTTTATAATGTATTATAAAAATTTTTAAATTTTTGTAACTGTTATCTTAAATACATCTAAAAGAATACAGATAATTGATCTTCATGAGAAACAACACTAGAACACCCTAAAAACTCGATGATCAAGAAAGATTATGTAATGCACCAGGATATTCACATCCTCACATTGGTTTACCTTTGTATTCATCATGGCCTACCCTCTTTGGATGGTCCACTGATAATCAGAAGTAAAGGCTTTCTCTCTCTGTGGGATGCAACACATTTAAATGCCTCCACACCTTTCTTACTACCGTTCCCTCTGCTAGGAATGCCACCCCAACTCACTTCATCTCATCTGCCATATTTCATTTGGCCAATTCCCATTTGCCCTTTTAAATATTCCCTGAGTATCAATGCAGCCTTCTCTGAGCCTTCCATGCAGAATTAATTGCCCTGCCACAACACCAAATACATAAATGAATTATTTACTTCTCCATCTCTTCCAATAGTGCAAGTATTCTTCAAAGGCAAGGACTGTGCTCTATTCATCCCGTATTTTGTCCTATATGCTTTGTGCTGAACCTGGCATTTAGTAAACAATGCAGAAATATGTGGTCACTAGATTTAAAGTCCTCGATTTGCTAATTCTGCATTCTAACTTTGAAGGTTTATGAAACACACACACAAACACATCATATATATGTTGTCGTGTTGTTTTGGGGAGAATAATTGAATTAAAAAAACCTTACTTTTTGACTATATTATATTATAATTTGTTAAAACAAAAAAATAAGAAGAATATTACCTTCTGTCTAATCAGGTGATTCTCATTTTGACCAAAGAAACTTGAATGGCAGTAACACATGTCATTTCTTGGTGAAGACCTTTAAGAGCTGCCGCATGATTAGCGGTGTGCCATTTCGTCTGTAATGGAAATGCATGACACGCCACATAACAGAGCGTCCATCAGCCTGGATCTCTTATTAAAGACGGTCAGAGCAGGGCCCAAATGGACATGTAATCTGAGTGAGAAATAAACCTTTGTTGTTTCAGGCTATTGAGATTTGGGGTTGATTACCATAGCTTAACCTACCTTATTCTGACTGATACGATTCAAATATCATTTGTGAAATAGACATTATCACAAATGAGAATTGCAAAGGCTATTATCCAAAGAAGAGAATACTGACAAGAGCATTTATCAATCCAGATAATTTCCATTTTTAATCTGTTGAAATATTATTTAGAAAATACGTAATATTCAATTTGTACTGCAGAGATTGTCTAGGTCAATATTCCTCTAAGGAGAGGCCATACTTTGCTATATCTTTGTCAACCATTAAACCCTTGCTTGAATACTTACACTACTATAAGGAATAGCATCTGTCAATGTAGAGGACTCATCCTTAGAAAGTCTTTCTTATTTTATGTATCCCATTAGCCCAAGTACTGATTGTATAGCACCACTACATGGAATATAATTTCTATTTATATGTGTTTATGTTTCTACAAATGCATTTCTATTTTTTCACTTGTAAAGTCATTTATTTTCCCATTGACTCATTTATTAATTCATTCAATAACCACAGTTGAATGCCTAATATATGTATTATGTTTGGTGCTGGAGGCAAATGTGTGTTTCTGTGTGTGTGTTTGTACTTGTAGATGTTCACTTGTTGATGGGTACTGAGATGACATTGTCCCTATTCTGAAGGACTTTGCAGGATAGTGGAATTATATAATCACAATGGCCCTCAAACATTAGAATCAACAAAATACGGTGGTAGGGCAACATTTTCAAATAATAGTCATTTGGACACTAAATGGTGACCTCTTCAAGCTTGTATAATTCAACCGGAAAAGAACAATTGTCCAAAAAGAATGTGCTATTTTACTCAGTGACTATAAAGGGTAGTTGTGAAGACGGGGATGGATCACGGTACCTGGGAAGTCACTCAGAATGGGGAACACAGTTCTTAGAGGAGTAAATAATAACACTTAAAGAGGAGATTTTCCAATAAATTGTCCAGATCAAGAGCCCATTTCTTTCTTTGATGAAGTCAAAAGCATCGACCTGAATCACCCCTTAGTTTCTCCCCATTTGGCTCCTGTTCTCATTGATCTGCTATAACTTCTGTTACAGGGATCTTTAAGAACCCTAAATGCAGGGGCGCCTGGGTGGCTCAGTCGTTAAATGTCTGTCTACCTTCGGCTCAGGGTGTGATCCCGGCGTTCTGGGATTGAGCCCCGCATCAGGCTCCTCCGCTGGGAGCCTGCTTCTTCCTCTCCCACTCCCCCAGCTTGTGTTCCCTCTCTCTCTAGCTGTCTCTCTCTCTCTGTCAAATAAATGAATAAAATCTTAAAAAAAAAGAACCCTAAATGCAGACCATCATATTACTTTTCATATTACAACATTATGATACTGTTGGCCGTGGCGTATGTCTTGAAATTCCCCTGGCTTCCCTCTTTATTCCTCATTATATCATTATATCATTATATCATTATATCATTCATGCAATGTTTTCCAATATACTGTCTTCTGGTTTTTCTGTTTTCTGTTTTCTCTACTTGTTCTTTCACCTGGTGTGATTCATTTACTTATGGGCCTTTATCTTTTACCATCATATAAATTATTCTTTTTTTTTTTTTAAGATTTTATTTATTTATTTGACAGAGAGAGACAGCCAGCGAGAGAGGGAACACAAGCAGGGGGAGTGGGAGAGGAAGAAGCAGGCTCATAGCGGAGGAGCCTGATGTGGGGCTCGATCCCAGGACCCCGGGATCATGCCCCGAGCCGAAGGCAGACGCTTAACAACTGAGCCACCCAGGCGCCCCACATATAAATTATTCTTAAATCAATATCTATATTAATGATTTCTTCCCCAAGTTCTAGTCCCACATTTGCAATTAGCTAGTAGATGTCTCCTTTTACACATTATTTATAACTGTTTTAAAATTAAACATTTCAAAGGTGAAATCCTTCCTCTCATAAAACAATCATTTCCCTCAGGCTACGAATTTTCAAGTAATTTCCTCATACTTAAGACTGTGATATATGTTATTAGACAAACCTGCATTCAAATGTCAACTTTACTATAAAAGCTAGGAGAACTTGAATAGTTTACTAATATTGATAAGCATCCATTTTCTCATTTGTAAACAGAGATAACAAAGGCAGCTACTTCGCCAGGATTCTTATGTAAACAGTCAGCCCATGCCAGACACATTCTGTAGAGCTGGGTGCAGGATAATTACTAAACAATGGTGGTTAATTTTATTGATATGGAATATTAATCCTCCTGTTTAAAATAAGGAACCAGGCCCTGTTACTTCTACCTTTACCACAGTTCTTACCTTAAGTTTTTACTTTCCATTCCTACTTAACCACCACTTTCATTTCCATTCTTACTGCTCCTTTTGCTTTTATGTCATTGAGGAGTGGACATTTGATTTAGGCTTTGGTACATGGGCAGAGATAAGCAGAAAAGCCAACAGAATGACATTTTGGGTGAGAAAAAGCATTGAGGCAAAAAAAATGAACATTGTCGCCAATGACAAGGAAAGACTTGAATTTCTGTGGGCATGGAGTCTACATAGAGGAAGTGTGTGGCAGCAGAGTTTGAAATGACTTGTGTGGAGAGCATCATGTACTTTCCTAGGACCACTTCAGTAAACATGAGGGACAGGGAAGATGTTTGAGTTAAGAAGGGACATTCCCAAATTTGTGCCTCAGAGGTGTGAATCCGACATCATAAAATGGCCATTGGTATGGAGAGGCACTGGGGACAAGGGCATGAGTTAGGAGTTACTGGAGTTATGCAGGTGAAGAATAATATTTTGGCAGTGGAGAATGGAAATCTCATAAAGCAATGCAGCAATTCAGGAGGAGCTGGACCTATTTCAGAGGTTGGACTCTAATCCCCACAGAAAGAAAAAAAAAAAGAAAAAGGTAGATTGAAAGAATCTAGATTATAGAAAAGTTATAAAACATTATTAAAAGCAGAAATTCTGATTTGGAAGAATAATGGCAGGATTCCTATTATGGGAATGGAATTACCATTTGAGCAAACAGACTCAGGAAAAAGGTAGGTAGTCAAGCATTTAGAGTTATGCTCATGAAACTGCCAATATATGCAGAATTTTCTTACCTGCATATGTGTATGTGACATTTTACTGAGGACAAGGCCCACAGCATTTATCACCTTCATAACACTTACATGAACTAAAATACTTACATTACACGCTAAGATTCACAGTGACTGAGATCATGTTATTCTGATACAGCCTTTTCTGGCCTGGCCTATATAAGTGTTCTAATAAGCATGTGTTGATTGAATGAATTGATGAATAAATGAATGAATAATGAACATAAGCCTTACCTCTTGATGCTTCCTTGAGAGAAGACACTGGAACTGACTATACACTTTTGTTGTGCACAACGTTGTGTTCTATGAATAGGCAGTTCTGAGATGATCTCTAGGAAGTCTAGTGGGGAGTTGCTGACCCAGTGTTGCAATGTTTTTACTTCAGAAATAAATGGACTGGCACCAGTAGACCTACTATGCTCAGTCATTGGGAGTAGCTCAGAGAAACTGTGGCCTTCCAGTGAGTGAAGTAAACAGAACTATACTTCAGTCTGAGGCTTTTCCTACCCAGTTGTTCTTCCTTCCCATTTCCTTTCCCAACGATCAGACCAGTACCATAGTCTGAAGGCTCTGCCTACTCATTCTTGCTTCCTCTTCCTTTATCATTCATAGGTAGGTATTAGCCTTACTAAATCCAAAAGGGCCATAGCTGAAAGCTTCCATTCAACCATTCTTGAGGCAGATTCTTTGAAGGGAGCTCTAAGAGCCCATCTCCATGGCTTCTATACTTTTGTATCCTGGAAACCTCACAAATCCAATTTGAAATAAGAACTTTTCACTAGGTTTCTATGGGATGGAAACCAGAATTCAGTACTGCCTATGTGAATAGCAGTCACATAGTGATTGTTTGAATCAAGACTGCTTGTAGAGCTATAATATTTGTGCAAAGAAGGTTGGGGAGAAAACCCAAAAATGTCTGTTTATTATGGGATAGTTTTTTGAGGGGACAGTGAGTAAGACTGCCCCTCTGACAAATGTCTGAGCACATGCTTATTTGCTTTCTGCCAGATTCCAAAAAGTCTTAATTGACACAAAAAATAATATCCCAATTTAAAGAGGACTTTAATCATGGAGATAGCAAATCATTTCAAGACTGATTAAGACTACATAGTCTGATTGTGGGGACTACTCTCTGCCTTCAGTCTCCTTTGATAACATTCTGAACACAAAAATTTAAAGTATATTTTAAGTCAATTATCATGGGCATTATACTATCCATTACCACAAGAGAAATATTGCAACAAGATTTCCAAGTAATTGTGTTTTTCTTCATGAGCCTGTAAAAGAGTATGTAGTTCATGACCTGTCACTGCATCATCTTCATAGAGTTTGTATTCCCAGGAAATATCAGTAATGTTTTGGTGGTCATAGACATTATTTTCTTCTCTTACCTTTTACATAGTAGATGTACCATATTTCACCTAGAACTGAATTATTGTCTCAAATAACAAAAATAGGTACATGAACATATGGAACCAGTTTATTTGAAAGATTCTGAGGAAGATGGGGGTTATAGAGAGGTGCCATCTGCTTGCAGGGCTGTTTACATTTAAACAATTGCTTCATGAAAGGGTTTATCCGTAAACAAAGACCCTGTGGGTCTGATTTGAACCTTGGATAAAATAATGTATTCAAGGGAATATCAACTCCATTTGGTCATTTATACAAAAGGAGTATTTGTATAGACTGTCTCTCAATCTTGACCAATAATCCAAGTGGTCACTTGAGAAAAAAGGGTACAAAAGTGCCAATACTCTTTACTTTGCCTTTTTCCTTCACTTAGGATGGTGGAAGTTTTTGTTTGTTTGTTTTTCTCCATCGAAACATAGAGCTATTGCTTTTTTAAGTAAATTCTGGTCAGAATCCACTTACTAAGTGGAGAAACATGTATAAGACAATTTAATCATCCATCAAAACCTTAAACAGGACAAGTTCACCATTTTATTTTTTTCTCATGGCACAGCATAAATCCTGGTAATTTCACAACCTATATATGTATAATGGATTAGGAAATCTTATGTATTTATCTCAGTATAATACACTCACTTATTTGTCTCTTATCTCTTAGCAGTTTCAAGTATCTTACTTAAGGAACACTTCTGTCAACTTTTTCTTGTCTTCTATAACCACATGTTTAGATTACAATTTTTTTGAAGGGATGCTAAAGATAAGAATTTTTTTTAAAAACTTTTTTTATTAAAGAAAAACAGTATTTCCAGTTTTATTTTTACTGTAGTTTCCTGATACTAAGCTCTCTTAGTAAGAATATGTGAAAAGTGACTTGTTTCATTTAGAGTGTTCTAGCATGTTGTTTGTGTTATTACATAATCAGGATTTCTTATAAATATTAAGTCAATAGCTTTTTCTTATTTGTAGAGATAAAGAAGCAATATCCACCATGTATTTTTTAAATTCAACAAATATCTATATCTGTTTATATTTGGAGGGGGTTGAAATTATTTAAAGGTAGCAACATAGAAATCTTAAATGAAATAATGCCTCCTTTTTCACATGAATTTATTAATTCAACATACATCAAGGAAAGAATATGAATAACATTGAAAATCACAATATTTGCTGTAATGAACATAACTCTATCTAGAACTTATTTACCAGGCAGTGTTGAAAGGATTTTATGTGTGTGATCTCATTTAATCTTCATGACAACCCCATGAGGTAGGTTTCATCAGCTTCCTGTTGTGTGATTTGGTAGGAGCCTAAATTCTCTAAGTCTTATTTCCCTAAATTTTCTGAGTCTTCTTCCATCAGCCATAAATAAGAACAATAATGTAAATATCATATGATTGTTGTAAAGATTAAGTGACTAATGTATGGTAACCTCATATTATAGTATCTACAACCTAAATATTATTGAAAGAGAGTTATAATTAATTTAAATAACATTTAAGATACTAATCCAAAGCTTCCAAATATTCCTCACCTAATTTGACTCTTTAGGTACATTTTAATGACTTCTAACATTCTTTACTATGAAGCCATAATATTAGACCCAGTATTGGGTGGATGCTATAAAATGAGATAATGGAGTTGCAGAGGTGAGTTAATCTTGGCTAGCCCTGTGTTATGGGTTAAATTGGGTCCTCCCAAAATGTATACTTTGAAGTCCTAACTTTCTCTCAGAATATGACATTATTTGGAAATAAGGTTGTTACAGATACAATTAGGTAAGATAAGGTCATTAGGGTAGACACTAATCTGACTGGTTTCCTTATAATAAGGGGAAATTTGGACATCGACTGCCATGTGAAGAGACAGAGGGAAGAGATGGCCATCTTCAAGCCAAGGAGAGAAGCCTGGAGCAGACCCTTACCTCACAGCTCTTTGAATGAACTGAAACTGCTTATATCCTGATTTTGGAGTACTAGCTTCCAGAACCATGAGACAATAAATTTCTGTTGTTTATGCCACTTGAGATTGTTATGATGGCCCTACCAAACAAATATACCCACAGTTACAATCTACTCTTTCTTCATGTGATGAAATACATTCTGGATACTTACCTTTGGATAAGGCTAGCTCTATCCCAGCTCTACCCATGGACATATGACCCTAGACTGACCTATTATGGAAGCCTTAGTCATTGTTTCTGTAGTAGAGATTGATACATAACACAAATGAGAAGTAAATCTAAGGTTTTTGTGGTGACCTACTATAAAAAAGAATTCATCGTGTGTTGTTATAGTTCATAAGTCAGCAAGTTTTGTTCTGTTTTGATTTTTTTTTGTAAAGAGCCAGACAATAAATATTTTAAGCTTTGTGAGTCATATGGTCTCTATTGGAACTACTTACTCTGTCTTTGTAGTGCAAAAGCAGCCATAGCCAATACATTAACCAATAAGGTTTGCTGTGTTCCAGTAAACTTTATTTATAAAAACAATTGTCAGACCAGATTTAGCCCATGGCTGTAGTTTGCTGACCTCTCTTATAGATAGTAAAATGTTAGTCAAAATCGTCTTGGTGTTACCATAATGGGAATAGTGTCTTAAAACAAGTCCAGAACAGGGAAAAGTAGAGATGAGAGACAAAGATTCCTAAAGATATTGTGCCCGAGTGAAGCAAGAACATGAGCATGTGGCTTTATGACCCAAATAATTTTCTCTTATATTTAAACCATCTGAGCTGTGCGGAGTTCTAATACATTAGATAGAACTTCCCATGCAGTACCACTGCATAGGTAGAATTCAATAATAACTTTCTCTTCTGCCTGATGGGCAACTGCAACTAGTAGTTATTTAAGAAAGTACTCTGTCTTTTAAGGAATAGTATATTCAGGATTAAACTATTACAGATAATCAGAGTGAATGAAACAAAGCAAAAATGGTTTGCATCTTCATCCCTTCTCCTCTCTTCCTTCTCAATTGCTGAAATTGACTGTCTTTCTAAACACGTTCCACCTTGACTGTAACTGATTCTATTTCTTTCATAAAAAGAGGAGATATCTAAAGGAGTTAATTTCCTATTGGAACTCAACCACAAGGAAAAATTTGGAAGAAACTCAAACAGTTAGAAACTAAGAACCATCCTGCTCAGGAATAATTCGATAAGCCAGGAAATCAAAAATCAATTTAAACAATTTATGGAGACCAACAAGAATGAAAACACAACGGTCCAAAAGCTATGGGATACTGCAAAGGCAGTCCTAAGGGGAAAATACATAGCCATCCAAGCCTCACTCAAAAGAATAGGAAAATCTAAAATGCAGTTTTTATATTCTCACCTCAAGAAGCTGGAACAGCAACAGAGGGGCAGGCCTAATCCATGCAGGAGGAAGCAGTTGACCAAGGTTAGAGCAGAAATCAATGAATTAGAAACCAGGAGTACAGTAGATCAGATCAACAGAACTAGGAGCTGGTTCTTTAAGAGAATTAATAAAATTGACAGACCACTGCCAAGACTTATCCAAAAGAATAGAGAAAGGACCCAAATTAATAAAATTATGAATGAAAAAGGAGAGATCACAGCCAACACCAATGAAATTGGAAGGATTATTGGAAACTTTTATCAACAGCTTTATGCCAATAAATTAAGCAATCTGGAAGAGATGGAGGACTTCCTGGAAACCTATAAACTACCAAGACTGAAACAGGAAGAAATTGATTTTTTAAACAGGCCAA
Organism: Ailuropoda melanoleuca; assembly: GCF_002007445.2. NCBI lineage: Eukaryota > Metazoa > Chordata > Mammalia > Carnivora > Ursidae > Ailuropoda > Ailuropoda melanoleuca. Next base: position 95,650,343 of record NC_048228.1, read on the forward strand.
TTAATTATGAAGAGATTGAAACAGTGATAAACAACCTTCCAAAAAACAAAACTCCAGGCCCAGATGGTTTTCCTGGGGAATTCTACCAAACATTCAAAGAAGAAATAATACCTATTCTCCTAAAGCTATTTCAAAAAATAGAAACAGAAGGAAAGCTACCAAACTCATTCTATGAGGCCAATATTACCTTGATCCCCAAACCAGGCAAAGACCCCATCAAAAAGGAGAATTGAAAGGGATAAAGAAAGGGGGGGTAATCAGAAGGGGGAATGAAGCATGAGAGACTAGGGACTCTGAGAAACAAACTGAGGGCTTCAGAGGGGGGAGGGAATGGGACAGGCTGGTGATGGGTATTAAGGAGGGCATGTATTGCATGGTGCACTGGGTGTTATATGCAACTAATGAATCATCGAACTTTACATCAAAAACCAGGGATGTACTCTATGGTGACTAACATAATATAATAATAAAAAAAAGGAGTTAATTTCCTCAATGTTGTACTCTTGGCTTTCCTTTTTCCACTATATGGTTCAAAGAAAGAATTTATCATTGTCCTACACTGTGGTTACATTATTCTCAAAGATGAAGTAGAATCTGTCTAAAGAGTTTAACATTGATCTTTGCAGAGGAGAATAAGGGTGTAGAAAGCTCCAAAATTTGTTTTCCTTATTTAAGAAAGAAAGATGTTAGGGACTAATTGGAAAATATTTTTAATAGATTTTTTTAAGTTTTAAAAATATGGGAGCTTTTATTTAATTCTCTTTATTTCACCCTTATAGAATTTTGTTTAGAATAACCAGATAGGCTTTTGGAAGAATCTTTTCAGGTTGACCTATCGACTGAACACTGTGTATTAATTCATTTATTCAGTCAGTCTTGTGTGAATATTACAAAATTGTGAAGTGCTCATTAAATGTACAATATTTCTGAGAGATTCTGAGTTTGAATTTAGGCTTTGAGGCTATATTGTATAGTGTACATTGGCCAACCTGTCACCTTCTCTGCATCAGTATTTCCAGATTATATAAAAAAAAATGAGGGCCTTGTAGATTTTATTTTCCATGATATTTAATTATGTAAATAAATAAACAGACAAACACATAAAAGTCAAAACTTTTTTCATGTACAAGTATAATTTTAGAAGGGGAAATGGAGGGGAATAGAAAGAAGATAGATCCTAACAATCGCATTCTGAACACAGGCCAAAAATAATTCATGGGGGTATATAAGAAAACTGCCAGTACTTCTATGCCCAGAGCACAGTGTATTTGAGAAGCAAGGAAAAGGAAGATCAGACTTATTTTCTCAATGCCACCTATTTCATATTCTCTGATTAGAGACTTCATTATCATCTGAGAAGCTTTTCCTACATGAGTGGTCAACTCATCCACTTCTCTTCCTCTAAGATTAGAAGGATCATTTTTTCTATGGGAAGTCTTTTCATAACATTTTAAAATTGCTAATACAAAGGCAGTATTCTTCAGTATATCTTTGTCTCCCAAGAATATCGTATTTCATGATTTTATAACCATGAGGGAACAGAACAGTACGGATTTACAGTTTCAAGTTCTTCTGACAGTACAGCTAGCTGGAAAAGCCAAAGCTACTAAAAGCACTAGAATAGAACTTTTTCATACTCTGAGCCTGGAATCTAAGTACCAGGTATCCATATTTTTTTCAGTTGTGATTTGTAAGGTCAAAGACACACACGTGTGAGTCTTATAGGTGTGCATGCTCCTATTTGAGAATTCCCAGGCCCAGACACAATAGCTATGTCTCTTTCTTACTCAAAAAAGCCAATGTAAATTAAAAAAAACAAAATAAAACAAAACAAAAAACCATGAGTCAGAGAACATTTAATATATTAGTGACTTTTTAAAAAAGATTTTTATTTATTTATTTGAGAGAGCGAGACAGAGACAGAGAGAGTGAGCAAGGGGAAGGGCAGAGGAAGAGGGACAAGCAAACTCCCCACTGAGCAGGGAGCCCTACACAGGACTAGAACCCAGGACCCTGAGATCAGGACCTGAGCCGAAGGCAAATGCTTAACCCACTGAGCCACCCAGGTGCCCCTATGAGCGACTTTAAACCTATTCAATTTTTTTTTGTCTTAAACCAACTCAAATTTCGAAATAAAAGTAAATTAATTTCAAACTTTGACACTATCATGTTAGAAAACAATTACTTGAATATTCCTTGCACAGTACTGAAATAGACTGCTGAAGAGACTTGAACTCTCTGTGAGATTTGTGCACAAATGATGCAGCTACATAGGCAAATGGGAAGAAAATCACTATAAATGTTAAAGCGTTGTCTTAAGCAATGGGGATGTATTCTCTTCCTTAATTTTATGGGCATTTGTGAAGCAGGTAAATGCAGAACTGATTAGAGAGGGTGGCCACCATGGAAATATGTCCATTCAAAATTCTCCTCAGAACCTTGGTATTCCCTGAAAAATCCCATGGACCTCTACGATACTACAGAATACAATCTGAAAACTATGTCCTAGTAAAAAGAAGAGCAAGATTTCTAAGTATAGAAATGCCTGTGCTGAAATCCATGCTCAACCACATTCTCATTTATGAGAACTTATGAGCTTTGATTTTTTTTTTATCTGCATAGAAAAAAATCACACCTTGCAAGGTCGGTGGAAGGATTTGAAATGATCTTTATGTGGTACAAACTCATTTTGAGATATTTATTTCTACTTTCTTCTCTGTATTATTCCCTTCTCTGCTTTCATGCAGGCTCTTTCTTTTTAAGTCTTTGCCTCTATCATATTTACAGGGTAGAAAGCCTAAGCTGTTTGAAATCAACGGTGCTTCCTCTCTTTTGCAAAAAACCTAAGACTTCTGAAGATGAAATAAGTCTTGTATCCTGGGGGTAGGAAAGGGAACAGTTATGTGGACCAGAGAATGTGGAAGGAGAGATTCCCAGGGGCTGGGAAATGGAAGACGTTAGTTGGAAAGACCCCACCAGGGAAGAGCAGTACCCATACATAGCTCAGCCACATCTAAAGACCTGTGCCTTTTCAAAGGTTCTGATAGCTGTGGTTTGCTGAACCTTAAAGAACCATGAGCTATAGAACAAGGTGGCACAACAGAAACAAGGATGGACAAAAGACCTTATTTTAAAAAACTATTTATTTGGGGGGGTAGGGGCAGAGGTATAGAATTTCAAGCAGACTCCCCACTGAGCATAGAGCTGATGCGGGGCTCAATCTCGAGACCCATGAGATCATGACCTGAGCCAAAAACAAGAGTCAGACGCCCAACACACTGAGCCAGCCCAGTGCCCCAGGACAAAAGACCTTTCAGCAGAAAGAACTTCAAGAGTTTTTAGATATGCATAGGAACCTGAAATCTTGGTCTGCTTCATGGTGAAAGTAAATTCGAGTTATAACTGCCATTGAAATTTTGGTCAGTTACACGTGCTAGGCTCAGATCGTTTTTAAATTGAATAAGAGAAAATAAAGAAATGTGAAATTTCTAGTTCACGTGAGTTTATAAACAAAAATTTTTCAACTATATACTTAAAACTCCTTGACCAATGTCAGATTCATAGGTGGTTTTAAAAAATGCTCATCAATTTAATCCAGTCACAAAATGCTGACACTAAGACAAAAATAATTCAATTACAATAACTAACACATATCTAGAGCACAACTGTATTCAATAAATGCAGTAAAATTAATAAAGGTGGCAATGGAAACACTGAATTAAAATCATGGCAGAAATTTAAATCTAAATATAAATCCTTCTTTACTTGAATTCTTTACATCCTTTTCATTCATGGAGATATAATAGATACTGATTTATTTTTTGTTCTATTTAAAAAATGTTTATTGATCATACATAATGTGCCAAGCACTGTTCTAGGCTTTAACAGCCACAACATTGAAAAGACAAATAATGTGCAGCCTTCAGAGACTCTACATTTCAATGGAGGAATGAATCAGTGAGGAATTTGTGTTCAGCTGCTCATAGCAGAGGCTTGACTAAATTCACAAGGGCTTGTTAATTAGTATAAAAGCAATCAGGATTTAGGTAGACCAGAGCTCACTTGTATGGTTGTTTCATACCATCTGCTTCTCCATTGTAGCATATGGCTTCCATTCTCAAAGTCACCTCATAGTCCCTGATTTCTGTTGGAGCCCCAGCTATGATGTGCCTATTCTAGGGATGGAAAAAGGGTTGAAGGATAATAAATAATCACTTTTGCGGAGACCCAGTTCTCTGTTTAAGCAGCTTTCCTGAGAATCCAGTCCTAGATTTTTGCTTATGTCTCATTAGCCAGGAGTTGGTCAAAGCCATAATCAGCAGCAAAATGTACTGAGAAATTGAGTCTTCTATTTAAAAGTACTGCTGTGCTGATTAATTATATATTTAGGAGAAGGGGAGAATAGTTATTGGTTGGCAACCAGCAATTCTTGACATTGTGAGATAAATATTCAACCACAAATGAATGTATAATATGTCAAGTGACAGATAATGGTAGAAAAAAATGAAGCAGGGTCAGAGGATAGAAAGTGATCAGGTTGCCTTTTTTAAATGAGTTGTCGAGGAAGACTTCTCTGAGGCAGTGGCATTTGATCAGAATCCTAAAGGAAGTGTAGAGATTAATCACAACATTATTTGCAGCAAGAGTATTCTAGTCAGGGGAATAAACAGATGCAAAGTTCCTGAGGCAGGAGCTTAGTAGCTAGAACAGGAGTGGATTACATACAAGATTGTGTGTGTGTGTGTGTTGTGTTTGGTAAGGATGGAGGTAGGTAGAAAGGAGATGAAAAAGCACAAGCATTTTACATTTTGTCTCTTCAGCCTCAAAATAATGGTAAGCGTTAAAAATTATCAAGAGATTTTCATGTATCTTCTTTTTAATGATTTTCTCATTTAATCTTCACAATTCCTTTACATTGGGTACAATATTTTACAGATGAGAAAACCAAAGCACATAGGTTAAATAATTGCTTAGGTTTACATATACAATATATGGCCTAGTGGGAATATAAACCCATACTACCTTCCTGGTATTCCATAGGACATGTTTCATCCTGAGCACATCCATTGGTGTCACTAAATACCTAGTTCTGGTTTGACGGTCCTTGGACATCTTCTATTTATATTTTTATCTATGTATCCAATTTGTGGGGTGAGTTTCTTTTAAAGAACCCAGGACACTATTTATAGACATAAACATGGAGAGAAAGCATAATATATCTGCCATTTGGGTTATGAAACATGAGAAGTACAAGAGAGTCATTGGGGTCAAGGCAACTTGGAATGAGTGAGAACTATTGACCAAAGAATCCGTGCCAGCCCCATCCCTTCCAGCACTCTAGTGTAGCTTGTTAATAATGATCATTAGCATTCCAAATGCTAACAGTTTTTAAGCATCTGCTCAGGTGAGACAGATTGAATTAGGCTCTTGGTCTAATACTTGGTAGCTTCATATCCTTAGGCAAGTGTTATGGATTGAATTGTGTCCCACAGAAGAGGACATTGGAATGTGACCCTATTTGGAAATAGGGTCTTTACAGAGGTAATTGAGTTAAAATGAGGTTTATTAGTGTGGGTCTTAATCCAATATGACAGGTGTCTTTATTAAAAGGTGAAATTTGGAGACAGAGACACACATGCAAAGAGAGAAAATGATGTTCAGACACACGGGGAGAAGATGGCCATGTTACAGGAATGATGCTTCTACAAGCCAAGGATTGCCAAGAGTTGCTGGCAAATACTGGAAGCTATAAGAGGTAAGGAAGAGTTCTCCCTTGGAGCCATCAGAGAGAGCATGGTCCTGCAGATATTTTGATTTCGGACTCTAGCCTTTAGAATGGTGAAACATGGTTTTAAGTCACTTAGTGTCTGCTACTTTGTTATGGCAGCCGTAGGAAAATAGTATAGTAAGTTATTTAACTTCCACCTGTCTCTGTTTCTTTACCTGAGTATTGCAGATTATGAATTTATTTGCACTGCCTCACGAGTAGTTAACTGCTCAGTAATTGTTAACACTTAAAATTATTTTGAGAGCGAAGGAAGGAAGTTGGGCATACATATATTCCTTCCTTCCCTTCCTGGCTGCTGACTTCTTAAAGGGTTAGATTGTTGGTACACATGAAGCACTTCGTGTAGCAGCAAATCTTGACACAGGTCAGTTCTTTTTAATCATCTCTGTTTTTTTCCCATAGACTTTCTTACCTTTGCCTTAAATACCCTGTTCCACTGCTGTTGGGTTGACATTCTGAAGAACAGGAAAAATTACCCTTGATATTTCCTCTTTGCTATTTATATAAAAAAAAATAAATGTGAGTATATAAGTGCTGAATTGTGACTCTAGGGACCTGGGTTCTAGTCTTGGGTCAGCTTTAACAGCTCCGTGACCTCAGCAAAGCACTTCACCTCCTGTAGCTTCCCTCCCGGTCCATTGAGGGGCTTGTGATGACCAATCTCTGAGATCCCCTTCATCTTGAAACCTACTCTACCATCCTTAATTTAAAATATGTGAGTGTCTGATTTATTAGTTAAAATTTTAAGCCTTAATGCAAGGTAGACTTTCATGAATTGTGGGAAAGGTGACATTTTTCCCCAATATTTTGTGTTCACACCACCACATGGCCACCTTGAGGACTCAGTCTCTGGTCTGGTATCTGGCATTTATTCCTGACTCTTGAGAGCCTACCAGCTGGTGCTGTCTTTCATCTATCCCCTTTCAAAACACCTAGAAAAGATAAAATTGTTTAGAAAAGCAATAAACACCAGATCTCGAGTGGATCACTCTCTCATTTTGTAAAAGAGAAGCAGATATCTTCAGAACTAGATCCAGAATTCTCATTTTCTGACTTCCAGTCCTGGGCTTTGTAGTTCCTGTGCTATTTCTTTCAGGCAGGATTTTCTAATGAGGAATTTATCTCATCCAATTAGACATTTACTGCTTTCCAAGGCTTCCAAGATAGAGCTAGCTAGAGTTGGAGCTAAGTTACTGATTACATCTGCTTTAAGTGTGGGGCTTGGAAAGACTATTTACTCACCACAGTCCTAGTTCCCTCCTACAGTAACAGTAGGGCTTTTGGTGACATGTTCCAAATTTATTATGTTTCCTAGAGGAGTAAAGAGAAGGATAGTAACTTAAAAGAAAATATGGAAGCATATTTGCATATATGTAATCTGTTCATGGCACTCCTCAGATTAAACTAGTCTTAATAACTGCAGTATAAAGTAGAAAGTTTTTATTTAGCATGGCATATATGCAAGATTTGAAACCTAACTTTCAACCTAATTTTTCTTTTATTTCTTATATGCCTTCTTAATTATGGCTATATTGAACTACTTACATTTCCAGGATATATCATTGTATTGTATGCCCCCTGTCTTGATAATATGGTTCCTTTATTTCTTGTTTTGTCTACCTAATAAATTTCTACTCTCTCTTAAAGACCTAACACAAAATTTATTATGCCAAGCCTTTTCTGTTGAACTCAAACAGAGGTCACCTTAGATTTTTGCAACCCCGGTGTACTTACCTCTATTATGACATTTACCATACCATATTAAAATAATTCTTATGGCATGTCTGGGTGGTTCAGTAAATTAAGTGTCCAACTCTTGATTTCAGCTCAGGTCATGATTTCAGGGTCATGGGATCGAGCCCCACGTCGGGCTCCATGCTGAGCATTCAGTCTGCTTGGGATTCTTTCTCCTTCTTCCCCTCCAGCTGGTGCTCTCTCTACAAAATAAATAAATAAATCTTTAAAAAATAATAATTTTTATATCTGATTCTACCCTTTTAAATTGTTAATTTACTGAAGGCTGAGTTTATGTCTTATTCGGCCTTGTTAGTCCCCAATGCTAGTCTAATACATAGAATAGAATAGGTTTTCCTCAAGTAGATGTTGAAAGAATGATGGACAGATGAAGTACAGACAAAGCCAGATATACCAAAGGAGATTGCAATCAGGAGAAAACACAATGATGTCTCCTGTCTTCAAGTCCAAGGACCACTTTTCATAACCCCCACCTCCCCTAACTAGTTCTAGCAACACTTTAGAGATCACAGAGTGTTCTTAGAACTTCATTTGGGAGGCTTGGTTTGTTTCACTGATGGAAGCTAAATCTAAAAAGGTTTAACATATAGTTATCAATGCTATTGATTGGACATTTTACTTAGGTAGATTATGACATGAAGGAAAAATGAATGTCTGTCTGTATTGCATGTAATGGTTTAACAATGTTACAAGTTAACTGGATAATAGATTTTGGGCTAGATTACTCCAGTTCGTTGGCAAGCTAAATTGAACCATGTTCAGAATTGAGCTGGTTTTGGAAAGTATTTGTTGCCAAAGATTCCTCCACACTCCAGAACTTTCTGACACTTGATGATTATAGTAGGATTTTTTCCAGTGGTAAAATGATGAAATCTGTGCCAAAACATTTTTAAGGGGGATGCACTGGAGAGAGAGCATAGGAAAAGGGATACTCTATGAGTTGGGGTTTATTATGCACTATTTCCTATTTGGAATGTGAAAGAAGGGATGGGAGGGGAATCATTTATAAACAGGGATGAACGTTTAAAAGTATGAGTATATGCACCCCAATGTTCATAGCAGCAATGTCCACAATAGCTAAATCGTGGAAGAAACCGAGATGCCTTTCAACAGATGACTGGATTAAGAAGTTGTGGTCCATATATACAATGGAATATTACTCAGCTATCAGAAGGAATGAATTCTCAACATTTGCTGCAACATGGACGGCACTGGAGGAGATAATGCTAAGTGAAAGAAGTCAAGCAGAGAAAGGCAATTATCATATGATTTCTCTCATCTATGGAACATAAGAACTAGGAAGATCAGTAGGGGAAGAAAGGGATAAAGAAAGGGGGGTAATCAGAAGGGGGAATGAAGCATGAGAGACTATGGACTCTGAGAAACAAACTGAGGGCTTCAGAGGGGAGGGGGTGGGGAATGGGATAGACTGGTGATGGGTAGTAAGGAGGGCACGTATTGCATGGTGCACTGGGTGTTATACGCAACTAATGAATCATCGAACTTTACATCGGAAACCGGGATGTACTGTATGGTGACTAACACAATATAATAAAAAAAAATTAAAAAAAAAAGTATGAGTATATTCCCAGCAACCGTACTGTGCCAAGGCCCAAGGCAAGTTCATGCAAACCTTATTTCACTAGAAATGAATTAGGATTCGTGGATTATTACGGCTTCTGGGATTTTATGACCATAAAATAAAAATTTTAAATTACCTGAATTGACCTTAATATATGTTGGCTATGTTGAAATGAATGTATTCATTCACTCAAATGGAAAGAAGAATTTGATGAGCGTTCTACTTTTGTTTGGAGTTACCCTATGACCCAGCCATTGCACTACTGGGTGTTTACCCCAAAGATACAGATGTAGTAAAGAGAAGGGCCATATGCACCCCAATGTTCATAGCTGCATTGTCCACAATAGCCAAATCATGGAAGGAGCCGAGATGCCCTTCAACAGATGACGGGATTAAGAAGCTGTGGTCCATATATACAATGGAATATTACTCAGCTATTAGAAGGAACGAATTCTCAACATTTGCTGCAACATGGACGGCACTGGAGGAGATAATGCTAAGTGAAATAAGAGAAAGACAATTATCATATGATTTCTCTCATCTATGGAACATAAGAACTAGGATGATCGGTAGGGGAAGAAAGGGATAAAGAAAAGGGGGGTAATCAGAAGGGGGAATGAAACATGAGAGACTGTGGACTATGAGAAACAAACTGAAGACTTCAGAGGGGAGGGGGTGGGGGAATGGGATAGACTGGTGATGGGTAGTAAGGAGGGCACATATTGCATGGTGCACTGGGTGTTATACGCAACTAATGGAAGCATCGAACTTTACATCGGAATCCGGGGATGTACTGTATGGTGATTAACATAATATAATAAAAAAAATCATTAAAGCATTGCAAAAAAAAAAAGAAACATTCTTCATCAACTATTTGGTTACTATAAATTATCGTTTTCACAAAAAATCCAGAATAAATTTGTCATATTTAAAAAAAAAAAAAGAAACGCATAGATGAAGGAAGAAAGATACACTTAAATTTCTTATAGTTTACCTGGGAAAACAGTCATATTTACAAAAACACAGTGTAAGATGGAGCATATTATTAAGAGATAAGAGTGAAAGGTTTTTGGTGAATAGATGGGGCATGTGATTTTTCCTCTCTGGATGCTTTAAAGAAGGGTCAGAGGACATGATATATGTGATGGGCTTTCGAGGATGAATAAGAAAATGCATGAATGACATTACCGGATTGAGAAAGGTGCATGTGCCTTATCACCACCTCTGCATATCGTCACCATTTCTGTTCATGGTTGTTATGATTCAGTGAATCAAGTTGGAAATAGTTTAAACTTCTCCTGTCACCACGGCATTCAAAACTCTAATTCTTCAGAGATGGCATAGCTACCAAGGTAGAGAACCCTAACTCTCAAAACAGAAAACAGATGCTTAGCATCCCGGTGGCAGTGGCAGGATCAGGCTGTCATCATTCCTGGGATCAAATGAGAAAACAGGAAACATTATTTATTATTATTATTATTATTATTTAGATTTAGAGAGTTACTTTTTAGTTAAATTCCAGTTAGTTAACATATAGCATAATATTAGTTTCAGAAGTAGAATTTTGTGATTCATCACTTACATACAATACCCCATGCTCATCACAGCAAGTGCCTTTCTTAATACCCATCACCCATTTAACCCATTCCCCCACTCACCTCCCCTCTAGCAACCCTTAGTTTGTTCTCTGTAGTTAAGCATCTGTTTTATGGGGTGCCTGTCTCTCTCCGCTCTATGTTCATCTGATTCATTTCTTAAGTTCCACATATTAGTGATGTCATATGGTATTTGTCTTTTGCCAACTGACTCATTTTGCTTAGCATAATACTCTCTATCTCCATCCATGTTGTTGCAAATGGCAAGATTTCATTCCTTTTATGGTCAGAGTAATATTCTATTGCATATATATATATATATTCTATTGTGTGTATATATATATATATATATATATATATATATATATATATATCGCTCCATCTATTTTATACACTCATTAGTTGATGGACATTTGGCTATTATAGATAGTGCTGCTATAAACATCAGACTGCATATGTCCCTTTGAGTCAATATTTTGTATCCTTTGGATAAATACCCAGTGGTACAATTACTGCATCATAGGGTAGTTCTATTTTTAACTTTTTGAGGAACTTCCATACTGTTTTCCAGAGTGGCTGTACCAGTTTGCATTCTCACCAAGAGTATAAGAGGGTTCCCCTTTCTCTACATCCTCACCAACATCCGTTGTTTCCTGTGTTGTTAATTTTAGCCATTCTGACTGGTGTGAGGTGGTATCTCATTGCAGTTTTGATCTATATTTCCCTGATGAGGAGTGATATTGAGCAACTTTTCATGTGTCTGTTAGTTATAAGTACCACGTAATAATCTCCAAAAAGGAAAACTTTGAGAATGAAAGGGGGAGTTATTACTAAACCATGGGTTTATGTAAACTGGAGCAGTGTCGTACAAACTAGGTGTTAGGTGTCTCATCACTCTGGCAACAAAGAACCAGAATCAAGAGGCAAGAATTTCTGGGCCAATGAGAACAACTTGAACTTTATTTAAGATGCGGATGAAGACCCTCTCAACCTAGGGATAATTCAACCACATCAGTTAAGATTGAGCATTTATTCCTCATTGATTTGGAACTAGACCCTGAAATCTTTGGTTGTCCTTTGAAGTGCTGTGCAAATAAACAGTAGGGAAAAAAGATCTCATCTTGTTTCACTTGAGTGTGATTTTAGTTTTTATTGATGAATTATTTTAGCATTTTCATAAGATACCAAGATAAAGGACTCAGTTAGCAAAACATTTCAATGTAGTTGTGTAGAAGGCTGTCTTAGTGACGTTCATGACTGGGATACTGTGGGATGTCGTATGCACTCACGTTCATTCCTCTCTCCTTGACCTTTCAGGGCTATGGACAAGTATAAGAAGCATGCATCCAAGAGAAGCCTGTGAAACCTCATAGCTAGTAAAAATCTGTAACACTTTTTCCAGTAACAATGACTGCCAAAAATGCACAAATGAGGGCAGCAATCTTAAGCTTTTCTAAACATTCCCATTATCTGGGAACTGTAGTCATCCCAGCTGACTAGCAACAGAAAAGTTTCACTAGAATATGGAGCAACAGAAACTCTTATACATTGCTGGTAGAATTGTTTATTTTACAACTTGCTTTTAAAGTTGTTTGACATTATCTTCTAAAACTAAACATAATCATATTCTACTCCCCAGCAAAATATGCTTACAAATAAGCATATAAAGGTTTATATCTGGATGTGAATATAGATATAGATATTCCTATGTAGATAGATACATTGATAGGTGGCCAGATAGATCTCTAGCAGAAATATGGGTTTACTAAAAGACATGAATGAAAATGTTTATGGCAGCTTTATTCACAATAGCCCCAAAATGAAAACAACCCAAATAAATTATGGTGTAGACATTAAATAAAATACTATACAGAATTGATAATGAACAAAATTTTGCTAAAGCAATAACAGGGAAGAATCTCACAAGCATAATGTTGAATGAATAAGTCAGGCACAGAGGAGTACATACTATATTATTGCAGTTATCTAAAGTTTAAAATTACCAAGAAAAAATTGATATGCTAGAAGTCACATGATTTCTGGGGTTTTATTTCTTTTTCTTTTCTTTTTTTTTTTTAAAGATTTTTATTTTTATTTATTTGACAGAGATAGAGACAGCCAGCGAGAGAGGGAACACAAGCAGGGGGAGTGGGAGAGGAAGAAGCAGGCTCACGGCGGAGGAGCCTGATGTGGGGCTCAATCCCATAACGCCGGGATCACGCCCTGAGGCGAAGGCAGACGCTCAACTGCTGTGCCACCCAGGTGCCCCTGGGGTTTTATTTCTTGACCAAGAGGGTGCTTTAATGTTTACATTGCAAAAATTCATTAAGCTGTACCTTTAAAATTGTCACACTTTTCTATATATATACGCTGCATTTCAAAAAAAGGTTTACTAAAAACTTTAAAAAGAAAAAACAAATGCAAAGTGTACTTTATTTCCATTTTTATAAAAAACATTTCTGTGTATATATCCATATGGAATGACACTCATCAAGTATTCTCTGTTGTAGATGCTAGGATTTTGAGTGCTTTCTCTCTGTGTGTGTGTGTGTGTGTGTGTGTGTGTGTGTGTGTCTGTGTATGCTTTTTTCTCTGTAGTTTTCTGTATTGACTATTATTTTCAAAGCAAACATATCACTTTTACTAAAATTTTATTTACACAAAAGATCAGCAAAAATAGTGTTTTATGTAGATGCCATAGGTGAAAAAAGAAGCTCTAGATTTAGAAACTATACTATTTATTCCAAGTTGCCATGTCCATAAAACGAAGGAATGAATCATTATTATTTTTTAATTTTAATTTTTTTTACTCATTGCCAGAATCATAGTGCTTTTTAACAGTGCCTAGTGAACAGGAAGCATTCAAATAGTATTTGCTGAATGACAGAACAAAGGTCCCCATCCTACAATTTTTTTTTTACGGCTTGAAAGTTTTTTTAAAAAAAATTATTATTATGTTCAATTAGCCAACATATAGTATAATTTTAAAGTCATTGGCAGTGACTTCTGGTGTCACCCTTGTTTGATAACAAGAAGACAGATACATAAAAATTCCTTATTTGTTCCAAAGCCCAACTTACCTATTTCAGGAGGTGGTTTCCGTTTTTTTTGTTTTGTTTTGTTTTGTTTTGTTTTGTTTTGTTTTGTTTTGTTTTGTTTGACAAAACCTTTATAAAGGCAAATGAATACTGATTTCATGGAAGAAGTGGAGAACTAGGGTTCAGGAAACCATTAAGCAGCAGACTAGCATTCCAAGTCCCTCTTGGGATCAGAATTTCATCATCCTTAAAGTAGGGAATGGAAGCAGAATGCCATTTGTTGAGATAATTGCTATGTGATTTTATATCTGCATGTCATTGATCATAAAGTGTTTATAGCCCACTAAAGTGTTTTTTTAAAGATTTTTATTTATTCATTTGAGAGAGAGAGAGAGAGAAAGAGAGAGGAAGAGCTTGAGCAGGGTGATGGGCACAGGGAGAGGGACGAGCAGACTCCCCACTAAGTGGGGAGCCCAATGTGGGGCTCCACTCCAAGACCGTGAGACCATAACCCAAGCTGAAGTCAGATGCTTAATCAACTGAGCCCCCCAGGTGCCTCCCACTAAAGTTTTTTGTTCGTTTTTTTCTTTTTACAAGTTTACAGTGAAGGCTTTTTACTTCTATGTCAAAGGTAAACAATTAGCTCTCAGGTATGATGGTGGATTACTTTCACAGACAAAGGAAAGACACATATTTTGTAAATGTCATATTTACTCTTCATCTTTAATCTGAAGGAAGTATTTCTGGTTCAATTTTCATAAGAATAAACATTACCAAACTTTGCATTTATTAAACAAAAAGAGTTGATATCCAGGGTTTTTAAAAGAAGTCCAGTTTTACCTATGGAAAATCAGACAGACCTATGAAAAATGGTGTTTGAGAAACATGATGTCTTTTATGAAAAAGGTCATCTACTTTTGTCCAAAGTAAAATTACTCTGAGTTTCTTCTTAGTGAGGGTTATTCCTTTCTTAAGTCCACAAACCATAAATAGTTAATATAGTTAGGGAGTGCTCTAAAATGGGTCTATCAATATATATGTTTTACTTTAGAGTCAGTAAGCTCTTACTATTTCAAATCCTCATGTGCACCTCACCCTGAGGGCTAAGAAAACAATATTTCAGTTAATACAATATAAAAAGTAAATATTAGGTATAGAGATGAAATTTTCTCATAACACAATAGGTAAGGAATGTTGAACCATAGTAGTCAGGGCACTTGGGTTCTAATTTAGTTCAACCCCTAACTATGTGTATGACGTTAGACAAGCCATACTCTAGCAGTTCAACAGGGAATGGGACAAACTGCGTAGACAATTTTTCCAAGGAGTTTTTGCATCAAGGACATGCCCACTGATTCTATGGCTGGGGAGGTGCGAGGGATCAAGTAGGTTTATAGTTTTAAGGTAGGAAATTTTGCCATACTGAAATTTTACTGTACTACAAAAAGGCATGGTAAAGGTAGAGTTGAGGGAGAGAAATATTGATGAAGGCATAAGAAGGGTGATTGCAACAACAAAGTCCTTGGAACACATGAGAGCAAAAAAACTTAATAGGGCTAGATTTGAAATTATTCCTTTAATAAATACTACCTTAAAGATGAAAATTTGAAATGCCCTGGTAGGCAAAGAATTCAATGAAACTGAAATTGAATTAAAGCAAAGAGAACACAAAATATATAGTGAAAAAGGGAAATTATAAGTATCCTCCATACACTCAAATAATTTTAGAAATGTGGTCTTTAACTGCAGTTATATGTTTTTTAAAACCCATTTTTACCTCATCATTTTTTTTCCTTTTCTAATCCTACTTGTGTTTTGACTAATTATCATTAAACATAACCAATGGTCAACAGGTGGTAGAATAAAAAGATTGGACTTTTCATAGACATCCCTTCTTCCCAATGAGAAATGAGATATGACCTGGGTTTGGCAAGCAACTTTTAAATTGTCACCTTGATATAAAAATCACCTCTGAGAATATCGAATGAACATGACATTGGGTACATTAATTTTATTTATTCTTATTTATTTATTTATTTATTTATTTATTTATTTAGAGAGGATGACAGAACAGTGGGGAGGGGCAGAAGGAGAGAGAGAGAGAATCTTAATCAGGCTCCATACTTAGCCCAGAGCCCTGCATGGGGCTTGATCTCATGACCCTGAGACTGTGACCTGAGCTGAAATCAAGAGTTGGATGCTTAAATGACTGAGCCACCCAGGCACCCCTGGATACATCAATTTTAAATCCCACATTTCACTGGGAAATTAGTTCTTGGTCAGAGGCAATGTATTGTGAGAATCACTGACAGAAAACTTTTAGTTGTCCATAAGTTGAAGCATTGGTAGAAGCCTGATGGTTAAAGGGAGTTTAGTAAAACCCAGAATCTTTGTTAAATGCATAATTAATAATAATATAATTACATATATATACACACCTTTCACTGCATATATAATGTATGTGTAATACATAATATATATAATCTAGAGTCAAAATATATAATTATGTCAGTGGGAACAAAATATTACCTGCTTTGTTTCAGAGAAGACCAATAGTGATAGTCATTTGTGAGCAGATTAATTAACTCATAGGATGATGTCGTATCTGAAATTTTGAGGTGGTAACTGCCCTGTCAAATTGCGATGTCTGTGATGACAGTATACTGTGGCCATGATGTGGGGATTCTCTACCTTCAAATGTATTCTCTAAGATCACTATGATCATATGAGCACATGGAGAGAGAAAGATACTAGTTTTCATAGTTAGGGGTAATCTTGTCCCTGATTATTCGAACTCTGATTATTAAAAGATTTCTTGGGAGCATTTCTGCTTTGGGGCTCAAGCTATCCTCTGGTTTTGTTCAGGCATTGATCCTGGTATGTGAACTTACTCGGGAATTGATTTATGTCTTGAGAGAGACAAATTGTCTTGCCAATGCTGCCACTCAGGTGTTGTGTTCACAGGTGGCCCATGGAGAAAGAACTATGTTTCTTCACTATTCAGCCAGGGTTCAAGTCTTGGGTCTTCTTAGTGCTGGCTACCTTACTCAACAGGCCACAGGAACCAATCACCAGACATCATTGTAGGAGGTCGAGGAACACTGTGGGTGAGGGAGGTCAAGATAGTTTTGGACCCATGCATTCATGCACCCAAGCTCATCCTGTAGAAGTCTGTATTGGCCCAGTGCTGACATGCCCAGCTTCATAGAAATAGGGGTTTATAAAGTTTTCTGGGTATATTTATTATTTGAGATTATGCTTCAAGTAGATAAGTTATTACATGTCCTTTTTTTTTCCAGTTGCTTCTCTTAGAGTCAGAGATACCCTAACAACCTGATTTCTTAGAACATTCTCAAATGGTATTCCCACATAGAAGATAAGGATTCTGGACTCAAAAGAGTGAGAAGACATTGGAGAAACAAAGCAAATAATATTCTCTACCGAGGGACTTCTCAGAGCCTTTACATGCTGATGGGGATGCTTAACCTCCTAGAGACAGACATGACATGCCATAGTTCCCCAAATTAGATTGGGATTGAAAAATACCACCCTTGGGAATAGTGGATCAGGTCCTGTTTTCAAGTTTTGAACTTTCCGTAGCATTGCCAGCTGTGGACACTAGCCAAATGGAAGTTGTATATGGGGTATACCACTTTTCCTTAAAGGTTTTTCTGATGTGTGTTTACTCCTTCTCTCCTTCCCTATCATTCCTGATCAAAATCTCTTTCCCCCCCCAAAAAAGTATTTTCCCTCTCATCGAATTATTATTTGATTATTACTTATCTCTCATTTATCACTTAAATTCAAATTCATAAATAGTCACTTCTATGTCTGTCACTCCTAAGTTGCAAATTTCTCTAATATCCATGGACCACACATCCTTTATCTTTGATTCTTAGTGTGGAGTTCAAAAACTGGCGGGCCGTGGGTCAAATTGAGTCCAGAGACAGGTTTTGTTGGTCTGAAGAGTATTATAAAAAAAAATCCTTTTGAATTAGTTGACAATATTTAAATTTTAAGGATTTTAGTATTTGCTTGAAAAACTGGAAGACCTAGAAGTAGTAGGCTGGTATTCTAGCATGGCAGCAATTGGCATTAAATAGCAAATGTCCTCCTTAATAGGATGTGCACTGTCTTGTACATCAGGTTTCCATCTGGGCTCCTTCTTAAATTCGCTTGCTGTTCTCCCCTTGGATGTACTTGAGTAGACATCTCTTGTTTTGAGCCTCACTAAGCAAAAGAAATAGAGCGGTGTCTTGATAAATAAGTGTTGACTTGTTTAAAATTGAAGTGTGTTTTAGTTCAGTTCTTCCAGAAGCAGATCCACAAAGATTCAAATTCAAATAATTTCTTTGAGATGTGAAGGAAACATCTGTAAGAATGTGAGAAAGTGATTCCAAGAAACAAAAAAAGGGTGCATTTGGTTGGCTACCTAAATAGTTGACTACAGTCGCTCTTTCAGGGAGCTTCTAGAAATAGTGGAAAATATAGAGCTTAGAATTATCGTAACTGAGGGTTGAGAGAACTGGGACATTTATATACTAACTCCTGTTGGTTAGACCCCGGGGGTGTCAATTCTCAGTGTGTTCTTTCTGCAACCCACATAGACAGAGCAGCTCTGTCAGATTTTGGGAAAAGCACTCGGTCTAGAGATGCTGATCTGCTTATTTGGAAATCAGACAGAAGAGGCTGGAATGGTAAGATTCTAGAAGTACCCACAGGGGATTGGCAGAGTTCCCCCACAAAGTGAATTGACCTGGTCTGGTCAGAAAAGGGAAGGAAGGAAGCGCTGAGCATTTCTGTTGGCTGCAGTTAGAACTGCTTTAAATTCATAAACACACAACTAGTTCATAACTCGCCCCTGACCCTCATGCTTCCCATTTCACACTCCTGACCATATAGTAGTGAGGAAGCGTTTTTCTCCTGTTCCATTTAGAAAGTCTCTAAGTAGGGGACCTGCTCCTTTTGCATTTTTGTTCTTCTTCCAGACTTCTGAAAGTTTATTTTAACTTGATGCCATATGGATGGCAATGCCCGTAGCAGGCCAGCCCGTAGGGTGATAGGAACCTTGAGTACCATTTAGATATGGCCCTGTCCAGAGTCCGCTTCGGAATGCAAGACAATCCTTGTCCCTATTGATGTAAATACATTTGCAATTTCATTCAGTATTTGCAAATAAAAGTTACTTGCTATTGAAAATTGCTCGAAGTTGAAAGGAAAAGTCATTCAAGATCATAAAAGTGTATTTCACAGGTAAAGTGGTGTTCGTGTCTCATTCTGTTGAATGAAATGTGTTCCTTTCATAAACAATAGTAAAAACTTCAAAATAGATACTTCTGCTTTTAGAGATAGAAGAGAAATAATCAAATTGAGCTCCTCCAGAAATCCAGACACAGTGGAAAGGTTCATTTTCCTTCCCTTTCAACTGGGAATATAGTTAACTTCTGGTAACTTTCCTTTGTGTTCCTTTGTATCTGTGTAGCTATCTGAAGTCACCCTGGGATTGTGAACCTTCTAAGATTCTAGAAGAAAGATTTGGGCTCAGTTTGTTTTGAAAAAAAGAAAGTAAAAGTGCTTTTCTTTTTTTTTTTTTTTTCTTTCCTAAAGAGTATTGATTTCCCTTAGGAACTAACAGACTATCTCTAGGCATGCTTAATTTGGAGTTCATGCAGTATTGAAACTCTTAGACAAAGTGCAACTTTTCTTCTTGAATTATTGCTTATTCATGTGCTATACTTCACTGGGATTGTTTGAAACTAACTTATAATTGCTGTTAGAAGGCCAGGCTCCATAGTCAAAATTGTATTTATTTATATTTTTTGTTTATCTTTTGATGAATTGTCTCCTAATTTAGAGAAATCAGGGTAATACAATGACATGTTTACATTTCTGGGAGGAAACTACTATTTTTATTATCTTAAAATATGTATTGATTTTGTTAGATTTAAAATATCCAGTATGCATATTTTTTCATGTTTTAGTTATTTCAGAATTGTAGATTTAATGTGGAGGAGTGATATGCATTAATAAGGGGGGAGAGATCACCTAAACAATGTGAAGTAAAACTTGCAATAATTTTAAAGTTCAATCACCATATAAACAGAATATTAAAACTTGATATTAACATGTAATCTGATTAGTAACCTTTATCTTTTACTGATATAAAGTGTTTAAAATGTCAACATTGAAACAAATAAAAATAAATGCAATCATTTTGATATACATCCAATGTACATTTTCTTAATATCTAAGCAAATACTGATCTTGACATACATCTGCTGGGAATATTATCAGAGGACTGAGTATTTTTTCAAGGTGTGCGGTCTGTGTATATTTTCCTACAAGATGGTCTGAAGTTCTACCAAAGCCTGGGGTTACTTGTTAATAGTTAGAATACAAGCACTTCAAATTGACTTGGAAGTGGTGAGAGAAACAGATGTTTTGCTTGAAGTTTATATTTTTCATGCATACCTGCCAGCTTGTTCCAAAAAGGCAGACCTCAGAAATTGAAGAAGAAAACCATGTCCTGTACCCACATCTCCTAAACCAAAGCAAGCAAACAAACCAATAAAAACTGTTAAGTATAATTTAGCTTCCTTAATAAAAATGGAAATTGCTTGAATGGGTGGATTACAGAAAGTTTGATGCTGAATGTGTCATTTTTTTTCCAGTATGCTGTATCTCCAGTTCCATTTCCGTTACTGTTTCATAAAATATTAGGGCTCTGATGCAAATACAATATGTATCTGAATACCTTATTTTTCCATAATTGCATAATCCTAGAGTGGTAATGGCTATAGGCATAATGCAATCTTGTGATTCTTGGTCATTGTAGGGTCATGGATCTTTGGAAATTATTGTTTAAAAAATGTCTATGAACACTTTTTCTAGGAAAAGGCACAACAAAATCCATGCAAAATTCAAGAGGTTCATGGACTTCGATAATTACATTTCTAGACTCTAGAGATCCAGAGGCCTTATGCTAAAAACTTTGTGTATAGTTCAACTTTGTATAAATAAAATATGACTATTTATTTTTAAAAGACATCTCCATAACTTGCTAATCTTGAGAGTAGTCATTATGGTTTAGATAAATATCATCTTCCTGATTCAGACCTAATGCGGAGCACAATGTAGTGATTGTTGTGAAAGTGCTTGGGAAGTTTATAAACGTGATTCATTCATTTGACAAATATTTATTGAGCACTGGCTATGTGACAAGTATTTTTCAATGGGCTAAGAGATGCCAAGATGGAGAAAACAGAATTAGAAGAAAGACGTATGCCCTGGGGCCAGACATGGGTCCACATTTTGGATTTATCTTACTGGTTAGTTTCTTTGAATTTAAATACGTATGTGTATATACATATATGTGTGTGTGTCTGTGTGTATAATACATATATAACATTTATATGAACATTTAAGGTATTCATATATGTTAATATATAATTTATATATTTTATCTATAATACATTATATATTTTAATATATTTACATATAAATGAATAAAATAAAATTTTATACATTTTATATAAATGTGTTTTAATTTATATGAAAAATTCTATAATTGTTTCAGATTTGTATGAAGTAAATACATATATATGAGATGATATACAGTCCAAGGCTTATTAGGATGGTATAGCAGGTGAAAACATGGTGAAAAAAGCAGAGAAAGGATCTACCATTGTCCTTCATATACCTCTGGTGCTTGACTAATATTTGTTTCTTTCCTGCTTTCCTTTGTACCTCTAAGGTAATCCAATGACTAATGAGACAAACACTCGGAGATAAAGAATTGCAGTGTTGGAAGACAGGAATGAGCACAAATAAACACAAAGAAGGGAATGCCTAACTCTGCCTTGGGGAACTGGTGAGGCTTTCTTCAAGGAGGAGCTATTTGAGCTAAGATGCAACTCTGAGAACTAAGATTTCTCAAGTTGAAGAGGAATACAGAGAAACATTTGAGGCATGAGAAATGACCTTGAAGTGTGCAAAATTATGGAGTTCTGTGAAAGTCAAAATGTTTGTACAGCTGGATAGGGAAGAATAGGGATTTGGGTGAAGTTCATGGAGCTTGGAGAGAAAATGATAAAACCAAAGGTTGGTCCAGATATGAAGGGTCATGTTTGACACATTAGGGAGTTTTCATTTTGTCCTTACAGACACGAGGGCCATTATATGTCTTTCAATAGGACCAAAATATGTTTTTGAGCTACATAGACTTGGAAATATTTTCTAAGACTCAGTTTTTAATTTGTAAAATGGGAATAATATTAGTACACAGTATATTAGGCTCATTTTATGATGCTTAAATACGATAAAGCAAGTGAGCCCTCTTGGTGCAACGCCTGGCATATGTCAGCATCCAATAGATATCAACCATTGTCCTGTAAAAAATATCTCATAAAATTAAGCATTACCTTTTTCTATTGGGTACTTTCCTCTTTTAGATTCTTGTGCTAGTCAGCCAGAGCCATCACACTGCTTCAGGAAAAAATTAAAATTTTTATGGCCTAAATGCTTTTAAAATAGGTTCTTAAAGTCTATTAAGACAGTACTTTAGAAAATATAATATTTTATTTACAAAAGCAGGATTTTGTTAAGAGAAAAAAGACTCTTGAGAATCAACAAAAGCAGCTTTTGAAGAATGCAAGATATAAAGCATATTTTTAAACAAAAGATCAAAAAGATGATAAGGGGAGACTATCTGCTTACATACCAGTGGCTAAATGAACTACATGTGGACTGTGGGGCAGGTGGAGAAAAATTGGATGACATGTGTCTTTAGGAAGTTCTACTGGGCCCATGAGAGGAAACCATATCTAAGGGTTCTGGTGAGAGGAGCAGTAGGACTGCCTCTTATCATCTGTTGCTAGTGTCAGGGAGCCTCATGAAAAGCAAGCTAATGCCTTTGGGCTTCTTAGCTCATGAAATGAGTACTACATGTCTTCTGCTGAGAAGTCATCCAGTTGACCTTCTCACTACTTAGTGGAAGACCTTCCACCTCTCAGTGGGGGACCTTCCATCAATATCTGTCTGAATTGTCGTCTGGGTATTTTTCTACACAAGGGTCTTCCTGTGTACTTCTTGATTTCCATTTGCACTGCACTGTGCATACATTTCCCTTTCTAATTGTCCAAGTACATTTGTAAACCCCAGAAACTGATGGTAGAATTGTTGACAAGAGAGTAATTTTGATGGTGGGGAAGAAAAAGTCCTCAACATCAGAAGTTGGCTGAAACCCATCCCTAATCTTCCAAAAACATCATTTCAAGAATCACTTTAGCATTAGTATTGGAAGATAGTAACAACTTAGCGGGTGTGGGGAAAATTCAGGGTGAGAAACTAAAATAAAACAGATATTTTAGTGGTAGATTGCTAACAGAGACTTAGTCATGGTTGTATCCTCAGTGCCAATCAGAATGATGATATATTAGAGGATTATTGGAGTTTGGGATCTAATGCCTTGTTTCCTCTCCAGGTTTGGGGATAGACAGACCACATACTGGTAAACCTCCCTAAGTCTAGGTTTCTTTTCATAAATGGGATTAATAACACCTAATCTTCACCCAGTTATAAAGATACCATGAGGTAATATATGAGAAGAGTTTAGTTATTATCATTATTATCATTATCCATACAGGACCCTATTAGCACTCTTCCTTAGCACTCTGCTCAGCAGGGAGCCAGATGCGGGGCTTGATCCCAGGACCCTGGGATCATGACCTGAACCAAAGGCAGCTGCTTAACTGACTGAGCCACCCAGGTGCCCCCCTATTAGTGTTGTTAGTTTTAGGCTTCTATTTAGCTGGTTGGTGGATATCTTAATGGTGGAGTGAGGGACAAAAAATAAAATAAGTCATCAAAAGATGACATCAGGTGCCTGGTCAAAACAACCACCCTTTTGGACCAAACAGAAAGTTTGTGTATGAATCTTGAAAGGGAGTGAAGCTGGGCAGGTTAGGATGGAATACCTCGCCAAGACTTTAGTCTAAAGTTGTAGCTGGAATGTTTGAAATTTATAAATACTCTTCTTCAGCTGTCAATAATATTTTTAAAAAGTCTAGTATTTTCTAGGGGAAGCATGTACCTTTAATGAGAGAAATTTTTACTTGTGAATTTTCAAGTGTGGAAAAGGAGTCATTTTTTGATTATTCTGGCATACTGATTTAGCAAATGTATTGATTCTGAGGATAAGGCAAAATCTGCTTTCCCTTGATATTGAGTAATGTGATATGATGTGATTTGAAAGTAGCTTTTTATAACAAATTTGGCTAAAATCATGTCCTTAATTTCATAATAGTGGAGTGGATTTAATGAATGGTTATAAGATAAATAGTTTATGATCCTCTCCCAAAAAGGACCTTCTCCCTTTACATATATTTTACTGACTTTTCCTAAAAACTTTAAAAAATTTAGATCATTGCCTTCTGGAAATGTGCTATGGAAAAAAATTGTTACTATAAAATGCAGTGTATATTTTGAAATTCTTAGCTAATACTAAACATTTTTATTAGAGAAATTACTGCAAATCGTTTGAAATTTTGTGGAACCTACAATAGAATAATAAATATACCCAGTTTATTCTTTTTTAAAGATTTATTTGTCTACTTTTGAGAGAGAGAGAACACGTGAGTTGGGGGAAAGGCAGAGGGAGAGGATCTTCAAGCAGATTCCCTGCTGAATATGGTGCTTTATTCAGCCCTCAATATCAGGACCCTGAGATCATGACCTGAGCCAAAAGAAGAGTCGTACACTTAACTGACTGAGCCACCCAGGTGTCCCCCCCCACCTTTTTAAAAGATTTATTGATTTATTTTTGAGAGAGAGAGAGAGAGAGAGAGAGAGAGAGAGAGAGAGAAAATATACTCAGTTTATTCTTTTTTTTTTTAAAGATTTTATTTATTTATTCGACAGAGAGACAGCCAGCGAGAGAGGGAACACAAGCAGGGGGAGTGGGAGAGGAAGAAGCAGGCTCATAGCGGAGGGGCCTGATGTGGGGCTCGATCCCATAATGCCGGGATCCTGCCCTGAGCCGAAGGCAGACGCTTAACCGCTGTGCCACCCAGGTCCCCCAATATACTGTTTATTCTTAAAAGATGATAGAATAATGGCAAAGATACCTGCAGATTTTATTTATTTTTCATACAGATGCACATCTAGTGAATTATTCACCAAATCGTATTGTCTATAGATATTTCAAAGTCTCTATAAGTCACATCTTTCTGAAATCATCTCAACGGAGTTTAGTTTGAGTTTTTTCCTCAAGTATTAGATTTAATTTCATTAATGTGACTCGTATGGATATTATGTCCCCAATAAATCAGTTTTTATAAATCAGAGGCAGAAGGTGGAGGTCCTAAGCTCCTATTATTTCCTGGATCCTTGATTCCTTGCTTATCCATCTTGGCTTAACTCCTTGCAAACGTTGCTAATAGTAACCGAAAAATGAGAGATTTGGAATTCTTACTTGGCTTTCGTCTCTTCTATAATGGGAGCTTATCTAGAAAGCTAGAATGTGAGACCCATGTTTATGTTATATTATTATCAGTAATTCTCAATGAGACTTTAATTGCTTTAATTTCTGTTCTGAATGTGGAGTCTGGGATGTGTGCCAGAAGTTCTTTCTTTGAAAATAATAATAAAAATACATCCAGGTTTTGATTTTGCAAACATGTCCCTTGTTTAATGGTTCACTGCATGAGATGTTAGTGAATTATATGTTTTTTTATCTTCAATTTTATTATAAATTCTAACTGCAGGGGCTTGTTGAAAAAACTGTTGAAGTGACTAGTGATAATCCAATAAGAGTTAAATGAAGCATTTTCAAAAATTATTTTATCAAATTTATATTTTGAATTGTATCTTTTTTTAAATTCCTTGCTGCTGATAAATTAACTCATAGTGAATGACAAGTTAGACATGGGGTGACGCTTTCAGCCTATTTCTCATTTTGTTTTCCCTTGACAGACAATAAGCTCTTTTGTCATTTAATATTTAGCTCTATTTTCAAATAGAAGCTTCATCATAACGATTTATTCTAAAAGCATTGAAAATGTTTAAGTTGGGAGGTGTCAACATTATGTAGTTGGGTATATTGTATAAACTGATTTCAAAAGGGTTAACTTCACATTACATATCTGTTTCCAGAGCAGAAATGTTTCTAAAAACCTCTTTCCAAATTGGACTTCATGTATCAAAAGCTATTTTTCATTGACGTTGAGCTATTCTTTTGGGAAATGTGTTAAACCAAGGATAGAAGAAAAATCACAGATCAGAATTAGGGAAACTTTTAGAAATGCATTTTTAATGCTGAATAAATACATTTTAAGATGTAATTGCAATGAGTCACATTTTACATATCATAAAATCCACCCATTGCAAGTATATAATTCAATGATTTTTTTAAAGTAAATTTGCAAGTTGTATAACCATCACAATAAATCAGTTTTACAACATCTCCATCACCCCAATAAATTCCTTTGTGTCCACTGACTGTAAAACTCTGTACCCAACATCCCCTTCCCCTACCACCTCAGGCAACCATTAATCTATTACCTATCTCTGTACATTTACCTTTTGTGGAAATTTCACGTAAAAGCAATAATGTAATGTATGTTCTCTTGTATCTGGCTTCTTTCACTCAGCACAAGGTTTTTGAAGTTTGTCCATGGTGGAGCATGTATCAGCAGTTAGTTTCTCTTTATTGCTAAATAGTATTCCATTGCATGTATATACCACTTTGTCTCTCCATTCATCATTTGAGTTAGGCTCTTCTAAATTTTGTCTTTTATTAATAAGGTGGCTAAGAGTATCTGTGTAGAAGTCTTTGTGTGGATATATCTTTCCATTTTTCTTAGACTGATACCTAAGAGTGGGCTTCCTAGGTCATATGATGAATGTTTCACTTTTTTTTTTAAGTTTTTATTTAAATTCTAGTTAGTTAACATATAGTGTTATATTAGTATCAGGTGTATAATATAGTGATTCAACACTTCCATACATCACCCAGGGCTCGTCACAAGTGTCCTTAATCCCCATCCCCTAGTTCTCCTATTGCCTCACTCACCTCCCCTCTGGTAACCATCAGTTTGTTCTCTATAGTCTTGGTTGCCTCTTTCTCTCTCTCTCTTCTTCCCCTTTGCTTGTTTGTTTTGTTTCTTAAATTCTACAAATGAGTAAAATCATATGGTATTTGTCTTTCTCTAACTTATTTTGCTTAGCATTATACTTTCTAGTTCCATCCACGTCATTGCAAGCAGCAAGATTTCATTCTTTTTTATTGCTGGATATCTATCTATCTATCCCACGTATTTATCCATTCATTAGTCACTAGACACTTGGACTGTTTCCATAATTTGTCTATTGTAAATAATCCTGCTATAGACATCAGGGTGCATGTATCTCTTTGAATTAGTATTTTTATATTCTTTAGGTAAGTAGCTAGTAATGCAACTGCTGGATCCTGTATAGTTCTATTTTTAACTTTTTAAGAAACTCCCAAACTGTTTTTCAGTGGGACTACACCATTTTTATATAGGCACTAGAATGTACAAGGGCATCTCATTTCCACATTCATTATTGTATGTTGATTTTAATATAGCCATTTTAGCGAATGTGAAACGGTATCTAATTGTGGTTTTAATGTGCATTTTCTAATAGCTAATGATGTCAGGAATAATTCTTTATACTTATGAGCCACTTTATATTTTTTTAATTCAAATGTATTTTCAAATCGTTTGTCTACTTTTGTTGGGTTATTTTCTTATTATTGAGGTAAAATATTCTCTGTATATTCAAGATATGAACCCTTTATAAAATACATGTTTTACAAAATATTTTCTTCTAGTCTGTTTATTTTTTAATTTTCTAAATGATGTCTTTTGAAGCACAGATGGGTTGAATTTTGACAAGGTCAAATTTATTGTTTTAAAAATTTTATATATCATGGTTTTGATATCATTTCTAAGAAATGATAAGAAGATTTTCTCCTGTATTACATTTCCATGTATGCTGTAAAAAATCACCACAAACTTATTGGCTGAAAACAACATATATTTACTATATTGCAGTTTTGCAGTTCAGAATTCTGAAATGGATCTCACAGAGTTAAAACCAACGTGTTGACAGAACTGTGTTCCTTTCTGAAAGTTCTAGGGGAGAGTATATCACCTGGCCTTTACCAGCTTCTAGAGGTTACTGACATTTTTTTGTTTGTGGACTTCATTCTCAATTTTCAAAGACAAAATAGTGAGTTAAGTTCTCACATTGGATCATTCTGATCTGACCCTGATTCTTACAATTTCCTCTTTCCACTACTTCTAAAGACCCCTGTGGTTACATTAGCCCTTCCTAGATAGCCTCCAATACTTCTATTTGAAGGTCAGCTGTTAGCAACTTCATTCTATCTGCAAACTTAATTACCCTTTGCCATACACCTGAGCATATTTGTAAGTTCTGGGGATTAGGACATGGATGGACATCCTTGAGGGGTCATTAGTCATCTTACCACATAGACTATACTTTTTTGGTGTCATATCTAATAAATTGTGACCTAACCCAAGTTCCAGTAAATAATTTTTCTATGCGGTCTTCCAACAGTTTCATTATTTTAGCTCTTATACTTAAGTTTAATATAAATTTGTGTTATTTTTATGCATAGTATGAAATAAGAGTCTAAGTTCATATTATTGTGGATGTATAATTGTCCCATCACCATCTCCTAACAAAGTTATACTTTTTCCTAATTAATTGCCTTTCATCTTTGTCAAAAATCAATTAACTATAAATGTAAGACTTTATTTCTAGACTCTCAATTCTGTTCCATTAATGTTTATGTTTAACCTTGTGCCAGTACTGCTCTGTCTTCATAACTATAGCTTTACAGTAAGTTTGATATTAGAAAGTTAAAGTCTTACAGTTTTGTTCTATTTTTCTCAAAATTATTTTGGTTATTTTAGGTCTTCCCTTTTTACATTTTCATATACATTTTTGGACCACTTTTCAATTTATGGAAAAAATAAAAACAAAACCAAAAAAAGCCTGCTAGAATTTTGGTAGGGTTTGTGTTGAATCTATAGATCAATTGAAAATAGTTTTTCCATCTTAACAATACTGAATCTTAGAATCTGTAAGCATGGAATACTTCTCTAATTATTTAGAACTTTAATTTCCCTTAATGATATTTTATCATTTCCACTATAAAATTCCTATACTTCTTTGGTTAAAATTTATTCTTTTTGTTGCTGTTATGAAAAGAATTGTAGAATAAATATACTTTTGATAAAATATTAACACTAAAAAAATTTTAAATATGAAGTTGTATTTAACCAGATGTAGAAAGCTATACATAATTGCCAGCATTTTTCTGTAGAGAAATCTTTTAAGTAGATTGAGCAGTTCATTAGTTAGCTATACAGTATAAAAATAATTAAAACTTCTACAGCTGGCACTTAAGGAATATTTTCCACAGGAAGAATTTGGTAAAACTCGAAGAAAGTTTTTACATTTAAGAAAAAGCTTGGAGAGGTTAAGCATACTACATTTCCTTCTTGGAGATTCACTATGCACATTAGCATATTAAAGGCTCAGAAACCCATTTTGATTTACTTAGCCATATTTTTGTAGAACATTTATTAACATCCCAAGGACCTCTAATGTAATCTCTAGAACATAATTCAGGAAATTCTGGGTTAGCAGTTTATGATTTGCACAGCTTTCTCGCAAGCATGATATCTCACAAATTACTTGTGAGAGTAGACATGTTTATTGCTATGACATGAAAGGCAACTAACACAAGCCAAAGATCTGGTGAATATTGGAGCCAGGGCTTACATCCATTTCTTCTGCTTCCAAATACCATGTGCTCTGAGAGAAAGCTGGTTCTCTGATGGAAGTATCAATCAATGAATTCGTAGAAGAAAGGAGAAAACACTGGTTGAAATATAGGTAGCTTGGATAAGCAGAATATTTTTGAAAATGAATCATCAAGTACTTTTTGTTTATTTTCATTGAATCAGTCTTCAGATCAAATTTACTAAAACAGAAAATGCTTACATTTGAAACCAGAGAGTTGGTAAACATTAAAATAGGCATCTATAAATATTGACACAATTTCAAAAAGTCAGTTAATGCATAGTGGAATCAAGCATAATCAAGGAGGGGGTTCCTGGCTTAGTCAGTTGAGCAGTGACTTTTGGTTTCAGCTCAGGTCATGATCTCAATGTTGTGGGATTGAGCCCTATAGTGGGCTCTGTGCTCAGCTCCGAGTCTGCTTGATATTCTCTCCCTCTCCCTCTGCCCCTCCCCACCACTTATGCTCTGTCTCTAAAATAAAATACATAAATGAAATCTTTAAAAAGAAAAAAAAGAAGAATCAAGGAGACATTTCTCTTTTAAAAATAGTAACCAAGCCGAGGACAGAAGTCTCATCAGAAACCAACCTTAATGTCACCTCAATCATGGGCTTCTAGCCTCCAGAACTGTGAGAAAACAAATGTCTGTTGTTTAAGCCACCAAATGTATGGCATTGTGTTACAGCATGCTGAGTTGACTAATACAGTGTGCCGACTAAATACTACCATGCACTGTCTTAGGGGAAGTCCATAGGGGCTCAGGAAAGGAAATGATTAATCAAATGCCTCAGAGAAAAGAAGATATTTGAACTGGTTCTTGAGGGATGGGTTGGGATTCGTTAGGCATGATGTAACTGTGCAATTGTAAAAGGTTCTTGGTATTTGCTAAATGTTTACTTCTTGTCACAAAGCTCATCCTTCTAAGCCTTTCACTCAGCACATTGCTGTGCTCAGAGAATAGTCTCAATGAATGCCATCAACTGATTCCCATGGATGTTGCTGCTCCCCACCCTCAACATTCTAGGGCTTGCTGATGTTCTCCACTTCTCTAATCTCATGGCATGATGCCTGTGTTTCCTCTAGGGACCTGTGGTATCCTCTAGGGAATGGTGTTTTAAGGTGCCTTCTAAAATCTTTAAATGGTGGTTGGTGTGGAAAAACCACAATGTTGGGCAGAAAATAAGGGCATCGAGGCAATTCCTTGTACCATATGCATCCTTGGAAACAATAGTTCAGAAATATCCACTCTTAATTATCTCTTCCCAAGTGGGATAAGTTACAGCCCATCTGTGTTCCTATCTTATGTTGTGCTCACTTTTTCTACTGCATATATTAATGCATATAATTATTATTGTCTACCTTATTCACTGGACTGTGGGTTTCATTGTGCAAATGATATTTCATCCCTTCCCTTTCTGCTACCAGCTCTCATTCATTCATTTATTCATTCATTCAATCTCCCTTTCATTCAGCTCACATATCTATATTTAATGCCTATAATATGCCAGTCACTCTTCTAGGTACTGTCAGTACAGCAGTGAATGAAATCTAGGAGGTGCTTGTACTCAACAAGATGGTTGTACATTAGAAGTAAGGGGGACAAAAGGAAACAAAGAAATGTCAAGATGATTTCACTGATAAGTGCCCTGAAGAGACTCTATGATCTAGAAGAAACTATGGCCAGTGGTGAAGAGAGCTAAAGTCTGAAGATGAGAAGGATCAACAAGTACTACAAAGATGAGTAAGAAGAAGCAGCAGAGAAGAGGCCCCAGGTAAACTAAACAGTGAGTGCAAAGGCCTTGGGGCAGTCAAGGGTTTGATTTTATTGAGATATGAAAGGGATATCAACATGGCAAGGACATAATACGTGAACTGGAGAGAGAAAACATGGTTGGGACATATAGGTCATATTGAGAACTTCTGATCTGCTACAATGGAAAGCCATTAAAGGGTTTTAACCTAAGGAGAAAATTTTGATGTTCATGCTTAACTGCAATGCACAATTTATACTTTTAAATTTTGTTGTGAAACCAGAACTCAAGTGAGCATTTATAGAAGGAAGGAAGCCTGTTAGTAAGCTACTGCTGTAATCCAGGCAGTCGTCAGCCCAAGTGAGGATGCTTGCAGATGGAAAAGAAGAGAAAATATTGAGATATGCCTTTGGAGATAAAAATAAATGATGTGTTTATGGATTGAATGTGAATGTTCAGGAAAAGAAAGAATTGAAGTGCAACTTCTAGGTTTCTTGTCTTTGAGCAACTGGATGCATGACAGTGCCATTTAATAAGGTAGGAAAGATAAGGAAAGAAATTGGATTTGGAAATAAAAAAGAGAAGAGGGTTTTTCAGACAGTGACTACTGGATATTTTAACAGAGATATCAAGGACACAGTGGGATTTAAGAGAATAAAGCTCAGGGGGGATTTTTATGCTGGACATAGATGAGAGGTGATATTACAAGCCAGAGAATGGATGTGGTTAAATGAGAAACAGTGAAGACAAGGAAGGAAAGGGGCCCAGGACTACAGCGTGATGTAAGCCTATCCAGCAGCTCCCACTTATCCACAGTTTCACTGTCTATGATTTCAGGTACCTGCGGTCAACTGTGGTCCCAAAGCAGATGATCCTCCTTCTGCTGAATCATCAAGAGGTCAGTAGTGGCCCAATGCTATGCCACGATGTCTACGTCATTCACCTTCATCTCATCATGAAGGCATTTTATCATCTCACACCAGCACAAGAAGGGTGAGTTCAGTACAATAAGATATGTAGAGGGAGAGAGACCACATTAGCATGGCTTTCGTTACACTACACGGTTACAATTGTTCTCTTTTTAGTTATTGTTGTTCATCTCTTACTGTGTCAAATTTATAAATCAAGCTTTATCATAAATCTGTATGTGTAGGAAAAAAACAGTATACATAGGATTCGGTGCTATCTGTGGGATCAGGCATCCCCTAGGGATCTTGGAACACATGCCCTGCATCTAATAGGGGACTACTCTCTGTAGAAGATGGAGAGATAGAAGCGGACGAGGCAGCGTAGAGACAGAGAAGCAGCAGTCAGCAGTGGGGGAGGAAAGAAAGAAGGGGGAGGGACGGCCAGCTGTGATGGATGTTGTTGAGAGGCCGTGTGAGATAAGCTGGCGAAGCATTCATAATATTTAGAAAATAAATGTCGTTGGTGACCATCCGAGAAGGGCTCCTTGGGAGTGGTGGTGACAGAAACCAGACTGGACAGAGTTGCTGAGAAAACTCCCAGGCTCCCACTTTCTTTCTATTATTAACCCGATACCCATTCAGTATATCTAAAGCTGACCTATACTTCTCTAAATGCTCTCATGCTAGGTTGCCACAAAATCTGGTCATTTAGATGGTCCTATGTCAGATTCAGAGATCCTCGTAATCTGAAATCAATAATTTTTAGAATTTATTGAAAAAAAAAATCAGGCCCAGTGATGCTGGTCTTCAGGATATACTTTGTTGTTGGGTAATTTTATGATGCATCATCCCCCAAATAGAAGAGTGATTGTAAGCTGGCACTCACTTTGTCACCTCACTGCCATTCACTAATAACAGATTATATGTAAAGAAGATACATTTGCTGAGACAAAGGGCATTTCATACCATGATTTTCTCTCTATCTGTTTCTTCCGCCCATTCTGAAAAGTAACTTCCTATGGCCTGATCTTGGCACTTTCTGGAAGTGAGAAAGAGAGAGAGAAGGTAGATTGTAAAGCTTCTCCTTGAGTAACCTGTCTTATGGGATGTTTATACAGTGAGCATAATTCTCTTCGAGCATGAATGAAGAGAAAAAAAAAAACACTTTAAAATGATTAGCTAAAATAGTTTCATTTCTTCCTTTCTATACAGAGCCATGTTTGTCTTTCCTTTTATCTTCTCTTGTTTATTTTCCTCTATCCTTAGTTTATTCAAAGTCTGTACGTAGCTGAGCCCAAGCTTGGTTTGGAATCCGAGTGAAGATTCAACCACAGAGCAATTTTTTATAGGGACTTGTGGAAAGGTTTTCTT
This sequence comes from Ailuropoda melanoleuca, assembly GCF_002007445.2. Taxonomy (NCBI): domain Eukaryota; kingdom Metazoa; phylum Chordata; class Mammalia; order Carnivora; family Ursidae; genus Ailuropoda; species Ailuropoda melanoleuca. Next base: position 95,683,985 of record NC_048228.1, read on the forward strand.
TTCTTTCTTTTTCTTTCTTTTTTTTTTTTATGTTTTCCTTTCCATCTTGGGGACGCCTAAAAATAACTTGCAGGTGGGCAACTTAATTCCCAGCCAAATTCTACCTCTGTTCTTTATTACATTATTTGTTGCATTTTTAGAAAGTTTTACAGCTGATATTGAAGTTTTTGATTATTTTTTTTTCTGGATCTGTAATTTTCCAGAGTTATTTTATAGGCCTATATAAAGTCCATAATCTTGTTTTTATTATAATTTTAGTTTTGGTAAGTGAACAATGGAGTGGAATTTGGACCTGGGGCCAAATGCGATTTTTTTCTCCCACGGTGAAATGGTCCCTAGTTGATACTTGATCCTGGCATTGAACATCAAAGGTTCAGGTCTCTTTTAGGAAATGTGGACCTCAGAAATCTTCTCTGCTGAAAGGATACAGGGGACTTGGGGGCAGGGAGGCAGTCAATCCCAACACTGCCATGTTGAATTATCTGTAAATATTATTATATTTAAATTTATTGAACCGTTTGGAGGCTGCCATACACATATCTGCCTTTACAAATTCAAAATGCTTGGTACTATCATTTTGGCTGATTTCTTATCACTAAATTCCAATTCTGGAGGTGATGTCATGAGTGCTTGTTGTGCCTACAACTATAATGCCTTATAAATTTCCATCTAAACAAATGCATTTGCTCTTTTTTTTATAATTGAATGTTGCTGGGTACCTCAAAATGAGACCTTTAATACCAAATAATTAGGACCATAAACTCTTCAATCGTCTGTTATCATGCAGTGCATGTAGAAGCATTACTACCAGCTCATTATGATTAATCTGGGGAAGCAATGTGGTTATAATTAATTTCTACTCAATTCCGTTTCCTATAACGGGGGGATGCACACATCTGCTTACACTTAGTGAAGACTTACTACCCTCAGGATCGCCGTCATCTAAATCACAAAAATTACTGATATTGTGCTTAAAATTAAAGAATACTTGCAGTGCACCTGAAGGGCATGGAAAAACATTGAATTTGAGTCAGGAGACTTGTGCTACAGTTTAGGGTGCAAGAAATATGTTCTTTCTTTCTTCTTCTTCTTTTTTTTTTTTTTCTTGAGTAATTTCAAATCATTAGGCATCAGTTTCTTCATCTTTAAATTTAGGCATTTGAATTAGGTGATGACCCTCTTCCCTTCTTTTCCCAAAACTTTGGGAGGCAATATAAAATTGTCTCTTTTCCTTTCTTTTCTTTACAAATTGATTCACTTTACAAAGACATGGTTTCAATATCAGGTAAAACAAATCACACAATACAAATAAGTCTCCTTTGACCTAACCTTTCTCTCTCCCCATCTCAGCCCCTGAAGAAATCACATGTTTATTTTAATGTGCATGCTTCCAGATCTTTTACTGTGTGTTATATGTGACTGTCTACTTCCACAAACGATAAAACTGTATTTTTTAATGGCTGCATAGCATTTGTCTTACGGATGTATGTAAATACTTAGCCATAATCCTATAGAAGTATATTCATATTATTTATCTTTTTAAAGGATTATGATAAAGTCCTTTTTGCATACAGGCACAATTAATTCTATGTGGAAAAGACGAACAGGTGCGATTGTTGCATGAGAGGAAATGCACATTTAAACAATTTCACAGATATTGCCAAAGATGCCTCCAAAAAAAGCCGCAGTAAGTGCTACACAATTCTTTATATTATGTGAGTGTTTAAAATGTTGCCAACCCGAAGGCAAAGAATGTGCCGTCTCATCATTTTCATTTGCTTTTCCGTGATCACAAGTGCAAATGAGATTGTTCTTGTCATTATTGGCTTTTTACGTTTCTGTTTCTCTTCTTTGCCCAACTTCCTATTTTTTTTTAATAATTAATTTTATTTTATTATATTATGTTAATCACCATACAGTACATCCCCTGATTCTGATGTAAAGTTTGATGCTTCATTAGTTGCGTATAACACCCAGTGCACCATGCAATACGTGCCCTCCTTACTACCCACCACCAGTCCATCCCCTTCCCCCACCCCCTCCCCTCTGAAGTCCCCAGTTTGTTTCCCATAGAAACATGAGAGACTATGGACTATGGGAAACCAACTTCTTATTTTTAAGCATTAATCTATCTAACGTTTTAATATATTCTAGATGCCAATCCATCCCTTTTGTATATTGGACAATTATTTTTCCAATTGGTCACTTTCTCTCTACCTTTGTTTATAGTGATTTTTATTTTTTTGTCTTTATTATGTCAAACAGAGTTGGTACTTTAAAATGGTTTCCAGAATTGATGTGGGTACCCTTTTTTAGGCAAGGTGGCCTATTGTGCAGAAATCAATAGTCAACAGATTAATAGAAGACCTACTGTGTGCAAAGTACTGTCTCAAAAATAATAAATGAAGGATAGACATTTACATGAAAAGAGTAATCTCTTGAGTTCCTTAATATATCACATTTAAATATACACTCTGTCCTTACATATTCTTAAATGTTTAATAACATGGCACAAAATAAGGCTTTGAAATAGTTATATACTATATTCTTATTGTAAAATAAGGATTGGCATATCCATTAAGGCAGAAATTAAAGTAGAAATCACCTGTAATCTCATCATTCAGAAATAGATACAATTAACATCTCTGTGAACCTTTGTCCTTTTTCTATGCACACATGTAGAAAGAACACGTATGGTTGCATCCCAGAAATATTATTGTCATTTGATTCCCGAATTGTAGACTCATAGAATGTTGGGAGAACAGATAATTTTTACCATCACATAGTCAGTGCATTAATCTCCTTTGCTGAGGTACTTCCCTTGATGGAGAACCCACTTCTTTTCCAAGTATTGGTCCTCCGTTCCTCCCTTCCTCTCTCCTTCTTTCCTTCTTCTCTTTTGATAGTGATCATATGAGAACAGTCCTTTCTACGCACCCTGCAATTGGCCTCCTTCTAACTTTGACTCTTTGCTTCTTTTTGCCTTAATTATACTTAGATGTCTTTGTTGATGAAACAAATATGCCAGTGAGAGTAACTACTTGGACATATCCTCATGTAATAGATACTCATGTTCTGCATGTGTGTTGTGTAGTCAATGATGACATCCGGGAGTGTGAGGGGTAAGAAAATGTTATCGAGTTTCTGTCTCCTTTGGGCCCCTCTGCCCTAGATACATGTGAGCCCATTGGCTTGTTATTCTCTGCAGGATTATATTGTTGCCCACAGAAATCTCTTTTACTGAGAAGACCCTCATGCTATCCCTTGTCTTGCTAATGTCCTGCCCTTCAGTTCCTGGTCATCTGTCAGCCCCTCTAGAAAGTCTTCTCTGAGCTTTACTTCTTTCATGGGCCAACCTGGGTTATATGCTTTCACTTTCCTGCAGACAATGCTTCTCTTTGTTAGGGCGCATGTCATAACGCTTTGGAATTGCTTGTTGATTTGTAGATGGGCTTTTCATTAGTCTATAAGCATCTTGAGAGCAGACCTGTCCCATGTCTGGTTCTATGGCACTTTGCACCGTATAGCGTAGACTCCTAATAAATATTTGTTGAAAGGACAATGAGTGACAGAAAGCATAAACAAACTCTCATTCATCTCTAGTGTCACTTTCAAAACCCCTTAAAAATGCCCTCCAGACTCGGCCCAGAATATTCTCCCTTTCTGTCTCCAAGACCCTCTTTTTTCCCCACATTTCGCTTTCTGCCTTTTCTAATGGAAATCAATTTCACTTCTGGCTTCTTTTAATTTTGCCTCTTTTTTCCCCCACATTGTTTCAATGAGACAACACAGAGAATGAACACGGATGGAACCTTCCTACTGTGGAACATCGTGACTCTCCATACATGAATATTTTGGTCTCTCATATTTATTAAAAATACATGTGTCTATCTATCATTTATCTATAAGATACGCTAGGCACCAAATGGTTCACAGTTAATATTTTATGAGCTGGGATTTTGCGTTATTTGTATGGTTTTCATTTTGTTTGTATTTCCTAAATTGCTCACAATGAAACTGTAATCTTTTTTATGTAGGGGAAAATATTAAATTATTTAGAACGTGAGTTATTAGATTTGGCAATGAGGAGGTCCCTCAAGTCCCTCCAGGAAAATTTGAGGGGAGGAGTGAAGGAAGAAATAAGATTGTAAGGAGGTAAGGATTCCAAGCTTATCACTTACAAATTTGGAGCTTTTGAAACTACTTACCCTACAGAGATGAGCTTCAGTTTGAATTTAGATATTACAATATGTTGATAATTTTAGGGTAATTCTAATAAATAATTGCTCGTCAAATGAGTTTCATTTAATTGCCTGGGGAATGGGTATAATGTGTATTCTCTTTCTCTGTGGAATGAGGAGACTTAATGTCAGTCTCCACCATTCCAGGTGCAGGCTCAGGAGTTGTCATAGCCATGGGGCTGAGGTCTGTGCATTCTAGAGGGAATGGTCATATAAAAACACTCTGCACTTTATCAAGTTTCTTTTGGATTGTTTCAGTTGCCATGAAATTAGTTTCTTCTCTCCCATGGCTGCTAAGAATATTTGGAAAATACATGTTCAAGGGCTTTGCTCCAGGACCCTCTGGAGACAACAGGGCAGCATGGTGGGAATGGCATATGCTTTGGAGTCAGAAAGGCATCAAAATTGGATTGCCAACTGCACCATTTGCCTGCTGTGTCCTTGAGTGTGTAAATCCCCGCATTTCTCGAAGTCTGATTTCTTCATCATAATAGCAGGGTTCTTAGGAGGGTCGTGACACAACTAATACTTGATATTTGTGGGTGCTAGTTACTTTCCTTTCCCTTTCTCCTAGTTCCTCCTCCGCTACTGAATTTCCTCTATTGTTAAATAAATGCTTCTTATTCTTGTATGAAGGGCATGGCCTCCTTAGAGAAGTAAAGAAAGCTGTGGACTCTTTCCCCAGGAAAATGCACATTTGCACAAAAGTTGACATGTAATTTTGGACAATTCACAGACCCCCATGAAACACTTCCATGGGCTTAGTCCTTAATAAACATTGCTTTACATTTTTAATTTCAGCTCAGTTCCATTTTCCCTTTTATAGACTCTCCTGTAGGATTTCAAATCTCAGAGCTTTTTTCAAGGGCTGTTGGAGACTGGGGAGTGTGACATCTATCACTACCCACCATGCGACAGGGCTGGCATCAGTGAGCAGGCATGATTTCTTGAGCACTGAGACCAGCGTTGCCTTTCTCTTCCCCTTGTTAGTTTTTCTGGGGCTTACTTATTCAAAGCAACATTTGTTTACCTCTGGGATGCAAATGAGGATCAAACTGACATGATCAGATTTTCTCACACCTCAAAGCCTGGATGAGCATCCCCCTCTGGATTTTTCCATCTCTTTCAAAAGGAAGTTAAAGAGTGAATTCATCAAATCCCCAAATTTGAACTCATTTTATTCCTATTCAGTGACTAGAATGCAGCAATCTGAAGAGTCAAGCAAACAAACAAACAAACAAACAGAAACAAGCACAGAACATCTGGGTTTTGTTTTTGCTTCTGCCCCTAATGGCTTTCTTTTGACTGCCAGCTTTGCCTGAAGTTTAGGAGACATAACACCTCTTGAAGCAGGCTTCAGTCAATGAGGATGGAAATTGGTGTATTGATACCAGCTGTCTTGCCCCAAAGTACATAACCCAGAGGCTCCTATTGTGTGTTGGCTCCCAGAGTTTCCTGAGTTGATGCTCTAGTTGCCCTCAGTAGTAGCCAGCTTGATAAAGCACACTTCGTTGCTCTATTTCTACTCCTGTCTCGCTTTCCACATATCTATCTGTGTTTTTCCTCATTCTCAAAGCAATTATTTGAACTTAAATCCTCTGTCACAGTCGGCTTCTGGAAGAACTCAAACTACAACATTATCTAACTGACTCAAGAGATGTGCTTTTGGCTCTCACTTCTTGTAGGAGGTTTAACATCCACGGTTGTGCCCACTAAACGCCTCTAGTAATCCCCAGGCAATGTGACAACAGAAACACCTGCTCACACATCCAAATGTCCCCCCAAAGGAGTGCAGTAATACTACTCCCAGTCACAAATCACAGATCTACAAGATAAACCATTTGATTCCAGTCTGAAATATATGCTTGAGCAATTGATTTAAGTGTGTAATTTTAAGTGAAAAAGAATAAGAGAATTCTACCAGGTTTTGCAAATAATATTGTAGTGGTTATAAGAATTTAAGATTTACTGTATTTATATCTCTACTTTATTAGATTTATAAGAATTGGTTAAATTTTTTGGGAGCTTTTTCTGTTATTCAGATAATTGAATCTCATAGAAAAGAAAATCAAATATATTAAATATATAAATGTTGTTTAAAATATTTAAGGGGATTTAATTAACTAAGCTGTAAAATCCTCTTTAAAAGTCATACTCAAAATTTACTGGATTTATAAATAGCATCACAAGTTTGTAAATTAAATCTAAATGCTTTGTGAAAAAAACTAAGTCTCTCAATTTATAACTTTAGTAAATTAAATATTAATTTAAAGATTGCAGTAACCCTATATCATCTTTTCGGTGTGCAATAACCTCAAACTATTTCACATTAATAGTGTTTAATAGGTCTTGCTCTTTATTCTAAAAAATTCACCAAGAATCTTTGTACTTTCTTTATCAATCTTAGCCCATCTTTCAAAGCACCCTTCTAACTCCCACTTCCCCCTGAAATCTATCTTCCTATCTCCAGTTCTTCATTCTCTTTACTTGAATTTCTGCTGTATTGATAACCTACATCATACAATGTTACCACGATCTTGCTTCTCATGCATTATTCTGTTAGTTCTTTCCGCATAAGGTAGTACAGTCCTACAACTGGATGAATAGTTCTTTCATGGTTCCATGCCTTTCACTTCTTTAAAATCATCCAGAGTCTTCCTCAAACCCATTCTACCCTATCCCATTGTGCAGAATCCCAACTGCAATGATAGTCCCTGAGCGGCTCTAATGTTCCTGTCCTCATTAACACAGCATTCTTGTCAAGTACCTGGCATTAAATCAGTTAGCCCATGATATTGCCCCAGTCAGAGGGTCCGTAGGTTTGCGATCCTTTAGGGAGCTTCCCCTGTATAGTCTGAAACCAGACGCCTGAATGCAAAGGGTAGCAAGAGACTGAAGAAAAGCCAGGTTGGTAGGGGGTAGTTTTCATAAGCAAAAGAAACTTATATATGAAGCTTGTCTTGGGTGGCAGCAAGTAGAATGGATCCCTGCCCTTGCCTGCCAAATCTTAAAAGTTTATAAAGAGGCCTTACCTGAGTTTAGTTGCATATATCATGTAAGTATTATGAACCTCACATTACCCACCCAAAGATGTTTTTGGAGCGGCCTCTGGGAGTGGAAAAAGCAAGCAGAATACAGATTCTGAGGACTGAGGCAGAGGTGAGGAACCTCTGAATGCCCAGGTCCAGCTTATGGGTCAATTGACAATCATGTCATTTCAATGACCTCCCCCAACAAGGTCCCATTTATCATTGTGCAGGACTTAGCATAATATAGCTTCCTTGACTATATTTGTTTCAATTATCTCTTGCCACACTAATGTTGGATGTTAACTGTGTCAAAACTCAGTGACTCTAAATAATAATTACTTATCATAGTTCATGAATTTAAGGGTTAACTTCAAGGTGAGCTCTGGTCTCAGTTGGGCTCATTTGCACATCTTCCATCAACTATAGGTCAGGTAGGCTGATCCTGGCTGAGATATTTTGCAAATTTGAGAGTCCACTGGCTGTTGGCTAGTTTAGCAGACCTTGGGTGAAATGATTCTGTTTTCTTCTCAGTATCTCTCACATAGCCCCAGGTACTTTCTGAGACTAGCTGGGGCATATTCTCTTAGCAATCACAGGAAAGGCAGAAAGGAATTGATGGACACAAGTTCTCTGTCAAAACTCTGTACGTGTCAAGTCTGCTAAAATCCTGTTGGCCCAAGCAAGTCATATGGCCAAGCCCAAGTTCAAGGGATTTGGGAATAGCCTGGAAAAGAACTACGAGACCACAAGACAAAGAATGAAGATATAAGGAGAGGGCAGAATTGGGCCTTCACTAAACTAAGTCAAAATCAACACAAAAATCAGAGCACTTACTAGGAATTATGAAACTGAGACACAGCTGTGCTTTTGGATGATGTAAAATCTGAAATTCCTGATATATTTTTGTATAAGTGAGGAAAAATTCTAAGGAAACAGAGTGAACAAGACAAGAATATCTACTATCACCATTTATGGATAAATCACGGTGAATGATCCATGACTGGATCCTGTTGTGTTTGAACGTTTTCAGTAATGTCAACCACTGCATCCATTTATTTATTTATTTTTAAAGTTTTTATTTAAATTCCAGTTAGTTAACATACAGTGTAATAGTTTCAGGTGTACGATATAGTGACTCAAACTTCCGTACATCACCTGGTGGCCATCTAGATAAGTGCACTCCTTAATCCCCATCACTTATTTAACACATTCCCCACCCACCTCCCTTCTGGTAACCATCAGTTTGTTCCGTATAGTTAAGAGTCTGTTTCTTGGTTTTCCCCTTTCTCTCTTTTTCTCCTCTTTGCTTGTTGGTTTTGTTTCTTAAATTCTAAAAATGAGTGAAATCATATGGCATTTGTCTTTCTCTGATTGACTTATTTCACTTAGCATAATACTCTCTAGCTCCATACACATCATTGCAAATGGCAAGATCCCATTACTTTATCACTGAGTAATATTCCATTGTATGCATATATGTATATATATATACACACACATTATACATTCCATTGTATGTGTACATACATTCCAATATACAAACATTCCATTGTGTGTGTATATATGTATATACACACACAACATGTATATATATATATATGTATGTGTATATATATATATATATATATACACACACCCCACATCTTCCTTACCCATTCATCAGTTGATGGACTCTTGGGGTATTTAGATAATTTAGGTATTTGGCAATCAACAAAACTAAAAGGAATTGAAGAAGATGTTTGCAAATGACATATCTGATAAAAGGTTAGTATCCAAAATATATAAAAAAAACTTATAAAACTCAACACCTCAATAATGAATAATCCAGTTAAGAAATGGACAGAGGACATGAGTTTTTCCAAAGAAGACATGCAGATGGCTAACAGACACATGAAAAGATGCTCAACATCACTCATCACCAGGGAAATACAAATCAAAACTGTAAAGAGATATCACCTCACACCTATCAGAATGGCTAAAATCAACAACACAAGAAACCATAGGTGTTGGTGAGGATGTGGAGAAAGGAGAACCCTTTGGCATTGTTGGTGGGAATGCAAACTGGTGGAGGCACTGTAGAAAAAAGTATGGAGGCTCCTCAAAAAGTTAAGAATAGAACTACCCTACAATCCAGCAGTTGTACTACTAAGTATTTATCCAAAGAATACAAAAATATGAATTCAAAGGGATAAGTGCACCCCAATGTTTATAGTAGCATCATCTATAATAGTCAAATTATGGAAGCATCCATTTATTTTTAACCCAGTTTGAATCACACTTTTTTGTTAGCTTGGAGCGTTTTAACTCTGACAATATCATAACTCTAATAAGGCTTGAAAGGGAGCTTGGAGCATGGTTCCTAAACTTGGCATCCTGCCTCCCCCTTCTCTTCATCCTGAGGTTCTGATTCGGTGGTTCTTGGGAGAGACCACTCATGTAAGAAGCCCCTCATAAAATTCCAGTGCATTCCTTGGATCTGGGATTTATTGCTCTAGTAATAATGTATAATGGTACTCATTTAAGAGGTTTTGGGTGACTCTTATAAAAATACCAGAAGGTTGGCACCTTTAATCACAGACCTTGAATTCCAAAAGTGAGAAATGATTACACAATTTCATTCAAAACTCTTTCTCATGGTCAGCCACATAAATAAATTTGTCACACACACAGAGAGAAACACAATCACATGTCCTGCATTAAAATTCTACATAATTAACATCCAGCTAGCCTAACATTTTGGGATAAGGAGATTAAGAAAATAATATAAACCTATAATGTTAATATAGTTTAAAAATGTGATTGTGCCCATGCATGTTCATTTGTGTGTGTGTGTATAAAAGAAGGCTTAAAAAGTGTTTAAGAGCACTTCAGAATAGAAGTTCCTGAACAAACATTGTAGGCAGATGGTGTCTTAAGAAACGCTTGCAGCCTTGTGAATTGATAGAGAAGCTTGTTAACAAATCCAGTGCACTTACAGGAGCCATATATTAGAAACTTCCTCTGGTAGAGAGATCTCTGCTGCATTTCCAAGTTTTTAAATAAACTGATGGCTCTCTGGAGGTTTTCTTCAACACTTAGGTGTTTATCATCCTTACAGCATATGCTAAATACTTGATTCTTATTTGCTCCTTTAGGTGAAAGAGTGAGTTAAAAAAACAGAAGTTCTGTCCGTAGGATTTCAGATTAACTTCACTGATCTCAATTTCTGGTAATGCAAAAGGCACTTCCAACATGCTAAGGTCCTATACATGTCACATGATGCATGATTTAGAGTTATATTTTTGGATGGAACATATGTAGAGCATGAAGCCATATTTTTTTCTGGGGAAAACACTGCTTATTCTAAAATTCAAATGAAATTTCAAGAGACCCAGACAGCCAAAACAATTCTTGAAAAGAAAGAACAAAATAGAAGGATTCACACTTCCTGACTTTAAAATTTAATACAAAGCAACCCCTTTTTTTTAAATGATTTTTTATTATATTATGTTAGTCACCATACAGTACATCCCCGGTTTCCGATGTAAAGTTCGATGATTCATTAGTTGCGTGTAACACCCAGTGCACCATGCAATACGTGCCCTCCTTACTACCCATCACCAGTCTATCCCATTCCCCCACCTCCCTCCCGTCTGAGGTCTTCAGTTTGTTTCTCAGAGTCCGTAGTCTCTCATGTTTCATTCCCCCTTCTGATTACCCCCCCTTTCTTTATCCCTTTCTTCCCCTACCGATCATCCTATTTTCATATGATTTCTCTCATCTATGGAACATAAGGACTAGGATGATTGGTAGGGGAACACAAAGCAACCCTAATCAAGACACTGTAGTACTGGCATAAGGACAGACATATAAGTCAATATAATAGAACTGAGATTCCAGAAATAAACCCATTTGTTTATAGACAACTGATTTCTAAAAGAGTGTGAAAACCATTCAAAGGGGAAAGAATAGTCTTTTCAGCAAATGTCTCCGGCACAACTGGATAGCCACGTGCAAAAGAGTGAAGTTGGACCCTTGTGACACACCATATATGAAAATTGACTCAAAATACTTGAACACCTAAAGGTAGAAATTGAAATTGTAGAACTCTTAGAAGAAAACATAGGGAGATGTCTTAAAAAACTTTGGATTTGGCAAAAGATTCTTAGATATGACACTAAAGCATGAGCAAGAAAAGAAAAAAAAACGGTGAATTGGACTTCATTAAAATTGAAACTTAAGGGCTTTGGAAAATACTATCATGAAAGTGAAAAGATTACCCATAGAATAAACAGAAGAATTGCAAATCATATATCTGACAAGGAACTTGTATCTAGCATATGTAAAGAATTCTTATAACTCAATAATAAAAAAAACCCAATCTATTTAAAAATGGTCAGGGGCTCTGAATACACATTTTCCCCAAAAGATATATAAAGGACCAATAAGCACTTGACAATATGTTTTACATCATTAGTTGTCATGAAAATGCAAATATGCGTGACATCCTTACCACAACGAGATACCACTTCATACCCACTAAGATGGCTAGAATAAAAAATAATATGATAACAAGCATTGGTGAGGATGTGGAAAAATTAGAATCCTCATACCTGCTGGTGGGAATCCAAAATGGTGCACTCAGGAGTGCCTGGGAGCTCAGTTGATTAAGCATCCGACTCTTGATTTTGGCTCTGGTCATGATCTCAGGGTCATGAGATCAAGATTAAGCCCCATAACAGGCTCAGTGCTGGACTTGAAGCCTGTTTAAGATTCTTTTTCCCCCTCTCCCTCTGCGCCTTTCCACTCCCAGCTCATGTGAGTGCACTCTCATTCTCTCTCTCACAAGATAAATAAATAAATAGATAATGGTCATTGAGGTAATGGTATGTATATTAAGAAAAAATTAAAAATAAAATAAAATGGTGCACTCAGTTTGGAAAACTATCTGACAATTCTTCAAATGGTAAAACATAGAGTTGCTATAATACCCATCACCTTACTACTAAGTATATATCTAAAAAAAAAATAAAACGTCCACAAAAATTTGCACATTATTGTTAATTGCAGCATTATTCATAATAGCCCCAATATAAAAACAACCCAAATATTCATAAACTGTTGAATAAATTTTAAAAAATTGTGCTCTATCCATACAATGGAATATTGTTCAGCAGTAGAAAAGAATGAAGTATTGGTTTATGGTACAACATGAATAAATCTTAAAAATAGGTTAATTGAAAGAAGCAGTCACAAAAGACCGTATATTATGTAATTCCATTTTTATGAAATGCCACAAATGTATAGATACAGAAAGTAGAATAGTGGTTGTTTTGGGCTAAAGGTGGGGTGGAGATGAGGCTAGTGTGATGATAGCTAAAGGGTACAAGATTTCTTTTTGGAGTGATGAAAATGTTCTAAAATTTACTGTGACCACATTTAGTGTCCATTTCCACATGTAAGGAGTTCAAAAGTTGTAGCCCTGTCATAACAAGTAAAAAGCTGAACAGATTGAAAAATTAACAACTATTCTTGGATTTGTGAGAGAAGGGGGAGGCACAAGGCAAACCACTTCCCCCAAGATTGTAGAGACAGACAGGCAAATATGAGGATTCATGGCTTACCAGTGCAGAGACTCACAAGCAGAAGCCACTGAGGCAACCAGTGCTGGGATAGGAAAACCTGAAATGTAATTGCCCGAGGTTCAGTGTTGCCAACTCTGAGAGTTAAAAACTTCAAGGAAACCCAGTCATGTAGTCCCACATAATTTTGTGAGATTACAACAAGGAGATTGACCAGGTTCTTACAGTAAACATTTGAAAAAAGTCTCTTCATGCTTCCAGCAGGGGAACAAGAAAAGGAATCATTTTGAAATAAGCTGCCCTCAGGAGAAAATAATCAGCTAGAGACTAACCTGCTGGGGTATTATTAGAGTCTAATTGAACTAGAGAAAAAGAAATATCAAACATAAGTATGCTTTAACTTTCTACATGGGAGAAAGGAAATACCCCAATCCAGCCCACTCCAGCCATTCTATCCCACCTTAGTGTTGAGGGAAACAAACAAACAAACAAACAAAAAACAACCTAGCAAATACTTGTGAAGTCCACAAACTGTAAGTATAGGCTCACTAAAAGACTGAGACCTAATCAGGATCATGGAACACTTCCCCTCCCTCTATACCTCATCATCACATTTCTAAAGGCCTATTTACAGAAGTTCCTTTTATACGGAACATCATGTCTAGCTATCAACAAAAAGTTACAAGGCAAAAAGTTACAATTTGAAGAGATAGAACAAGTGTTAATATCAGATATAGCAGGGATGTGGGCATTATCAGGCAATTTAAAAGAACTATAATTAGGGGCACCTGGGTGGCTCAGTCGGTTAACCATCTGACTCTTGATTTTGGCTCAGGTCATGATCTCAGGGTTTGGAGATCAAGACACATGTCGGGCTCTGCACTCAGCATAGAGTCTGCTAAAAATTCTTTCTCTCCTCTGCAACCCCCCCCCAATTCTTTCTTTCTTTAAAATAAATAAACAAATCTTTAAAAAAATAACTGTAGTTAATATGCTAAGGGCTCTTATGAATAAGGTAGAATTCATGCAAGAAGAGATGAGCAATATAAGCAAACAGATGGAAATCCTAAGAACCAAAGGAAAGGCTAGAGATCAAGAACACTGTTACAGAAATGAAGGATGCCTTAGAAGGATTGTTAGTTGACCGGACGGCTGAGGAGAGATTCTCTGAGTTAGAGGATATATCAATAGACTCCCCAAAAACTGAAAAGCAAAGAGAACAAAGACTGAAAAATAAAAATAAATAAATAAAATAAAAAAAAAAAACTAGAACAGAATTCCCAAGGACTGTAAGATAACTATCAAAAGTATAATATACGTGTATTGGAAACATTAGAAGAAGGAGAAAAAGAAAGAAACAGAAGAAGAATTTGAAACAATAATGACTGAGAATTTCCCCAAATTGATGTCAGACACCAAACCACAGATCTAGGAGCTCAGAGAATACCAACCATGATAAATACTAAAAAACAACAGCAACAACAAAAACTATACCGAAGCATATCATTTTCAAACTGCAGGAAATTAAAGATTTAAAAAAAATTCCTGTAAGGATTCAGAGGAAAAAAAAAACACCTATAAAGAAGTTAAGACAAGAATTATATCTGACTTCTCCTCAGAAACCATGCAAACAACAGAAGCAAAAGGTACAATAGCCAATAAGGTGTATGGAAAGAGAACGAAGTTGGAGGACTGACACTACTGAAGTTCAGGACTTCCTGTAAAGCTATAGTAATCAGGACAATGTGGTATTGGTGAAAGAATAAACCAATAGATCAATGGAACAAAATAGAAAGCCCAAAAATAGACACATGTAAATATATTCAACTGATTTTTTACATAGGAGCAAAGACAGTGCAATCAAGCAAAGATAATCTCTCCAACAAATGGTGCTAGAACAACTGGCGTTAGAATTAAATACATAGTTCTATGGTACACATTGCTTCCTAAATAAAGGTTATGTTGGCAAAAACCTGGATGACCTTGGGCATGGAGATGACTTTTTAGATACAACACCAAAGGTATGTATTATCCATGAAAAATTATGATAAGCTGAACTTTATTAGAAATGACAACATTGCTCTGTAAAAGATAGTCAGGAAATGAGAAGACAAGCCACAGACTGCGAGAAAATGCTTTCAAAAGACACATTTGATAAGGAACCATTATCCAAAGTATATGAAGAACTCTTAAAATTCAATAATAACAAGCCACCCTCTTTAAAAATAAAGCTAAAGACCTTAATAGACACCTTATCGAAGAAGATATACAGATGGCAAATAAGCATATGACAAGATGCTTCACATCATATGACATCAGGAAAATGCAAATGAAAACAACACTGAGATACCATAAAAAACTATTGGAATGGCCAAACTCTGGCACACTGACAACACTAAATTCTGGTGAGGAGTGGAGCAACAGCATCTCTTATTCATCGCTGGTGGGAATGTACAATTGTATGACCACTTTGGAAGACAGTTTGGTGGCTTCTTATAAAACTAAATATACTCTTACTATATAATCCTACAATCATGCTCCTTGGTATTACCCAAAGGAATTGAAAATTGTTTTATATCCACACAAAATCCCACACATAGATGTTTATAGCAGCTTTATTCATAATTGCTTAAACTTGGAAAGAACCAAGATGTCTTTCAGTAGGTCAGTGGATAAGTAAACTGTGGTACATCCAGACAATGGAATATTCTTCAAAACCAAGAAGAAATGAGCTATCATGCCATGAAAATATAAATAGGAAACTTAAATGCATATTATCAAGGCTAAAACAGGCATATGATTCCATACTATATGATTCCAACTATATAACATTCTGGGAAAGTCAAAACTGTGGAAACAATGAAAAGATCAGTGGTTACTAGGAGCTGGGGAGAAGGATGGATAAACAACTGGAGCACAAAGGATTTTTAGGGCAGTGAAAATATTTTGTATGATACCGTAATGTTGGACACCCGTCATTACACATTTATGCAAACCTATAGAATGTACAACATCAAGACTGAACTATAAGGTAAACTATGGAAATTGGGTGATTGTGATGTGCCAATGTAGGTTTATCAATTGGGATAATTATACCACTCTGCTGAGAGATGTTCATAATGTGTGTGTGTGTGTGTGTGTGTGTGTGTGTGTGTATAGATGTTCATATGTGCATGTGTGGGGGCAGAGGATATATGACAAATCTGTACCTTCCTCTCAATTTTGCTATAAACCTAAAACTTCTCTAAGAAAAATAAAGTAATACCAAAACAAAATTGTGGTGATGGTTGCACATTTCTGAGAATATACAAAGAAATCATTGATTTGTATGCTTCAAATGGGTGAATTATATATGTGTGAATTGTATCTAAGTAAAGCTGTTAAAGGACGATTGAGTGGCTCAATCAGTCAAACTTCTGACTCTCGGTTTTGCCTCAGATCGTGATCTCAGGGTCCTGAGATCAACCCGGCATTAGGTTCCACGCTCAGTTTGGAGTCTGGTTGAAATTCTCTACACACACACCCCTGCCCCTCACCCTGCTTGCACGCACGTGTGCACTATTTCTCTCTCTAAAATAAATAAATAAATCTTTCAATAAAGCTGTTAAAAAAGATACTGCAGCTATTGGAAGGGTAATAAGGTAATACTACAAATAGCTTTGCAGTCATAATTTCTAGAAAAAAAAAGTGAACTAATTTCTTGAAAACAAACTACAAAAACCCAAGATAAAATTCACATCTTAAATTGCCCTATAGCTATTACAGAAATTGAAAATGTGATTAAAAATTCTCTCTCCCTACCCCCACTCCCAAAAATCTCCAGACACAATGGTTCATTGCAGAATGAACATTAAAAGAATTGAACATCAATTTTACACAAACACTTGTAGAAACTGGAAGAGAAGGGAATACTTCTAATTCATTTTATGTGGCTAATGTTACATGAACACTAAAATACAAAAAGAAAGAAGAAAGAAAAGAAAAGAAAAGAAAGAAAGAAAGAAAGAAAGAAAAAGAAAGAAAGAAAAAGAAAGAAAGAATGAAAGAAAAAGAAAAAGGAAACTATAGACCAATATCTCTCATTAATTTAGACATAAAAATCCTCCACAAAATTTTGGTACATTAAATCCAATTATGCAAAAAAAAAAGAATAACACAAGTTTCGTATGCATGCAGCATGCAAAGCTGGTTCAATATTTGAAAATCAATCAATGCACTTCACTATTATCAACAAACTATGGAAGAGAAATCATACAATCACATCAGTTGAAAAATCATTGGATAAAATTCAACAACTATTTGTGATTAAAACTCTCAGTACACTAGGAATAGAGGGTAACCTCCACCACCTAATAATGAGAATTTACACAAAATCTACAGCTACTAACATACTTTATATAAAGTAGATATAAATATATGTTTATGTTGTCCTTTCAGAACCAATTTATTTTTCAGTACTAAATACTTTTATACATTTATTTCAATGACATTTTTGGTATCCTAACTATATTGTTTCCCTAGATTAGTAGCAATTTTATTTCTTGCTGTGTTTCTTCCTACATGAAAATACCTATCTACATAAAAAAAGCAGGTGGCATCTAATGTCTTTTGAGTCCAGGCAATGTGCCTGGCATCCCACTAGTTCTTGACACACATTATATGGTTTAATATCTACATCCAGTGTATTTAGTTTCCTATCACTAGTATAACAAAGTGCCACAATCTTAGTGGTTTAAAACAGTATGAATTTATTCTCTTACATTTGTGGAGATCACAAATCCAAATGAATCTTGGAAGATTAAAGTCAAGGTGTCAGTCAGCAGGGCTGGTTTCTTCTGGAGACTCTTGATTAGAGAATTTGTTTCCTTGTTTTTCAACTTCTAAGGCCTTCTATGCTCCATGGCAATGGGTCTCCTCTTTTCATCAGCCCAACCCTTTGCTTGTCATCACACTTCCTTCCACTAACTTTGCCTTCTTCACACCCTCTTATAAGGGCCCTTGTGAATACTCTGAGCCCACCTGGACCGTTTAAGATATTCTCTCCCTCTCATGATTCTTTACTTAATCACATCGGTAATGCTGTTTTTGCCATATAAAGAAACATATATACAGGCTCCTGGATTTAAGATGTGAACATATTTGGGGGGGGATATTCTCTCTGCTATAACCACCCACTAGTTAGGCACTTTTGACAGATATTATTTATTGTCCCCCAATATCTATTTCCCCCTTCTTCCATAGTGATAAAGTTTTCAATAGGCACAGGACAGCCCAGATAAAAATGATATATCACAACTTCTCTTGCAGCTGGACGTGGTCATGTGACTTCCATTGAACAATAAATGTGAACAGTAGAGCTATGACTTGTAGTTGAAAGCCTTTGGAATCAGTGCACAATATTTTATGTTTCCTTTCCTCTGCTATGGCAACCAGCAAAGCTTCAGCCTGAATCCCTGTGTGAAGTTTGTACCCACTGGTATTGCCACCAATGACCTCACTGAAATAAATATCAAGCAGGAGACTTTAGGATTATTAGTTACAAAGAATAATCTAGTCCATCTAATAGAGTACATTTATATAAACATACAGTAATGGAAGTTTCTGGTTACCTATCTAACAGCTATCCTCTTCCCCCTTCTTGGTAACATAGCTTGCTTATGACAGAAGTTGCAAATGTCAGATAATGGCTTTCCTTGTAGCAAGGGCCTTGGCACACAAGCTTATCTTGGCTAATAGAGCACGATGAGAAATCCGTGAGGATGTTTATGGGAAAGTTTCTTCTATCTAATAAAATATGACCATTTCCCATTTCCCCTTATGCCTTTGTTGTTATCATATGAGTTCATGGTATCTGGAACTGGTATGTTGTATGTTGCCATGTTGCAACCATAAAGGGAACTAAAAAATGACTAAAATTGTCATTGAGAATTGGTTCAAAATCTTTGACATTATTGGGCTACTGGGCCAATTGCTTTATCCACTTTTAATTTGTATTTTATTACTTAAAACTGAAAGTATACGTCATTTAACATATAGAGACTTTCCCACAAAGCTGATATTTTAGGAACCAAATAGATTTAGATGAATATATTTTCAAATAAATCCCTTGCTAAACAAACTTTCGCTATTCTCACTCCAAAACTGAGGAAATAAATTCCTTCAGATAATGCACAGTCTCTTGATAGTAAAAGCTCACTGGCCAAATCCATGAATTTTTTGATGATGTTTGGGAGATTTATGGCAGTATGCACACATATTACCAAAGTATAGTTAGAATTTTATTTAGCCTTCATGCTAAGTATAAATATTGATTTTAAAGCAAGTGGTTAGTATGACAACTTTAAAACAAGTGGTTAGTATGTGAGCTAGATATTATATTCATATATACAAATATGATACAATGTATATTTTAGACTTGACATTTTGTTATAAAAACAACTTAAGAGAAAACCAGAAAATACTTGTTTTTCCATTAGGTCTATAAAATTCCATAGAGAACTATCAGTTGGGTGGAGATAGGGAACAGAGAAGCAGAACAAGTCTTATGCCTTGTTTTTTAACAATTTATTTATTTGAGAGAGAGAAAGAAAGAGAGTGAGAGAGAGAGAGAGAAAGTGTGTGGGGGGAAGCAGAGGGAGATAGAGGGAGAGAATACTCAAGCAGACTCCTCACTGAGTACAGAGTCCCATGTGTTGCTGGATCCCATGACCTTGAGATCATGACCTAAGCCTTTTGGGAGTTGGATGCTTAACTGACTGAGCCACCCAGGTGCCCCAAGATTTCTCATTTTTTAATTTAACTGATTTCCTGTCTTGTATAATACTTATATGTAACATTAACATTTAGTTTATTTTAGAAATATTTAATACTTCTGAGGCATATAAACAAGTTGCAAAAATAAAAATACAGAACTTTGGGTTCCATATGTTATGATAGAATACAATATAAACCACAATTTTCCCCCAAACAACTATTTTTAATAATATTTTATGAGCAGACAATGCCAATTACAGTTTCAGGGTTACTTAGGTCACTTGGAACTGTAAACCCAGCATAACCTCCTTTCCAGGAAACAAATCCAGAGAAAAATATAAAACATTTCAGATCAAGGGTGCATATTGACACTCATGATCCAGGGTTCTGGGATCAAGTCCCACATGGGGCTTCTTGTTCAGCAGGGAGCCTCCTTCTCCCTCTGGCTGTTCTGCTTGCTGCTTGTGCTCTCTCTCTCTCTCTGACAAATAAATAAATAAAATCTTTTAAAAAATCATGGGAAAAAAAAGATGCCTCTGAGGTTCTAGAAAATGGCAGAGCTACAAGATACATGGAGTCTGGGTCTCCAAAAAAAGAAATGGAATTCCTCCCATCATTTAGGAACATCTGCATTAGACTTGACATAATAAGAAATAGACATTTGACATAAATAAGAAATAGGCATTTTTCATGTTAGGACAATAAGATTCTGGTATTTGCTGTAGAAGACGGTATTACTTTCTCTAATCAAAATAATAACTCAGGAGTTGTATGCAAATTATTCTTGTGTCTTCCTATGTCAACTTCAATTAGAGGGAAGACGCAAAGTTAGCAAACAAGGAGAATCTTTAAAACTTAAAGGGAAGCTTGTCAGGGAGACTCAGGTAAGTTAGGGGTTCTACAATGTGAATTTAATGTGTACCAAATATTTTCTAACAGGAAAATTCCACACAGATATATATAATTCTGTAGTTTTCAGACAAAGTTTTCAGACTAAATACAGAAGCTTCTTGTAGAGCTGATGTCTTTCTAAATTGCTCCACCTTTAAGCTTTGTCCTGCCACTGCATAGAACCACATGGTTGAGCTATTGAGGCAAAAACAACTTCCCAGATGCCTGTGGGTTGAATCAATAATACAAATGGTCTTTGAAGGAAACGTAAAATACCCAGAGCCTTTATGTTTCAGCTAGTTAACCATTTAAACCACAAACACCTATCTTAAGCACAAGTAAAAGCCAGCATAAAGGAAAACTATTACAGTAAAAATTCTATTACAGTAAAAATTCTATTACAGTAAAAATTATTATGGCTTCTTTACTTGATCTCTAGCAGGTGAAGGCAGATAGGTGAAAATAAGTCAACTTATTGGGATATATATTTAGGCAGTTGACCTCAATTTAAAAAAATCCATTGTTTACATATAATTAGAGAAATATTTCATTGGTAA
Source organism: Ailuropoda melanoleuca (assembly GCF_002007445.2). Taxonomy (NCBI): domain Eukaryota; kingdom Metazoa; phylum Chordata; class Mammalia; order Carnivora; family Ursidae; genus Ailuropoda; species Ailuropoda melanoleuca. The sequence goes on from NC_048228.1 coordinate 95,705,017, forward strand.
TCATAGTCAGGAGTGTAGTGTATATATATCAGTTATCTATTGCTGTGTAACAAAATACCAAAGTTGACCAGCCTAAACAATATACATTTATTATCTGAGTTTCTGTGGGGCTAGGAGCCTGGTAACAGCTGAAATGAATCCTCTGCTTCATGGTCTTTCTCTTTAAGCTGCAGTCAAGGTGTCAAACAGTGCTGGGGTCTCATCTGAAGGTACAGCTGGGGAAGGATCAACTTCTATACTTACTTACATGATTGTTGGCAGGATTCAGTTCATTGTTTACTAATGAACTGGGGATCATGGTTCCTTTGGTGACTGTTGACCAGAGATCACACTCAGTTTCTTGCCATGTTGGCCTTTCCCACAAGGTGGATTGTTTCATCAAAGCCAGTGGAGGAGAGAGAGAGGCTACTAGAAAGACAGAAGTGACAATCTTACATAACCTAATCATGAAAGTGTTATCTCATCACCTTTGTTGAATTTTATTCTTTAGAAATGGGTAATGAGGACCAATCCACACTCAAGGGAAGGGCATTATATAGGGTTCTTCTATCTTAGTTTTCAGTCATTCTGTTGAAATTTAGTGTACAGTTTCTGGTGAACTTTTGTGGACTTTAGTTTTAATGACAGTTTAGCTTTCTGAGTCCTTACAGTGTTATGCTGGATTTATTTATTTATTTATTTATTTATTTATTTATTTATTTATTTTTGGTGCTACTGGGCTTCTGCTCAATCCTTTCTGACATTGACTTTGGAGATAGGAGGCACTTCCTTGGTTTGCCTGCTATTGCTGGGTGACCCTCTGGTGGGGAATTACAGAGGCTCATCCTGGCTCTTCCTGTGCCACTTTGAGGACTTAGTAATGTCAGTTTTTACTGTTGCTATTGTTGCTGGCAGATTAGCTTTGCTGACATCCAGGTTATGGACTGGGGACTCATCAGCCCAGGACTTTGATACTACAAGGGGATCTGGGTTGAGGAGTGGTTGCTGGGGCTCCCTACTATGTAAGACTTCACTTTCCCTGACCTTTTGGCTGGAGAGAGCACAATTTTCTTGTATGTCTTATACAGTATTTGTTGGTGGCTCTGGGCAACAACCCTCTCTGGCACCCAATCTGGGGTTATAGGGGATATAAAAAGAAAATCCAAGGATATAGCTTTGTTGTTCCTCAAATTTTGAAATCTCTGGCCAATGTTAAAGGGATCCGAAAGCTGAAATAATTTCCAAGGTATTTAGCTCTATTGGGGAGTGTGGCAGAGAAGAGTAAGTGTATGCAATCTCACTCTAGAATCTACAATTATTTAGAAATTATTCAATATGAAACTAAACAAGGTTATAGAAACCTATGGTTCTGTGAATGTTCTCTAGCTTATTCTAGACACTGATAAAAATATTGACTTACATTTGAAAAGTCCTTTACTCCTGTACAAATGCTTTCACTTGGTAATGTGATCTTGACAGAAATCATACCAAGGTGCCTGTTGTTATTATGTCATTTTACTGCTGAAGGATGCCCAGGAGTAGCCTACAACTGACTATCTATTACACTAAAAGAGTTAAAAGTGGAGTCTCAGTATTCTGACTCCAAATTCTGATTTCTATCAGCAAATTGAGGGAAGAAAGAAAATATTTGCAAGTGGATCAAAAGTATTCAATTTATTAAATTCCTAAATAAATTAGGAGACATTCAAGGAGGTGGTATAATCCAAGATAAGTCTTTAACAATGGGTAGAACGTAGATAAGAATGAATTAGAGGGGCATTTAAGAAACAAGAATGGACATTAGTAAATGCATAAAGTTGTGATGGTATGGAAGATGTTTTGTTCTGTTTTGCTTATTTATTCTTTATTTTTTAAAAATTTATTTATTTGTCAGAGAGAGAAAGCAAACACAAGAGGTGGCAGTGGCAGAGGGAGAATCAAGCTCTCCATTGAGCAGGGAGCCAGATGTGGGGCTCAATCCCAGGACCCTGGATCATGACTGAGATGAAGGCAGATGCTTAACTGGCCGAGATGTCCTTGTTTTGCTCTTTTTAAAGAACTGAGTGGATGGGGTGCTTGGGTGGCTCAGTTGGTTGAGCGCCTGACTCCCGGTTTTGGCTTAGGTTGTGGTCTCACAGTCGTGGGGTCAAGCCCCAAGTCGGGCTCCTTGCTCAGCACAGAGTCTGCTTCAGAGTCTCTCTCTCTCCCTCTGTGCTTCTCCCCCTTTTCATGCTCTCTCTCTCTTTCTCTCTCAAATAAATAAATAAATAAATAAATAAATAAATAAATAAAACCTTAAAAAAAGAAAGAACTGAGTGGTGTGCATTTTGTTTGGAATGCATAGTATACAAAGGATTACTGTGAGTAATGCTAAACTTGGAGACTTGTTGAAGAAGCCTTGAATGCTATCCTAGGAATTGTATTCCTAATTTGTGAGGCAATGGGGCATGTTGAATAAGTTCAATAGGGGAGATTTGCTGTTACAGCCGTGCCTTCTTGAGAAACATCTGAATATGTAGTATAAGATTATAATACTTATGACAACAGTGGTTTACACAGTAAAAGATAGTTGAAATAAAATCTCAGGCTGTGAATAATTCATTTATCAATGCATGATGGTTGAATAGCCTGTGTGCTATGCGTTGGGATAGACATTGTGCTAGACACTAGGTTAGATGGGTGAATATGACAGGCATAGTCCCTATCCTTAATGAACTTACAGTCTAAAAGTAAAACAAACAAACAAAAAACTCAGAAAATTAACATAGAGTATGCTAAGTGTTATTATAGAAGAAATAGAATACCATGTAAATATAATGAAAAACAAATAACTTAGCAATGATGACTTGAAATCTTTTCCAGAAACTGGTGCCTAATTTGAGCTTTCATATATACTGGTTTTCCCAGAACAGTTCCCATTTAGGCTTATTCCCCTGGTGTAATTATTACTAGTAACGTCTTCTACTCTCAAAAGAATCCTAGCATTAACAATAAATTATTTGTTTGCCCTGTGTCTAAATGAAAAGAAAAATGAGTCGTAGTTATCCTGATAAAAGGCTGGGAGTAGAGAATGTTTTAACTATAGTAAATGGCATGTACATAGACCTGGAGGCAGAAGAGAATGTAGCATGCTCAAAGAATACTAATAACAAAATAATTACTCTTTATCAATGTTCAAAAATACAGTGTGATAGGAAACAAGAGCTGATGTTGGGCACTTAGTTGAGCTCCAGACATGGAAACTATAAGAGCTTTCTTAAAAAGTCTGTACTTTATACTAACTATAATGGTAAGTATTTGAAGGACACTAAGAGATGATTAGATTTGACTTTCGAAGTACCACTCTGGTTGGTCTATGAATAATGCATTTTAGGGATTTAAGTAGGATGAAAGAATGACTGTGGTGGAAAAACTAGCTGAAACCTTTCAGAGTAATACCAATGAGACAGGCTAATCTAGGATACCGGTAGTGAGGATGTACAACCGAGAAAGAATTTGAACAATATTTCATGATTGGAATCTGTAGAAATTGGTGGATTGTTGGAATCTGGGGATGAAGGAAGAGGATAATTAGGGATGGAGCATTCTTTTCTGGCTTAAGTAATTCCACTGGTGGTGTCATTCATGAGCCAAGAAAATGAAAAGAAAAATAGATATTCAAGATATCTTCTTTTGTAGAACAAATGATTCAATCAAGTGAATGTGGTGAATGAAGAATAATACTGCATAACTTATGGTTTATATCCTCAAACATGGATGCTTTGCAAAAATTTCCACTTAACACATTAAAAGGAAGAGATTGTCCAGGTGCTAATAAGAAGTTGAGTTTGAGACATGTTCAGAATAGTTTAAGAGGAGGAAAAAGTTTAGGTGTTAAAATAAAGAGAATTTCACAAATGGTTATGGCTAGCAGACCATTAGAAAGGTCCAGGTGGATTTCAAGAGACAGATTAGGACTGCATATATATAGGTGGGAAGTGTTGCTGAAAGCTATGAAAACCCTATGTAAGGCTGAATTTTCAGAGGTCTAAGGGACAAGATACTGGGCCACAAGATTGTCATGGAGAGGAAGACTGAAGCTAGTTACTATAATTCTAGCCAAATAAGCAGTTGGGGTCAGCACTTTTCAATGTTGAAGAGCCATCAAAGAAAATTGCTAATTTAATTTGGCTATTTCAAAATGAATGACCTTTGAGAAGACATTTTAAGTAGAATGAAGGAGATGAAAAATCTAATGTAAAACTTGGGGGAGTAAAAGAGTAGTAGAAAAGTAGAAGTGGAGAATATAAATTACCTTTTCAATAGAATTCTTTTCCATGAAGTATAGGGGAAATGACTGTAGACTAATGGCATAACAGAGATGAAAGATATTCCTTATGAATGCATGGAATGAAAGCATATTCATAAGCAGGGGAGAACCACTGGAGATGGAAAGTTTCAAAAGAAATTAAGGAAATTAATAGACTGAGCAAGTTCCATAGACTGGGATAAAAAAAATACATAGTATTTATAATACAATAAAGAGAGAGGACAGTTTCCATCTCAGTGATAAGAAAGGTGTAAAAACGGGCTGATAAAAATATATATATTTTAAAGTGGACAGGGGTAAAATAAATAGAGGAAAAGAGATGAACAACATTTAGTAAATTTTCCTTATGAGACAGGCTCTGTACTGAGTTTTATCCTTAGTAATTTTCATAAGAACCCTTATAATTATAGGTCTATTTAGTCACATTAGGTTTTATGCTGTGTGTTTTTTTATAAAGTCCAAATCTTAGTAGCTTAATTAAACAAAGTTTTATTGCTTGCTCATGTCAAGGTAAAATATAGTAATTCGGGGACCATCCAGACTCATTTCCCTTGACCATCTGTTGGGTCCTTCGCATTCTCCACTGGATGGCATATGGCCAATAGACCAGGGGAAAGGGTATTTATATAGTACTAAGCCTAAAATTTTAGGAGCCAGGCCTGAAAGTGGCATAACTATTTCCAACTACAGTTACGTTACCCCTGACTCACTGTCAAAGCCTGGGTAAGGAGCCTTGCTGGGCGCCTGAAAAGAAAATGAAACGTGGCTTGGTGAACTCATGCCATTAAACATGAGACAAGAAGTATCATAATCTCTATTTTGCATAGAAGGTAACAGACTTAGAAAGGGCTTAATCAACTTGCTAAGGTAACACAGCTAAGTAAGTTAGCTGGTTGAGTCTGGCATTGATTCTCACAGTGTATTAGAATGTGTCATCTGCTGGAGATGATGACAAGGGCCATAGAAGAGAGTGGGTAGGCTTTACAATCTTTTGCAGGGAAAAAAACAATTATACACGGTATGGGAACAAACTCATAGAGGAGTTAAAGCTAGAAACATACATCTCTCTTGGATCTGGTTACTCCAGCTTTAAAGGCCCTTTTTAGGAAACTTAGTAGCCTTCATGCTTTCATTCATTATTAAAAAATTATTAGACACACGTTGCCTATCAGACTCTATTCCAGATGTTTAGTGGGTAAAATAGAGTGTGTATCCTCATGGAGTTTGCATTTTGGTATTCACAGACAGAACAGTATAACCACAGATGCTGATTTTAACTCATGCCAAAAATTGAAATAATATGTTGAAAGGATATGGGGTAACTTAAAATTAAATAACAAAGACAAAACAACTAAAGAATTAGTACAGAAACTATGGCTGCTTGGAGGCTATATCGAGAAAAACAAAACAAAACAAAACAAAAAAACAAATGAGGAGTTCCCATTCCAGGAAGAAGATTGAATTGCGTTACGTACAGACCTGTTGGCTAACGTGACTTAATGGAGAGTCCCAACAAGATTATTTAAAAAAAAAAAAAGGTGAAGGATAATTACTTTAAAAAATATTGATATGATTACCAGAAAAATAGAGAACAGATAAATGCAAAAAGTGCAACAAAGCAAGACAAAAAACAAACGCATCACAGAGCTCCTGAAGAAATTCAAAACTACAAAAATAAATTAATTTTCAAACGAACTGTTTCAAAAAGTGATGCATACAATAATGAAATGGAACAGAGCAATAGGATTAAGTAATTGGCAGGAGAAGGAATCTACTGTAGATAGTACCTGAAGGAAAGCTACTCTGACTGAAGTAGCATTTAAGATGGGCCCCGAAGAAGGGAAAGCCAGGACACACCTAATGAGGGAGGAAATAAAAAGTACAAGGATCCTGAGGCACAGTGCTTTTTAGGACCAGAAAATGTGCTACTATGGCTAAAATGTAAAAATGAGTAGGAGGAAAGGAACGAGGAAGTATGAGGAACTCATAGAGTTGGGATAGATTGGTAAATGTGGGTTTGATTCAAGGAACTGTTATCATTTAAAACAAGAGCATGTTAACTCATGTGTCAAATGAGTGAATTTTTAAAAATTTTAAATGTAATTAACTTATTTTTTAAAGTTTTATTTATTTAACAGTGAGAAAGAGCACAAGCAGGGAGAGCAGCAGAGGGAGATGGAGAAGAAATAGCAGCCTCCCCACTGAGCAGGGAGCTCCATGCCAGGCTGGCTCCCAGGACTCTGGGACCATGACCTGAGCTGAAGGCAGACGCTTAACTAACTGAGCCAACAAGGTGCCCTGTGAATTTTTTTTTAAAAGGAAATAAAAATTCCTTTTGCCTTATCTACTCTACTCCCACCAATTCTGTTTCTACTGGAATTTCATCATAAGAGCAGCCCACTTTGGGAGTTTCTAGTCACTGGTGGTAGTCTTAAATGCTTACCAGCTCTTTTGGGCAAGAACCTTTCTGTTCACAGAGGTAACTAACTAATTTGGAAGTGGAAAAAAAAAGAGAGAGAGAGAAACAACAAAAACAACACAACAACAAAACCCAGCCTTTTCCTTGAAATAACTCAACCTGAGGTCAGTATTGAGTGAGTCACTTCTTACCCATGTGGCCTTGGGCAAGGCTTTTCTAATCTCAAATTGACTCATCCTTAAAAGGAAGTTAATATCTAACTTCAAATGTTGTTGAATGGATTAAATGAAATTAAATGAAATAACATATATTAATGTTGTGGATTAAATATTTGCATCACCTGCAATATTCATATGTTGAAATCCTAATCCCCAATGTGATGGTACTAGGAGGTGGGGCCTTTGGGAGGTAATTAAGCCACGAAGGTGGATGAATTGGATTCACCCTGAATTGATGAATTCAGTCATGATTTCATGAATCTCATGAATCAGATTTGTGCCCTAATAAAAGATCTCCCAGAGAGCTCCCTTGCCTCTTCCACCACGTGAGGACACAGTGAGGAGGGCAGTGATGAACCTGGAAGTGAGCTCTCAACAGACACCAAATCTGTTCAGTACCTTGATCTTGTATTCCCTGCTCTCCAGAACTGTGAGATATAAGTGTTTGTTTTTAAAGCTGCCCAGTCCATAGCACTTTTTGTTATAGCAGTCTGAGCAGATTAAGTCAGGTAAGCAACAGGCACTATAATTCCTAAAACATAGAAAGAGCTCAATGAATAACAGATTTTTTTTTAAAGTGTGAAATACAACAAACATCAGGTACTTAGAAAGCAAGCCAGTAGCACCCACTTCAAACTTCAAAGAGGTTAACAATGTGGTTGAATTATAAATTCTTGTTACAGCCACATATTTTTTGTGTATCTGACAATTTAGTTAAATAAGGAAATACAAATTCATTATTTTAGTCAAGGTTCTCCAGAGAAACAGAATAGATGTGTGTGTGTGTGTGTGTGTGTGTACATGCATGTGTGTATATATTTCTATATACATATGGAAAGAGATTTATTATAAGGAATTGGCCCAAGTGATTAGGGAGGTGAGCAAGTTCAAATCTGCAGGGTGGGCCTGCAGGCTGGAGACCCAGAAGAAGCAACAGGTGAGTGAGCCTGTTGGGTTGAAACATAGTCACAGAAACATGGACAAATGCATGAGAGTAATAGTTAATTCCAGTCTGAAGACAGTCTGCTGTAGAACCAGGATGAAGCAAAATTGCAGATGAAGTCCAAAAGCAGTCTACTGGAGAATTCTCTCTTGCTTAAGGGAGGCTGATATTTTTGTTTAATGCAAGTCTTCAACTGATTGGATGGGGCCCACCCACATTCCTAGGGCAATCTGTTTTTTTCCTAAGTCTAACAATTTAAATGTTCATTTCATCCCCAAACTGTCATGAATATACTGAGAATATATTTGACAGCACATCTGGGCACACCATGGCCTAGGCAGGTTGACATAAAATTGATCATCACACTCAAGAATTTGATGGTGTTTTAGTCAAACAGGCTCACTTCTCTGCTGGATCTTGTGGAAATATTTGAAGAAAACATTAGTAAAAGCTTGATTTTGAAAAAGCTAAGATCGGCTTTGTAACAGTCCCTAACTCTTTTAGAACAGATTTGAAGTAGCTAAAGAGATAAATCAAAGAAAATATACAATATAATATGAGAAGAGGAAGAAATATGGAAATACTTAACCAGTTAATACATTAAGTCAAATTTGATTAGCATTTGTTTCCTTTACTCATACCTAACTTTTACTAGGATTGAAAACCACTGAAAACCAGGAAATTATTATAAATTAGATAAAAGCGAGAAGGAAAAAAGACAACAAACAAGGGAAATAACATGAAATGGAGACAGAAATGAGGGAAATATATGGCAAAAAGCAAAGGGCACAGAACAAATAATGAACGGAAAGCAGGCAAATGATTCAAAGGAGAGACATGAGTCAGTATAAGATAATGAGGGTAGTGGGGACTTTGGTCAATTACTTACTTTAATAGAAATTGAGTCTAGCCACATGTGGCCAGAATATGGTCAATTATTGCTAAAACTGTGTGTGTGTGTTCCTCTGTCTATATGTTTGTAAAAACACTGATTGTCTGAAAAACCAAAAAACAAACCAAAAAAACACCTTTATAAGACAAATTAAAATTCCTTGGGCAACAAAATACTCTGCATCCCCATGGCAATTCCTCATAGCAGGCCATAAAGTTGTATCTAAACTTTCACGCAGCTAGTGCTTACAGGGAATCTTAGTGATAGAATTCAGAATAGCTGTTTAATAAAATCAAAGCAGTTGTTTAAGGGAATGATTCAGATCAAAAGGAAATTTCTTTGCAGCGCATGGAAAGGAATTTGTGTAATGTAATGGGCAATGCCACTCACTCATCTTTGCTGTTGACACAACAATTAGCCCCTTGGTTCAACTTCAACAATAGTTATGAGGGTAGGTGGTAGTCCTTGCTCTCACTGGAAGAAAAAAAAAAGCCACACAATTCTTAACACAAGATGGCAGATTCTCAATTTTCACAAACTTTAAAAACAGGCTCTCTGAATTCCTTACTTAGATAATCAACAGTAGCTATAGAATATCTTCCTAAAAATTCATAAGAGAAATGAAACAATTTTTCAGGCATAGGGAACTGTACATTTCCTTTTTCATTCATCATTGAAAGTGCTTATTACATTTTAAAATAACGTGACATGTTGCTCAGAATTTTTTTTTTTTTCAGTTTTTGGTATGTTAAATGCCTGCCTAAATACACAAAGGTCTACAGCAACATGCATCATAGATACTGTAGATATAATGAATGCTACTAGATCTGCTCACATTTTTAATATTTTGTGTCATTCAATTTCACAGACTGGTAGAACTGCAAGACTTTTGTTCATAAGTTCCTATTAACTACTTAAATTTTCTTGACATACACTGAATTTAGATTATATTGTTCTTGCATAAATATTTAATTTAGGTGAACTCTTTAATGCTTTAATATTTCTGGTCTATTTGCTCCTAAGTGTTTTTTTCACACATCTTCTAAAGCCTGATAGAAGTTCCCAGGGGGTAATAAACAAGTACCGACTGCAGATAGAATGCATTTCAAAGAATTAAGGAATACATTTTCAAAATGCTTTTGTATGCTTGCAATAAAAATTGCCAATTTTTTCCTTGGAATTCAGTTTAAATAAGACAGGGTTAAATTCTTTCTCTTTAAAAGACTGTTCTATAAACAACAACAAAATATTTAACCAGAAATGGATTGAAATAGGCTATTGTATCTGTATCTTTCATTTAAATTTAAATTCTTAGAGGGCAACACTAGCTTTTATATGCTTTTGAATCCCTAGAACCTCTCATCGTGCATAGTACAAGTAGACACTTACTAAATACATATTAAATAATTGATTTGTCTACATGTGTGTGTGTGGATAAGGCAAAAACATTATCCCTCTTTAAGCTAAAACTGCACTCAGGCTATATTTGGTGACTGTATATATATATATATATATATATATACACACACATGTGTGTGTATGGAAGTGTTTATGTGTCTATCCTTTTATTCTGGGATTTTTTTTTTGTCCGAGTTTGGAGGAATATTCTGGGATTCTTAATATCAGGTAGTTTTTACTGTCTATGGATATTTTTCTTCTCTAGTTGAAGCATATTGTATTTTAAAAATATTAAGTATATGGTCTGCTTACTTTTACATCTGTACCTTTTTTTTTCTTTCCCTAGATACTTTTGTTTAAATAAAATGGCCTTACCATTCTGTTTCCTTGGTAGATTTTTGTCAGTGGGAAAATTAATTGAAATACAAAATGGAAAGGCTTAAGAAAACAAGTGAGCTACTGTGAGTCCCTCAGATTCTTCCATTTGGACCAAAGTGATTTCCGTTGATGAATACAAGCCACTTCCTGCTGTTGTAGTGATAGGTGGTGGATATCTTAAAGAGTTTTTCAAGAGCAACAAACTCTCTGTATAAATTGGGACTCCCAGGAAAGAACGAACCAAATTTCCTCATTCTCCTTTTTCAAGGAGTCAAATACAAGAAACAAAGAATTACTATATAAACATAAAAATAAGATTTTTATGTGCTACTTGTACTTGAGTCAGTTGAATATTGAGTATGCATTTAAAAAGAAGCTTCTGAAACAGATATTAAATATGAATAAGAATAGAAGACTTTAGATCAAAGACACTGATCTCATTAGAGAGTAAAGAGGCCAGGTATTTTACTCCAGTAGATAAAAATGATTAGGGTCGGCTTAATTGTGCCTTTTGACAACTGGCCTTGTTGGACAGAGTCAACAGCTGCCAAAATGTTATGTGACAGATGGTGAAAGGCTCTTCTGTCCCTGTATTTATCTTTTGTCAACCAGGCAATTATGAAATGATGATAACTCTCCTTTGGAAGGTTCTTGTGAGAACAAGAGATGCACCCAACACAACATGGTATACCCAACACATGGGCAATGTCTCCATTAACATTCCCTTCCCCCACCTTTCTCCTGAAGTCATGGAGGACCCTGGATAAATTTAAAGTGTTCATTTGAAAGGGTAACATTTGAAACCTTGTTTTCCTAAATTGGAAAACCCCAAAGAGTTGACCATAGGTCTCTAGTTGCCTGGAAGCACCATTATTAATAGCACTGATTTACATTCTCAAAAGTGTCTTAATTTGAATGATAAATTATAGGGTAATCTTATTAATAAGGTATATGGAATTGGAGATTTGAATGTGACAACTAGGAAATTTCTGGAGATAGGATATAGCTCTGGAAGTTCTGGATTGTAAGAAGCTTCATTCTGGGGCTACTCAAGAAGCAGCCAAAACTGAAAGGTGGATGAGCAAGGAGAAAGTTTGGGAAAGATAGAGAAGGATCCTTTCTTTATAGGGGAGGAGGCTGGGGTCAAAAAGATAAATGAATTCACCTGTCATGTGGGCAAGTGCAGATACAGGACAATAATTAAATTCTCTTTAGCAAAAATATTATTAAAAGAAAAAAATTAAACTAGTTGGTTTTATTTATTAAAATAAAGAAAGCTTTTTTTTATAGTTCAAAAATAAATATTTTGGAAATCTAGAAAATGTGCAAATGATAAACTAGATATTTGTTCTTTTGAAAGTTCTGCTTAAAATGTATCAAGTAAAATTATATTATGATAAGGGCTCCAAGCTTCTGTAGGTTCTGGTAGTCTAAAGGTTGATACAAGAAGATGCTGTCTTCTTCCTCTTAAAAAATACAACAGTACCTTAAGGAGTTTGGGATATGGAAAAATGCACCCAGGAACTAACTTGTGAAGTCTTGCATAGAAAACTAAAAGGAACTCAGATTTGGTTGAATCTGACAGCTGGGAAGACAGGAGGTAGAGAGAAGAAGAACCCTAGCAACATGGCAGGATGCCCAGTCAGAGGGAAAGAGGCAGCTAGTGGGGAATTCCCCATGGCAGGGACTCTGAGGAACAGAAATGCGTAGCTTTAAAATATAAATTTATGTCTCTGCGGTGTATAATTTTCAGTTTATGCCAATATTTTATTAAAAGTCTTCTATTCAGCCTTGTGTTAACAGAACTGTGGAAGTAAGTGATTTAAATGAGATAGGGAGTGATCTGGCATTGGGGATGGGAGATGATGATCCACAGTGAAGAGAAAGGTGAACTTAGGAACACCTCTGAGTCCCTGGGAAGGACCCACAGATCAAGGAAAGCTGGTCACACAACAGGTGAATTCAGAGATGGACACGAGCCAGACCCTATTTATCCTAAATATATATTTAGGATATATTAATATGTTAATTAATTATTATTAATATCCTATATTAATATATCCTAAATATATTACAGAAAGATAATTCTCCAGGTTTAAATTCCACTTCACTGCTTAGTGCCTATAAGATCGTTGACAAGTTACACAATCTCCAAAACCTGTTCGCTTATCTATAACACTAAAATGATGAGAGCACCTACTGTATAGCTTTTCTAGGAAAATTATGTTTGATGATCCACTTTAAGTCCCAGCCCTGTGCCTGGCAAGTGGCCAGAACTCCATAGAAACTAGCTGATAGTTAGTTTTAGTATCAAAATATCATTTTGTATTCAGTGTACTTACTGTTTTTATATTCACTTGATAGTATAACATAAATATTCTCGTATATCACTGAAAATTCTCTGAATACATAATTTTTAATGAATATCTATTGGATCATATGCTTAATTTAACCATTTTTCCTTTTTTTTTTGCCATTTATGTTGTTTCAAATTTTCACTATTACAAATGACAATGGCAAGCCTCTATATTGGTTTGATAGGTTTTTTTGATTATTTAGACAGAAAAAAATCCACTGAATGACACATAAATGTCCTGAAGTGTACAAGCATTTAAGGATTCTTCATACACAGACAAGTTGTTCTGCAGGGAAAGAATACCAAATTACATCATTTTAATTATGATGTTTCAATTTGCAAGTTAAGTACCGTTTCAAAGTGGCTTGAATGATAAGAAAAAAAATATTAGAAATTCCAAAGATAGGGCAGTCTTTAAAGTTGCTTGACAAGAAGGCTCAAATCATTAAGGAACAACATTCTTTCCATCTCATCTCTTTCTTGGTGTTAGTATCATAGTCAGGCAGGTGGCAGTGTCCATAACAGCTTCAAATATTTCATCTGGACACAGAAAGTCCCAGTGCCTACTTCCTACCAGCAAGGAAACCTTCACAGATGCCTTCACAGACTCCACAAGTCATTGGCTGGATTGACCACATGCTTATTCCCAATCAATCTCCATAAGGGAAGTTGGATTACTGTAATGGACTTGACTAGTTACTTAGGATGGATGAGATGTAGGGGAATCAACAATCAAAACGATTATTTCCGCTGTCAGTGTTTGAGAGTACCACCTTAATTTCATCCTCGCCAATACTAGCTATGATTGTAAACTCCCATTTCTATTTATATCCATCAGAAAATATGTTTGGGTACAGGGGCGCCTGGGTGGCACAGCGGTTAAGTGTCTGCCTTCAGCTCAGGGCGTGATCCTGGCATTGTGGGATCGAGCCCCACATCAGGCTCCTCTTCTATGAGCCTGCTTCTTCCTCTCCCACTCCCCCTGCTTGTGTTCCCTCTCTCGCTGGCTGTCTCTATCTCTGTTGAATAAATAAATAAAATCTTTAAAAAAAAATGTTTGGGTACAATATATGCCATAGTTCTGTAGAAATATGGTTGACTGGCTATTGGACTGAATGAAGGAATGAATGAGTAATTGATAGACTGGATTTATCAGGTATTTAGTTCAATTGGGCTATCTTCTACCTGCTCGAACACTGCTAGCTTGAGAGAGGAGATCACCTTCTTAAATACAAAGGGGATATTATACGCAATGAAAGCATTTGAGCAATAATATTACCCAACAGCTAAATCATTATTTGGGGGAATCTATGAACTGCGTGTAAATTAAAACGTGAAAATGAGTGTAGGGAGAAGTGAAATTTAAGCTCTCAATGGGATAATCCTGCATCTGAAATGGCCTCACACTGTTTTTCTTGGATTATTTTGAGGCCCATTGTATTATCTGAAGGAAGCCTATTGAACAGTGATTGACTGGAGCTGACCTGGTGCTACGCTCATTTTGCACAAAAGCTTCCCTGCCATAATGCTTAGTGAGGTTATACATTGAAGCCAATTGTGATCCAGACACAAAATGAAACCACTCATCCACTCCTCTAAGGTTTTAGTATGACACACTCTATTGTATTATAATTTTGAAAAGAGTCATTTCTCCTCGTGGCTAATTATTAACTTTCAAATGGATGCTGTACAAATTGCAATCAAATATCTTTACTTTATTGAATACATATGTTGTTAGGGAATATAATTCCACTTTAAAAGGTTTCACAGTTTCACTGACACCCAGATCTCTTTGTTCTCATTTTGGTCTCCCCTCTTGCTGCCCCCTGGCAAATTGAAAAACTATCTTATTGAGCTTCATGCTTTCAAATTCCTTGATGTGCATCACTGCACAGAATAAACACTCAGGTGATTGCCAAGCTTTTTTTGTTGTTTGTTTGCTTTTTTACTTTTACCTAAATGTCGTGGAGATGCCATGCCCAGCAAGAGTGTTTGAACAAGTGCACTCAAACATAACATGTGAAAGATTTTAGCTGCACGCTCACATGTCTGTCCCAAGTTCTAATTTGACTACTGTTCACACATGGCCCTGAAATTTGAGTTTGAGACTGTGTAGAGAATGTTTAGCATGTTTGAATCTAAACACATACATAAATGTGCTGAAAGTTGTGTGTCTTCACTGAACCTGTCCCCCCAGTATGTTTGGTTACACGCATCTTCTTTCTGCTTCTTAACACTCTGCACTTCTTTGTCCATAGCACTTATCATATTGCATTGCCCCTGTGTATATCACACATTAAATTATCAGCTCCTTAATAGGAGGCCAGTATGTTTCTGTATTTCCCTTCCATCAGTTCCCTTGATCTAAGTACTCAATAGTGCATATCAAATAGTTGAGTGGATTAAGGACAGAAGAAAAAAATCTGTTTGATATTTATCTCCATTTGAAACAGTAAACTATTTTTATCATTTGGGAGAAAAACATATGAAAGATACGCCTTAAATTTTGTATTACTAGATTCTAGAGCTTAAAACACAAAATGGTTGAAACAACTAAAAAAAGAACAAAACAAAAACAGTTAAAGTCTTCCTAAACAGTTTTAGGAAAGAAAGAAAGACTGAACCCAGTAGTTAAAGAAGACAAACACACATTTTGTCCATACACATACCAGTGATCCAAGGCTGTCAAATCCCAATAAGTTACATCATGAAAATCATGAGCCTGTCAATGTCACTAAAGATTTTAGGATTTTGTTTTCTAGAAATTATTAAATGTTTAAGATAGGTGACTTCCGGGGCACCTGGGTGGTGCAGTCGGTTAAGCATCCAGCTCTTGGTTTTGGCTCAGGTTGTGATCTCAGGGTCTTGAGATCGAGCTCTGAGTCAGGCTCCTCTCTCTCTCTCTGTCTCTCAAATAAATAAATTAATATTAAAAAAGAAAGATAGGTGGCTTCCTGGACATCAACTAGTCCTGCTTTTTATTTTAGGTATAAGAAGCAGAATTCCAGAGATAGGATGCAATTTGCAAAGATAGCTCCTGGACACAGGGAGAGGAATTCAGACACTGAGTGGTCAAATCTATACAGAATGCCTGAGGACTGGAGAGATGAAAAATTACCTCTACAAAATAGGATAAGCAAATATTGTTCTTCCAGATTACTGAGAAAGTTTTTGTTTTGTTTTGTTTTGTTTTTGTTTTTGTTTTTTAAGGGAGGGGATGCCTCTGCTATTTATTCCCTGAGAACATTGGTTCTCAACAAGGTGCAATTTGTCCCTTGAGACATATAGCTAGCTCTCTGTAGGCATGTTTGATTTGTCACTGGGGGTGTGTGTGGGAGGTGCCACTGGCTTCTAATGGTAGAATCTGGGGAAGTTTCTAAACATCTTAAAAAGCCCCAAATGTCAATAGTGTCAAGACTGAGAACTCTGCCCGAGAGGCATCAACGAGGTAACAAAGACTAGGTTACACGAGACATCAATAGAAAGTGTCTGGGCTGTCATTCCTTAGAATACATAAAATTCGCACATACATCCACAAGTATAGCCACATAGTCATCCGTGGAATGACAGGGCTGCTTCCAGAGGAAGTGGCCCACAAGGTCAGTGTATGTGGGTAGAAAGACTTCCTAGCCATGCCAACATGGGAATTGTTGAGGTCACATTTCTATGGATGCTTTGCCTACTGAGGAGAGATTAGACCTGAAATGATATTCAAAATGGTAACAATAAGTCAACCAGCAATCAAGATTACATCTGTGATTCCCTCTACCCAAAATGCTATGATCCTTCTTCTTCCCATGGCTCCTACCTTCTTGGCATAAAGATGTCAACTCACATCACTTTGCCATCCTCTCCTGACCACGTAGTTGAATTTACCCTTGTCATCTTAAGCCATTTTCTCTCACACTACTCTTTTCACTACCTGAAATAATCCCTTTTGCTTATTTAACTGTTAAATGTTTTTTCCTCACCAGTTCAATGGAAAGTAAACATTTTGGAAAAGAAAAGCTCTTTACCACATTTCTCACCATTATACCTTCAGTGCTTATAATAGGTGCCCAAAGAATATTCCATTTATGCTATTTATTCAACAAATATTTATCAAGTGCTTTATATGCCAACTACTCTTCTAGACACAAACATATCAGTATTCTTGTCTTCATAAAGCTTGTGAAAATGTAAATTAATGTATAAAGTTACTTAGAAAGCCTGAGTAGAAGTGGCAAAGAAGAAAACTAGACTCCTAGTAATGATGAAGTAAGCACAAAGGAAGGAGGTGAAGAAGACAAGAGGTAAATGGCTATATCTGTGACATGGCATAAAATTCTGGAGATTACCAAAATATCACTTCTACAATGACCACTTCTTTTTTTTTAAAAGATTTTATTTATTTATGTGACAGAGAGACAGCCAGCAAGAGAGAGAACACAAGCAGGGGGAGTGGGAGAGGAAGAAGCAGGCTCCCAGTGGAGGAGCCTGATGTGGGGCTCGATCCCAGAGCACCGGGATCACGCCCTGAGCCGAAGGCGGACGCCCAACGACTGTTTCACCCAGGCGCCCCCACAATGATCACTTCTACAATGATACAGGGGCCACTAGATGGTCTAAGTCTTAGAGATAATGCCCACCCTGTTGGTGGAAATAGTTATGTCCGTTGATACTAACTGATAAAGTTAGTTATAGCACTGCAATTAAACAATAACATATTTTACATTTAAGCTTACACTTAAGGATAATAATTCTATAGAGGTCCCATATGATTGTCTTCATAGTCCCGTAAAGTGGGATAAAAAGCATATTTACATACATAAGAAGAAATAAACTAAAAGGGATTAACTAACTTGCCTAAAGTCACATGACTACAAAAATATAAAACATATCCTGTATGTACTATGTTGTTTCTTTCCTTTTTTGTGTGTGGTCTGAATGCCTTTTTGCATTACTCACTTGGTGAAGACTTTGGGGGAAGAAGGAAGCTTGGTTAAGGGAAAAGGATAAAACGTGAATTTGTAAAAACAGGCAACTATAAAGTTAGGAAGGGCAGAGTAAGTTATAAGTACATTCGAAGTAGATAGAATGTGAATATATTCTCTAAAGAATTCATATGCCTAGGAGAAATTCTTCCTAAGGAGGGATTTTTTTTGTTTGTAATTGTCATTTTTAATTTATTCATATTATCTCCAACCTAAGAAATCTTTTAATTTCTTTACCTTATATAATGGCAGAATTTGAAGGAACTTCAGTCATCTTAGAACTTTATTTCCTTCTTATTCTTCTCTTTCTCAAGACAATTAGAGGTTACCACTAAGAAAAAAGGTATATACAACAGAGTGAATGAGATAAAATAACAGAAAAGATAAATCAGGACTACGGAAAGGAGGAAAATCATTTTCATCATTGGGAATAAATTTCCCAGTGCACCTCAAGAACCAGAATAATTTATGGAGTTTCCCTCACTTAAAGGATTGAAGCATTTCAAGCCGCCCCGTAGAAGACATGATACTTTCCTGACAATGGATTTTAAGAGGATTTTGCATAGAGAAGGAAATTACTTAGTTAATATTCTAATAGCATACTTTTTTTTTTTTGACAAAGCATTTAGGTACATGCAGGAATGCTAGTTTTCATTCACTTCATCCCATGATTCAAATAACTTGATTGATTTTGCACATGTTCTGGGAATGTAGAAACAAACCATGACCCTGTATCTGCAGAAGACTGAGAAGGGGGAAAGGACTTTAAACTAATAGTTATAAGCTACAAAACAGAAATATGTAAGTGGTTCTGCAAACACAGAGGTGACAGCATCCAATTTTGCTCACTTGGGAGTCCAGAGAAAGGTTCATGGAAGGAGGTAAATTTTGAGTTGCCTCTTGAAATGGGAATTTCTCAGGTTGCTGAAGGGAAGTGAAGGGCGTTTCGAGAAGGACAAAGAGAAGAAAATGTCAACTTATGTGAGAACTTTGGAGAAATGTAAGTTCAGAACAAAGGAACATCTGAGAGAGTAGGGAGAGATGATGCATAAAAGGTAGATAAGTTTTATATGTTGGACTGAGGAGTTAGCTTTTAGGCTTTGGAAATGAAGTGTCATTAAAAGATGTTAAGCACAGGGGAAATAAGATCAGATTTGTACTTCAGAATATCCTTGAGCTCTCCACATTTTTTAATATGTGCAAAGTATTTCCTATGTTTTTAAAGAATAAAACAAAAGTAATCATTCACTTGATTTTTTTTGAACATGTTTTAATCAGGGTTCTCCAGTAAGAACAGAATCAATAGAATATATACAGATACACAGAAATAGATTTATTATGAGGGGTTGGCTTACTCAATTCTGGAGGCTGAAAATTTCCATGATTTGCTGTGTGCAAGCTGGAGATTTGGGAAAGCCAGCAATGCAGCTCCAGTCCCAACCCGAGTTGGACTTGGGCCCTAGGTTAGGCATTCAGGTCTTAATTATATTTTGAAGGAAGAAATCGGGAAGATTGGCTGTGAGATTATATATATAGGGTATGCCAGAAAGAAAGGAAATAAACATGACACTGAGGTTTTGTACCTGGGACTCTGTAAATGAGACAGGAGAGGCATTTGAAGGAAGGGCAGTTCAAGAGAGAAGATAGTTTTGGACATATTAATTTAAAGATGATCTAGGGGAGCCTGGGTGGCTCAGTTGATTAAGTGTAGGACTCTTGGTTTTGGCTGAGGTCATGATCTCAAAGTCATGAGATTGAACTTCGAATCAGGCTCCTCTCTCAGAATGGCGTCTGCTTGAGATTCTCTCCCTCCCTTTCCTTCTGCCCCTCCTCCCTCTTGCATGCTCACTCTCTCTCTCTAAAATAAATAAAAATAAAAAAAATAAAAATGAAGATGACGTACTGGAGGCCAAACCTGTGTACTTTCTCAGATGCACTCACCTGACTTTTTCCCTCTTTGTTATTCTTATCTGTTGTCTGCCTGTGTTGGAGCATCTTTCCATTTTTGTACTTGGATGAAACAGCACGTTATATCCAAACACTTGGTTGGTAGCACCCTGACAGATCATCAATGAGCAGAAGTTAGAGAGTTACCTCTCCATGGGAGACAGCCAGCAGGTTTCACTCTACCTTGGACATCTATGTACACCATGGTGTATTTCTTTCTTGTAACCTTCCCTAGATGTGGAATGAAAAATCCTTCTAAGCAGTTTTCTGTGTCTCTCTGTAGTTATTGTTTTGAGGTAGCCAGTGGGGGAAAAAAATGCTCCACTTCATGGTCTTATCTCACTTCATTTTTTATCACCATCATTGCCTGGGGCTTGCACTTTAATTCTTGCACAGGATCTTCTTTCCACCTGACCTAGATTAGAACAGTTGCTATTGGATTTCTAAGTGGAGTTGCCAAGTAGGAAATTAGATCAGAGACTGAAGTATCAGGGTGGTGGCGTTGGGGCGACCAAACTAGGGACACGTATTTGGGAGTTGTCAGGAATGGATGCTATTTAAAGCCATGGGATTGACAAAAGAATGATTGTACACAGGAGAAGAAGTCCAAAGACTAAGACTTGGGCACTCTGACTTTTAAGGGTCCTGGGAGGTGGAGGAACTAGCAAAGAATGAAGATGTAACAACCGATAAAGGATAGTGAGGGTGAGTTATTATGGAAGTCAGGTGAAGAGTGAGTCAAGGAGGAAAAAGTGAAGTGCCAAATGGTGTGGATATATATGTGAAATTTCCCAATTTTGTAATGAACAAGAAATTTGAACTCTTTAAAAGCACCGTGGAGACCAACAGAACACTTCTAAGGACTATATGGTCCTCACACTGTTATTTTGCAAAACGTAGTCTGGTGAAAAGGCTTGTCCTGACTGTGATAAACGGCCTTCCTTTTGTCCTTTCTCAGTCCATGCCAAGGTCATGTCTTACTATCCCCCAAAAATATATTTCCCTGTTATAGCACTTCCCACCTGAATTTAAATTTATTAGTGACAGCTAACACTTAGACAGCATTTATGTTCCAGACATTGTTTTTATCTCTAATATCTATCTATCTATCTATCTATCTATCTATCTATCTATCTATCTATCATCTATCTATCTATCTATCTATCTATCTATCTATCTATCATCTATCTATCATCTAGCTAGCTAGCCAGAGCTAGCTAGCTAGCTAGCTATCATTTATACACACACATGATCTTTGCAAGAACTTTATGAATAATTTCTATTATTATCTTCATCCAAAGACAAGATAACTAAATTACTGAGAGTCTAAATAAATTGCCAGACGTCATGCAGTTTGCCATAAGGCAGAACTGGGATTTGAACCCAAGATATCTGGCTCCACAGTCAATTTTTCAAAGCATCATCCAGTATTGCCTCTGGAGTTGTGGGTTACATGTCTGGATATATGGCTGGCTGGGAGAATTACATTAGTCATCATCATCTCATGTCTCTAGGCCCTCACTTTTCCTGTATTGATTCAGGCCTCTGGCAGTCCACATGCCTCAAGCACCTGAAGAGGAGAATATTGGATTACGCTGGGGGTGTGTAGTTTGAAAACACCTTTCGGGGAATTCTAATTCACCTTGTCCTGTTGTCTCTTCAACTCAGGGAAAATCACTGCATTACATGGCTTCTGTGGATATCTCTCACAGGGATGGTAAAGTCATTAAATTGAAATTTACAGGGGATTAAGTGTCAACAGTATGCTAGATACATATCACAAACTTAAAAATGCTCAGCTTGTAGGTGGTTCCATTATTATTTTTGCATTGCAGACATGCTTTGCTTAAAATATCTAATTTTTTTTATTGCAATACAGTTAACATACGTTATATTAGTTTCAAGTGTACGACATAAAGATCTGACAATTATATACATTACAAAATGCTCACTATAAGCATAGTCACCGTTTGTCACCATACAACATTATTATAATATTATTGACTATATTCCCTGTGCTGTACTTTTCATCCCTGTGACTTATTTATTTTGTAAATGGAAGTTTGTACCTCTTAATTACCTTTATCTATTTCACTCATTCCCCCAATTCCCTCACCTCTGCCAACCACACGTTTGCTCTTTGTATTTATGATTTTATCTCTGTTTTTTGTTTGTTTGCTTTTTTGTTTTGTTTTGTTTTTTTATAGTCTACATATAAGTGAAATCATATAATATTTGTCTGTCTCTGACTAATTTCACTTGGCATACTACCCTTTTGGTCCATCCATGTTCTCACAAGTGACCAAAAAAATCTCATTCTTTTTCATGGCTGAGTAGTAGTCCAAAACACATCACTGAAATTTCAAAGATTAAAGAGAGAATCTTAAAAGCAGCAAGAGAGAAGCAACTAGTTATGTAGAAGAGAAACTCCATAAGGCTATCAACTTATTTTTCATAAAATACCTGATTTTCAATATTAAGTTTAGCTCTGCTGGCTAGGCCAAATTCTGTGACCTTCAAAAATCGTTCCCATCTCTAGTTAAAAAAATCATAATTATAGATAGCTGTTGCTTTTTTTTCAACTTTTTCTCCTTCTTCTAAGGAAAGAACATTATGCTATCTAACCTTCACTTAAAAAATTATGGAAGAATGGAACTAAAATCCATACCTTATTATCAACTTGTTCATAACACTTCCTTAGGCAGTTTTCCAATGATGACAGACACAGGCATGCCAAATACAAACTCTGGAATCTGAATCAAATTGCTTTTTCGCCTTGTTCTCATGTTCATTTTCTCCTGATATATCCCCTGAGATGAGCTCTTTCTATCACCCTTTCCTCAAAATGACACCTTTACACTTAAAGTAGTGTGGAATTAATTGATGAAGAGTAATCACCCTGAATAATTACCAGCAAATGAAAATCTATACTTTGGCTTATTTAAAATAAATTGGTGGCCTTAGCTCATACAGGACTCATCTCTGCAGTTGACCCTGATGTGCATTTTCTTCTCTACTCTCACCAGAAATTCTAATGCTGAATGGACCTAGAGACCTAAGGCATGCCAAAGAGTAATGATCTCTGGGTAAATGTTCAGCCAATCTTAGGCTTCAACAGTCTGGATGATATCTTTTCTGTCAATTAAAGATTATTTCTCCCCCTACTCTCTGAACCTGTCAATCATTAGTTATTTAAAATTTCAGGAAAAACATATACACTGTGAGTGAAATATAAAATAACTTAGCAGGCTTTGCCTCCTAAATTTATAACAATAGAGAAACCAAAGAAAAAGGCAGCATAATGCATTCTTTTATGGATAAGAAATACAAACACAACAGAATCAGAAGTAAAGCAGAGTTTCCAAATTGACAGAGTGATCTGAATCTTAAATGGTTAAGTACCCTTTTTTTTTCTTTGCCTTGTCTCCTATCCAGCTGTAGAGAAAGGGGCTGGGGATGCTGTGGAAACACCCAACAAGAAACCATTTGGATAATAATTGTGACAAATATCACATGAATGCAGGATGATAACATTATTAGAGTGGAAAGAAACTTAACTGGTTATTTTGTGTTCTGCCACCAGCCATCCAGAAAGAGGTGGTGAAATCTGTTATCCTTGACTTGATATGGAGCCTTTTTTCTTAATGGTGTAGCACAGGTCAGCGTAGGAACTACTAATATTTTCCTGTATATCACGTTATGTTCTGCACTTGCCTCATTAAATTTATATCAAATCAGGAATGGGAATGCAGTTAGAAAACCAGTGTTGTGACTATGAAATTACAATATTTCATTTTTATCACTTTGGCCTCGTAATCACTGAAAAGCAATTTTTTCCCCAGAGATGAGATTCTTTTCATCAACCATGTCCTAGAGGGACCAGTACTCTAGAAACCTTGTGTGTAAACATTAGTAAGAATCATTCATGGAACAACATTCAGGTCATTCTTCCATGCAGAAGCTGCTGAGCCCCTTCAAAGAAATGAACCCTGCACTCATGGCCACCAGGACAGGCTTTTAAGGCTGTTTTCCAACTGGTCTCCCTGCCTCCTGTCTGCTTATCCAGAATAATCCATTTGGCATGCAGACATGACTTTGTCACTTGCCAGTTCTCACTCAGTTCTTTTGATCTGTAAAAATGGGGATAATATTTGCACCTATCTTACAGACTTTGTCGGTGGGACACTTAGCATACTTGATAACAAGAGTGAATCATTTCATGACAATATTTCTACAAAATTATTTTCACTCATAGCCATAAAATAAAATACATAATAATAATGTCTAGAAAAGGAACATTGGTAGTATTCTTTCGTTGAACTTTGTATAATTATGCCAGCAAAACTAAACACTAAAAAAATGGAATAGATAGTATAATACAAAAAAATGGATTCATGATTTTAATGATATTTTTTAAATATATATTTTTCATAAAGTTGAAACAATATTTGAGAAAAGAGAAATAATTTTTGAACAATTGAGTAACAAGATTACGAAATTTTAATTCTAAGAATGTTATTCAAATCAGTAAAATAGTTTATGTGTGAACTAAAAGTTGCATCTAGCAGACAAAAATTACATTTTGCATTGTTTGATTATTTTCAATTTGCAATTAAATAAAACTTCAAGTGATCATATAAAATGACATAATGGAAGTCAGTCAAAATCACAGTAACCAGCAATTATAGGATTTAAAATAACAAATTATATTTTTTAGGAAAGAATATTTATCACTGACATTATTTATGATTTTCAACTCACACTGATAATCATAGTATGTTTTATAATTGTTTTTAAATACCTTATAGACAATGCATCTCTTTATTGCCTATATCAAGAGCCAGACTCACCCCAGTGTCTTGCCTATTGTATACTGCCAATGGGGATTCTGGAAAGTTAAAATGAACTAGCATCTAAAGTATTTAGAAAAGGACCTAGCATATGGTAAATGCCCCCAAAATGTTATTAAAATTAAATACTGATGATACCTCTTAATGGTATATTTACTATATAAAGACAAAGTCTAATCTTATTAGCATATTTAAGACCATCCATAGACTGGTCACACAACTTTCTTTTACCTAAAAGAGTGAAGCAAAAACTTCAGTAGCACAAAAATTTTATTCTTCATTGTTCATTCGTTGTCATTACCTGATAATTTCTGGGTGGAAAGCCCTCTCCCTTTCTTACCTCTGGAAACTTCATTCTTCAATGCACAGCTTAATCGTTGATTCCTCTGATATTTCCTCCCCTTTATCAATTGTACTGCTCAGGAAGAAGATTCACCACCCGTTCATCTGTCCGTCTATCATCCATTCAACCATCCATCCACCTATCCATCGTTCCGTTCCATGCATCCATCCTTCCATCCATCCATCCATCCATTTGTTTCTTAAACATCTGTTATCAGAATGCTTGCTATGTTCACAAAAATCTTCTAGAAATTAATAGTGAATAAGAACACAATTGCTGTATTACATCAGTTTAAAGTCTGCTGGAAAAAAGAGAGAAGTGGCAATTGTAATTCACTATTTTTAGTGTTATCCTAAGATTGTAAGAATGGAGTGCTACCAAAGCACTTTTGGTGGTGGTGGGGACAATGTAAACAGTATTGAGAGGCCAAACAATGTTTCCTGGAGAATATCAGAGGCATTAAAACTGAACTCTAGAATAAGACTTATCTAGTAGAAAGGGACAGTAAAATGGGAGGAGTGGAGAGAATGTCTCTGCACAAAAAAATAGCATGAATTATGGCCTGAAGGGCAAAAAAATACAAAGAAATTAAAAGCAGTTGCACATTTTTGTAGGACAGAAAGATTGAGACTGGTGAATGAACACAAGGAGAGGTCATCTAAGGCCAGATCATTCAAAACCTTTTCAAATCTCTGTTCACGGGTTTGAATAAAAGCTAAGGGTGATGAGGAGACACTGGAGGGTTTGAAGAAGAGAAGCTATTTGATTTGGGGTTTTAAATATTACTCTGTTAACAGTATAGATTATGGACTGGAGAGGGAAAATATTCAGAGAAAAGAAAACTGTTTTGGTTGTTGTAGGGATATGATCATGAGATGATGGTGACTCCCCTAAAAGTGAGTGAGGATGGATTCTCAAGACTGAAGAAATACAATTGGCAGGATCTAGTAATTGCATACTGGTGGCTAGAGACAGGAAGGCACCAAGAATGGTTTCTGAGTTGGCCTCCAAGATAGATGATAACATCAGTTACTAAGAGGGATGAAACCAGAAGAGATGGCACCAGTTACTAAAATTGGACTTATTGCTGGAAAGCATATTGCTGGGAATTCCACATTATCTGTGGAAGAATGATGAGCTCCAAAAAAATGTCCTTTTGACTTCATCTGTCAAGAGACAGCAACGGGAATTAGCACTCGAAGAGCATGTGAAGGGTGAAGAAAGAACCTGGCTGGGAACACACCTAAAGTTCATAGCAAAAGTTCCAGGAAAGACAATAACAGCAGGAGCCAGTGAAGGAAACTGGTTGAGAAGGAATGGGTAAAGAGGTACAAGGAAACCTGAGAGAGAATGATGTTGGGGTAGCTTTTTTGACATATAATATTTATTATAGCTCTGTATGAATTTACTTGTCTCCTCTACTAGAATTCAATTTCTTGAGTAACAGAACCATGCCTTTGTATGCCTTGATTCTAGCATAGTATCCAGTGCTAGTAGGTACTCAGTACATGTCTGTTGAATGGGGAGAAAAAAAATACAGTGTTTAATAATAGAGGTGATTTTCTACTCTGTTATTTTTCTGAAGCAGCAAAGGATTTACAAAATCAGGCCTGGTGAATTCAGATGCAGCCAGTGTTGTCTGGTGAAGGGAGTAGATGTGTCATTCTCCTTGCAATAGTTTACATTCATATAAGTGGTCTAAACTGGAGTAACCCTGAGTTTGGGTGAAGAGCTCTTAAATAGGTGGAAAGTTTCAAAGTACAGAAGAAAAGCAGTCTAGGGAAGAAACAGTGTCAGTCATAATGAGCCAGTATAGATTCCAAGACATTCTGATCAAATTAAAGAAAATATGTCAAGTAGGTTAGAAACCACAGGCCATGGGGAAAATGTTGTAATAGCAATCTTGCCAGAAAGAGGCTGTCCAATCAGTTTAGTCAGGAGATATGTGCCAGGATGGAATGATTTATGTGGAAAATTTGAAAGCCTGATCCACACCCTATTGAAATTAGTGGATCATGGGAATAATATGGGGTTATTATGTCCAAAGTCAAAGGGCTTGATTTACTATTCTCAGTAGAATATCAAACAGGTAGTGAAGGAGATGAGAATATTCCTCCTAGAAAAAGCAACATAAAGGCCAAAATTTCTCATAAAAGTGGAATGTGCTCAGAAATTAGAAAGCTTGATACCTCATTTATAGGCAGTTGTGTGTAATGGAAAGAGGACACATTTTGAAGACCTAACTGGGGTTCAAATCCTGTTCTAGTCAAATAAAAGGATATGACCTTAAGTAAGTTAATTAACCTCTTGGAGTCAATTTTCTCATTTGTAAAATTAGCATAATATTTCCTAACATTTCAGGTAGTACTAAGGATTAAGTGATAAAATTAAGTGCATTGGTAGTGCCAGGATATTAAGTGCTCAATAAAACCTGATATTTCTCATTTATGACCATACTACAAAAGGTACTTGGTAGCCACAGAGACACGTGGAGAGAAGAGTACTAGTTTGCTGTTTATTCTAGTATTAGGCATTTTAAAAAGGTGTATTTTCCCCAATTATTAAAAAGGCAAACAAACTTTGTTTAACCCTGTAATTTTATTCTATGGCATAGAGGAAGGTTATAACGTGTTAGAGTCAACATATATGATTCTGTGACTTTGTACCATTCTTCCTTAACACATACGTATTTGTGCACACATATATTTATGACCAAAATATATATTAACTTGTACTATGTGCCCTGAGCAAAGGTTTTTCCTGGTAATGTAAGCAAAGTGAAAAGATAAGATTTAATGTTACTTGGACAACATGGGAGACTCAGAGGTTATATATAGGGAAAGTTATAGGAAATTGAAAAAATTGTTGCCAGTTATCTTCACTACTCCCACGGAGAGTGAGAGAGCCTAGGGGTCTTCAAGATAGTAAATTCAACTTAATTACTGCCTATGTTATGGCACAGCTAATGTACCACCTCATTAATATGGAATAATAAGAAAATACACAAATGAGCAGAAGTAACAATATAAGTGAAGGACTAATTTAATTCTTCCTATAATTCTTAAACTAGAATGAGGAAACATAGCAAGGAAGTCATGCACTTCTATTGTGAATGTAAAGTGAATTGAATAGACATTTCATAAAAATTGTTTCAATTGGGTTTGACATTGATGAAACTTCAGAATTGTATCAGCCCTTTCAGATGTGACGCTAGGAATTGCTAAACTAATGAAACGTCCTTGTTTTTAGAAAATAGATTGAAAAAATATCCAGACGGCTTCCCCAAATTGTGATATTATCTCTGGTTAAAGAGCAAAAAGATGAAAGCATTTATAGTTTGACTAGAATTTTTAAGCCTCATATGCAATGCTGATATGAATGTTTTATCTCAAATAATTCATGAACACAATGTCGTGTATATTTGAAAGGATATAAAGATAATCACGGAGTTTTGAACATAGAAAGATTAGAGGCTAGAAACAAAAAGAGAATCTGTGGTCAAAGTAGGAATGGAATAGAAATCATAACTTTTTTTTTTTTTTTTTTTATAAAGATTTTATTTACTTATTTGACGTAGATAGAGACAGCCAGCGAGAGAGGGAACACAGCAGGGGGAGTGGGAGAGGAAGAAGCAGACTCATAGTGAAAGAGCCTGATGTGGGGCTCGATCCCACAACGCCGGGATCACGCCCTGAGCCGAAGGCAGACGCTTAACCGCTGTGCCACCCAGGCGCCCCAGAAATCATAACATTTGTGGGGATTTGTGGTTGATTATACTGAGGATATTATAAATATTTAACAACTAGTACAACACAGAACTGGATGCTGGCCTTTCCTCTGGGAGTTAAGTCTTGGAGAATGGTTTATTTGCTAGAGCATAGTGTGGAGACTCAAAGAGGTGTCAGAATGAAGGGATGAGGATGATTGAAGTGGCTAAGATATAGGAACATTTTGATGTAACAACCGGTACTGTGTACTGGCTGTGGCCAACTTCCGATATACTTTCTTCAGTGTTCACAATAAAGGAAGCTAGAGTGTTGATTGATTCTTATGGGTGTATCTTATGGAATTTGATGTGGAACCTTTACATAGCCCTCAAATCTAGGAGGATGTTATTTCTTCCTTCATTGGAATCCAAAAATCTTCACTTACCAGCCTAGGATTCTGGTCTGGTAGTAAGCCCTCTACCCCTGAGCCACTAATGGAAACCATCCTGAGGAGAAAACAGAACACCTAGAAAAACCACACGTGTGTGTGGAACTTCAAATCGTTTGTGCAGTGTGAAAACCTCAAGCCTGGAAACTAATATAAAACTGCCCTGAAAATCCTACAGAAATCCCTATAGGGACTTTGCAGGGGCAAATATAAGAGCACTTCTTAAGGATGTCTCCAGAAGCTGAGAAGTAATGGGATTCTTATGAGGGAAAACCCCCAGTGAGTGAAATAATGGACAAAATAACTATGCACCTAAGAAAACTTATAGTCCAAGATTGTCATCTGATTCTGGATGGGAACTAAAGATGATGGTAGAATTATTATTTTTTTAAGATTTTATTTATTTTTTGACAGAGAGAGAGAGAGAAAGCGCACAAGCAGGGGGAGTGGGAGAGGGAGAAGCAGGCTCCCCGTGACTCGGGGCTCCATCCCAGGACCCTGGGATCATGACCTGAACTGAAGGCAGACACTTAACCCACTGAGCCATCCAGGTATCCCAAGATGATGGCAGAATTAAAGATGATGGGCACTCTGAAAGGAATTTTAAAATAAGTACATTAGGATTATAAAAGAAAATAAAGCCATAATTTATACTCCTAAAATGAGAGCAATAGATTATTTTTAAAAGAAAGAGCTTGATACTTTTTTGTAAAAGAACCAAAGAGAGATTCTAGGGGAAAAAAAAAACCCAATATGATCACTAATACAAATAAAAGAAAAAGATTATTGAAAAAAATTGTAATAATCAGTAGTGGATAGATTATTTTTAAAAATATATAAGCATATATAAATGCACACACACAAAAACAATCCAAAGCAAAAACGTCATGCTAAAAGATGAAACACTGGACACAATCACTTCCAAGTCCAGAAAAATAAGATAATTGTGACCAGAATTAATTCTATCCTAATATGAAAGTGATATGTGCTTTGAAATAAATGATGTTTTAGCAATGTGTCAGAGTTTTACCAGCATAACTTTTTCCCAACTGAGTGCTAGGTAAATTCATGGGATGTTTAAAAATCAGTAGTGTCCCATAATTGAAGAAATCTTGTGTTTTGCATTGCTGATGCATTATTTGCCATATTACTAGCCAAGGCAATTTGACAAGACAAATATACCGGACATAAGAATTAGAATGGAGAAGGTATAATTATTGCCATAGAGATAATGTAATTTATTCCTGGAAAATGTAAGAAAATAAACAGTGTAGCCATTTAGAAAATAAAACAAAATAAACAAACAAGATCCCTCTCTCATTCTTTATACCATATATAATCTGAAAAGGATTAAAGATGATGTAAGGATCACAGATGAATAAGAATTAGAAAAATATTTGGGAAAAATTAGAAACAATGTGTAGAAGTCTCAGGGAGCCAGTGTAAGAGAGGATATCTGACTAGTGGGGTTTTTCAACAATGGGACATATCTTTCAACAAATGTTATAAGCAAATCTTTATTTGAAATGCTGAGTAAGAGACTGGAAGGATACCATCCAGGAATTCTAAGGAAGGGATCCTTGCACTGGATGAAGCGCCTTTCAATTCTCTAGATCCATAATACAATATCACCTATGCCCATGGGCTCTCTAAGAAGGAGGTACAATGGGAAGATTCTAGTTACAAATGGAGACTGCATATATGTGTTTATGTCTCTCTTCCTTTATCCCTCTGAATTTCCGTTAAGGAATTACAAAAAGAGTATATTCAGGAGCAATAAGAATGAGGTGCATTGTTGGAGGGATGGAATCTCTTGCCGGGTCCTTACCTTATTCAGTCACATACAGCAAGACAGTGAGACTTACCAGTAGACCTGAAGTCAACAGGATTTTTGAAACCCCATTTCCCTTACTTAAAAAAGTCCCTAGCCCATCTTAGTGTCTATATTGCATGATGTAAGGATTTTTCTTTGTTCTACTTGCTCTAAGTTTCTATTTAAATTCCAGGTAGTGAACGTATAGTGTAATACTAGTTTCAGGTGTATAATTTAGTGATTCAACACTTCTGTACACCACCCAGTGCTCATCACAAGTGCACTCCTTAATCCCCATCACTTATTTACTATTAATGTATATCACAATATCTCATCACCATTTATTAAGTAAACCATTATTTTCACACTATGAATAGAAATGCCAATAGTTGGCCCTTTTCAAGTTCAAATATATATTTCAGTCTATTCTTAGACTCCATTCTCTTCCACTGATCTATTTCTCCTTTTCATACCAAAGGCATTGTGCTTAGATCATAACAGCTTTTGAGTAAGTTATCCTATTGGCATATGTCTCCTTGCATACTTTTTTCTTTTATACTTCTATTGGCTAGTCTCATATATGGAATATCCTAAATAAATTAAAAATTATCTTACCAAACAGGTAAGAGAAGATTCTTACTTAATTGTAACATGTAATTTGGGTGGAGAATTATCACTTTTATTTTATTTCATTATTTATTTTATTTAGTTATTAATTTATGCATTATTTCATTTATTATTTATTGTATGGTATTGTTTTTGTTCCATGTGCATCTACTACTGGTAAAATAAAAGTAAGTGCTATTTAAACGTAATTTTAAATAAAAATGGAGAAGTACATTTAATTGGTATGTAAGCGTAAGAGTCAGATGTACCAGGGTTTGAACCTTGTTCCATGCCCTCCCTTTGTCTCAATGTGATAGTTGACTTTTCGGAAAACATCTTTGTTATGTGCCTCAGACCTTATAAAATTACATTGTTACGTTCCTCATACAATAGTTGCAANTATTGGGTATTGTTTTTGTTCCATGTGCATCTACTACTGGTAAAATAAAAGTAAATGCTATTTAAACGTAATTTTAAATAAAGATGGAGAAGTACATTCAATTGGGATGTAAGCGTAAGAGTCAGATGTACCAGGGTTTGAACGTTGCTCCATGCCCTCCCTTTGTCTCAATGTGATAGTTGACTTTTTGGAAAACATCTTTGTTATGTGCCTCAGACCTTATAAAATTACATTGTTACGTTCCTCATACAATAGTTGCAATAAGAGCACATGACAGAGTTTCTTTAGTTGAATAAAATGGTGTTTTCTGAAGACAATTCAATTTCATTTGCTGAGTTAATCTAAAATCTTTGTTGGGTCTCAGCTAGGTCCTTTTAGAGAGAAATCACAGGGCTACCTTGTTTTTGCTTTTGTGGAATACTGTTAATGGAATTGCACTTTGGCATTTGGCTTTTTGTTTACATTGGAGGAATATTATAATAAATGACACTAGTACTTACTGTAGCTGATAGTGTGGGGTGTCTTGTTCAAACTCTCCTCTGTGATCTCAATACCAGCAGTAGTTGAACAGCTCCTGAATTATCAGTTGGATTGTTGTGTTAGGGATTTATTTGAATTTTAATTGATTAATTTCTCTTTACATTGGCTAGTACAAAGCTCAAAGGCAATGTTTTGCATTCGGAGAGTAAATTTTGTACATAAACCCAAGTCTTTTGTTGCTGTCATTTTATTTCCTTACATTATCTTTCTTCCGCCTGTATTTTCTTACTCCCTTTTTATTGTCTCTGGCTATATTTTGCATTTGGTTTTAAGTTACTTGAAAACAATTCACAAAGAAAGGGCATAAATAAATATAGAAGTATATAAATAAATAAAACCATTTTTCTTAGCTTCTGTTTCTTTAATTGAGGCATCTCTCTCCCCTCTTGGGTGTCTCTGATTATTGAGGCTTTTTTTGATAATCCTTTAAAAGATAGCACCCACCTTACCCACTGTCTCCATTTTTCCTTCTCTATTTTGCTCTGTAAGATTCATCATCACCTGACATGCTAGATGTTATTTTGTTGCTGTTTGTTTTCTACGTTCTTCTACTAGACTGTAGTTCCCTATTGACTGCTTTAGACCCAGAGCATATGGGTAAATGCTTAGGTAAATTTTAATGAATATCTACTTCAAAGCAGTTCCAAAAAAACCAGTAATGGTATGACATATTTTGAATTAACCGATACAGTGCCCAGTACGCTAATTTCTCTTTCTTCTCCGCTTTCTTTACTTTTAAAGAAAGCATGGTCAACAAGGCTCTGGGTATAACTTTATACCTTGATAGGGTGCCCGGATATATGGCTCCTAGAGAGTCTCTCCTATTTCAACACTAAATGCCAGTCTTGGAGGACAATTTCTATTAAAGATTCAAAGACATAATGCTTTGTAATAATAATGAAACACAATCATATTTATATTAGCTTTTGACAGTGGAGAACATGTCTGTTTTGCTCAACAATGCTCACCTATACCATGGCAGTTATAAGCATGGAGCTGGAGAATATGCATTTTTGAATAATGAATGGATAATAATAACAGTTAAAATAAAATTCATAACCTTTTTTTTTCAAGATTTTATTTATTCATTCAACAGAGAAAGAGACAGCCAGCAAGAGAGGGAACACAAGCAGGGGGAGTGGGAGAGGAAGAAGCAGGCTCATAGCGGAGGAACCTGATGTGGGCCTCGATCCCATAACGCCGGGATCATGCCCTGAGGCGAAGGCAGACGCTCAACCGCTATGCCACCCAGGCGCCCCAAATTTCATAACCTTCTTAAGAGGTTATTATGTTCTTATATTCTGATAAACATTTTAACTAACATCTATTTTAATTTTTCATAGTAATGTGAGTTGAATAATGTTGTTATCGATCTGTATCTGTCGTTATCCCAATTTTACAACTGAGAAAACTGAAGCTGAAAGACTTCATAAACTTACACAGGTCATAAACACAGAGCTGGGACTTGATTCAAGATATTTCTGATTCTAGAACAATACTCTTAAATTTCAGCAACATTGCCTTGGACATGGTCTCTATCCCCTTTTCATGCCAGTTCTATTTCTTTTGTGTACCATCCTAATAGGCTGCATCCCTCAGTAAAAATGTAGATAGCCCTAATCATGGGTATTGCAGCCAGGTTTTAGTGCTGCAAGGCTTCCTTTTCCAAGGGAAAAAAAATGTAGTTGTTATAAAAATGACTTCTGATCCTCTTAGATTGTCTGATAAGCCATGTATAATGCCTGAGCTAATCTTTTCTGAAAGCTCTTTGGGCAAATTGCTAACACTCAGGTCTGACAGTTTAATGCTATTACACTACAAAATATATGTTCTTGCCCAAAATAAACATGTTTTATAATAGCAATACAGATGTCGTCAAGGGGCAAGGTTATCGGGAGATAATTAGACCCCAGAGAGATTACAGGCTCTTAGATCATGAGAGCAGTATTGCGAGCCTGCCTCATTAAATAATTGTAAGAAAGTCAAAGTCAACTATAAATACACACATTTCCCTGTAATTACTTTAAAAAGTACAAACCCAAGGTGCATGCCGATGTGCTGAGATGATAAGCTTCTCTCTCCATTACACTAAAATGTCTAAATATAACCTAGAAAACCAACTTTCAAATTGAATTTTAAATAAGAATGTGAAAGGAAAGACACCTCTTCCTTCCTTTGCTAACATTTTTAGGTTAGCTGTTTTAAGTACATTTTTAAACCCTGGCAAATGAATGGCTGAGTTCCAAGAAATAATCCACCCACCCTATGAAGTATACTTCATACTCCATAAAAAAATAATAAAAACCTAATTACATGAAATTCTCCAAATATAAATCTCTGTATATTTGCACATAATATTCCCTTGTCCTGAAAGATCTTCCTCTCTCCTTAGACTCAAACTTGCTATTCTGAAGTTGACAGCGATCTAAGAAACTTCCATATCATCCTCAAAGATAGCTTTATTCAGAGATTTGTAAAAAATGATAATAGAAAAATAAAAGATTTGTGAAATCTTTCCCTTCTACCACTGATCATCCCATTTCCCCCACATCAGAACTCTTAAATATTTATTCTTTGGTGTTCTAATAGTATTTTATAATTATATTTTTAGCACTGTTATCTGATTATATTATCCGGTACATTTACAGATGTTTGACCATGTCAGACTAAGAACAAGAAGCATAAGTCCCTAATTCCTACCACAGTGCCAAGCGCAAAGCATTTGCTCAATAAATATTTACTGAATAAATGAATTAAGAAGTTAATAAGGTGAGCTTGTCCAGAGCAGGTAAATAGAATCAACCATCATATATAAGGGAAATTATTTTCAATAGATATGTTCACTGCTTCAGGTGTTAGTCACCCAGTGGGGCTATAAATTATTTTCTCCCAGGGAGAGGTTATTTGCGCTAGTGGAAGTTTTGGAACATTGAGATTCACATTCCTATGCAAACAGCTTCCATTTACATTTAATCTCCTTGAGGGACCTGGTTTGCCTGGTTTGGTGCCTCATCCCCAGTGCCCAGATCACTGCATGATACAAAGCAGTCAGTGCCTGACTTCAAACCTGTAAGGACTCTTTTCCATCTGTTTCTCTTAAAGCATTTACATAAGTTTCCCAGAGCATCACAAATAATTAGTGACAAAGCTGAACTTCAAAATAAGATCTTCTGTGTCCAAGTATGCGCATTCTCCATCAGATTATTTCCAGTTGCCAGTCAATCCCAGTTAAAACAACCATACCAAAATTGTTGGTTGCTTATCTTTGTATTTTACCCTTTCCAGAATCTCAAGAGAGATATCTGAGAAGTATCTTCTTCCTTTAGGTCCTGGATTCACTTTATAGTCTCAAGATTCTGAAATCCTACCCTAATCAAGAACTTGGCTATTTCTTTTTCTTCCCCCAATCCAGACTTTATTGAGGTATAAGTGACAAACATAATATATATATATTTAGAGTGTACAACGTGATGTTTATATATACATATACATATATGTGTGTATACACACACACACACACTGTGAAATGATTACCACAATCAAGTTAATTAACATATTTATCACCTAGTTACCTTTTTTTGGGTATGGTGGTTGTTTATTTACTTATTTTTCCCTATTGACAATATAGCAGTAACCTAACAAAAGGCATTGAATATGAAGTCTTTTTATGCTCATGGAATCAGAGAATTCAGGCTACAGAGAGTACAAAGGATTGTGTTATCCCATTTTTCCCTATGAGCCTGTGCTTTCTAGACCCTGTACTGTGTTTGTAGTTGAAAACTGTGTTCATTCCACTATTCAATGCATTTTTTTTTAATTCTACAGTCAATCAAGAAGGATTCCTTTACATTTATACCTTCAGGGGTTTCACTTTAAAAATGTAACAAAAATTTAAATGCAGGCGTAAGAAAAATATTTTGGTCATGTTTTTGAAGCTTGCTTGTTGGCAATAGATCTCTCTATTATTTTGAATTGAAATATTCAAATTGAAATATTCAGAGTTTTTCTACCCACAAAGAGAGAAAAAATATCTTCCGAAGTTTTATTTTTCCATGAGTATTTATATTAGTCAAGGAAAGTTGTGCTATAGGAACAAAGAAGTCCATGAATCTTTATGTTCTGGCAGCAACAATACTATAATCTTTACTATGTTAGGTGTCTAAAGTGGGCCATTTTTTGGGGTAAGAGTTGAGGTGTGAAATAGAATCTACTAGACATAATCGATTGCTCAGTGACTAAGGCTGGAAGAAGCTGTGTAATATTGTAACCACACCATCTGGAAATGAAGGCTTTGGGCTGGAATGGATTGGAAGGGAGAGCATGGAGCTAGTATACTGTTGTCAAATGCCTCATCCTTGAAGTGATATTTGTTGATTCTGCTCATGTATCTTCGGCTCTTTGGCTAGAATTAGTCACATGACTCCAAAAAACAGAAAGGAAGGTTAAGAAGTGTGAGGGAGCAAATTGATGTTTATTGATCAAAAAACGCCTGTGCTACACCAACTAAGGAAGCTTGTTTTGAAATAAATTAACCTGAGTTAATCCTTGAGACTAAAGATAAATTTTCATGGCATATGCAGATTTGCCAGGAATTTAGCTCTTCTTCACTGAAAGTTTTAGGATAAATGGTATCACACATGGTTCATCCCAGTTCATTAACAACAAAAAAGTCGGGGGAGAAAAGAACCCACCATATTGTGAATGTTGTGTGATAGTATCTTAAAAACAGTAAACTTCTGTATTTAGCACTTTTTTGTAGCTGAAAAATTCAAACATTAACCAAGGCTTTCTCTCTCTGTTTTTCCTTCCTTCTGCAAACAGAATCTTAATTGATGAATTCAGTGAAAATGAGTGAGTCCTATCCACAGCATTTAACGACAAAAGAGCTTATACTGAATAAAGATAAAATTTTAGACTATTCTTAAATTCTATCATGTTGTAGCAAGAAGGGTTCCTATCCATGTGTGGATGAATGAATGGCCCTGGTGAATCATGATGGTGGGTGTTATTCACCCTCACCCACTAGACTTACTAGTAGTTTTGTGAAGGAGCTATTTTTTCTTTCACTCACTCATTCATTCAAAA
Organism: Ailuropoda melanoleuca; assembly: GCF_002007445.2. Lineage (NCBI taxonomy): Eukaryota > Metazoa > Chordata > Mammalia > Carnivora > Ursidae > Ailuropoda > Ailuropoda melanoleuca. The sequence continues at coordinate 95,742,621 of NC_048228.1, forward strand.
ATCAGTTATTAGATGCTTACAATATGGGAGGCTTTGCTCTAACTCTGCAAGCAGCAGTATATAAAACAGACCAACTTCTTATTCACATGGAACATAAATTCTAATATGCAAGGATGGAAAATAGACAGAAGTCCAAGAATCCTATGGAAAAGAAGAGAAAAAAAATAAAACATGGCACTGGAACAGAGAGTGGGAAACAATGTTCAAAGATAAGCAGTTACTCGATATGCTAGGCCAGACGAAGGCTATCGGGTTTGGCATTTGAGGTTTTACTGCTACCTCTGGCTGAAGGGAAAAAATCAGACTGCAGTGTGTTGAGTGACAGATGAAGAAATGGTTTCAAGAAGGTTGATTATGAAGAAATAAGCCATTGCTTATAGAGGAGGCAGTGATGAAAGAAGACTTTGCTTTATTATTATTATTACTATTATTTTACAATGAACAGGTGATTCTTTGTGTATTTTTTATTGCACTTTGAACTTTTGATTATATTTTTAGTAAAAATGTCTTAGCCCCTAATAAGAAGACAGCTCCTACTTACTGATCACTTACTATGAGTCCAACAATGTCACAATAACTGTCATTACAATAATGAATTGCTAATATTTCCTTTTACTTATCTGGCTGACAGGCTCTTAAGGTGGTCCCCATGACCCTTGCCTCATGCAGTTCATGCCTTTGTGTGACTCCCCCCTCTTGAGTGTGGATGGAACCTGTAGGAAATGGCAAGGGTAATGGGATGTACATTTCAACAATGTTGTAGAATCTGTTTTGTTTGTCCTATGGAAGTCTTTGAATATGACACTGGTTTTTAATGATATCAGTCTTAACATAGGTGAAAGAATTATGTGCTCAAAGACAGTATACTCATACAACATCTTTATAACCAAGTAGGAAATGCATCTTGACTAGCTCTTCATAAAATCCAGAGAGCTGGCAGGAGGCAGTGGTGAAGGAGTTAAGAGACTGCTGCTGGCAAGTCTGCCTAAATCAAGTGCCTGTTAGCAACAATGGAGAACTGGAAAGGGGGGTGGCAATAACAGGAGGAGGTGAAATAAATAGTCCTTCTGGCCAGCACAGACCTCACTTCTATAGGCAAGAGGGGAATGGCAGAGACAGTTATAAAGGGTCTTTTATGCAAAGCAATCAAAGGGCTATGATGAAAATACAATATAAAATACACTCTTAGCATATTAGCTGACAGCTAAGCCTAGGCAAATAAGAGCATTTTCAATTTGCTCTTAAAAGTCTCGAAGGAGCTGGAAGTTGTTACAGCTGCAGGAAAAAAAAAAAAAAGGTGAGTTTGAATGCAGCCTGAAGAAAATATCCTTGCCCTTATTGAATCAAACTGAACAGGGGCCACTACTGGAAAGCAAATCCCCGAAGATAGATGGTATATAAGCAGCAAGATTCTCTGAAAGGAATGGAAGTCTTGGTTGTAGAAATCTCTGAAAATCAGGGATGAAGTCTACAGATGAGCCAGGGGTCTGAGAGAAAAGAAGGATCACTCTATTAAATGCAGACAATAAATACAGCTGGGTTCCAGGAAGACCTTCACTAATCCCAATGTCTCTGGAGTTAAATGTCAGTGCCAGTGTAAGATGCGTACAAGCCTATTGTCTGAACCCTATGGTTGAAACCCTAACAGAGGACTAACTTATTTTTACTTTTCCTTTTTTTTAAAAGATTATTTATTTATTTATTTGAGAGACAGAGAGCGAGAGAACACAAGCAGGGGGAGGGGCATGGAGAGAGGGAGAAGCAGGCTCCCTATCCCGATGTGAGGCTGGATCCCAGGATCATGACCTGAGCTGAAGGCAGAAGCTTAACCAAAATGCAGGGATTTAAGCAACTGAGCCAGCAGGCACCCCTCCACTAAATTCCTAAGCACAATAAGAGCCTAGTTTGGAGGCAGAAAGATACGTAGCAAGAAAGAGCAATCTCCACAGTTTGATCCTTGTAAAATACAACTGATGTTATGTTACTATTTTGCTCAAAGTCCACCATTGGCTTGGCATCTCTTTCAAAACAAAATCCAAATACATTTTAAGGCTTACAAAGCTCTTCATGACCAGATCCCGGTCATTTCTCTGGCTCCATCTCCTGCCACTTTTATCCTCCCTGGATCTTATATCACAGGGAGAGTAAATTTTAGAATCAGGTTTCACCTCTGTGTCTTATTACTACACGATACCATACCTCTAACCACATCCTTCTCTCAATAATGGCTTGCTGGGTCCCAATACACTTTTATTTTCTAAATATTTCAGGGCTATCTGGATGTTAAATAATTTATTCTAAAAACTTCCCTGGAATCAAGATTAAACTTTTTTTGAGAGTCAAATGTTTATTGTTTCTAGATTTCTGATGCCTCTGGACTACTCCATGATTCCTCACAAATCACCCACACATTGTATTCCTTATAAGTGTTTACAATCTATGAATCAATAACTTATGACCTGTGAATCTACCCAAAGTATGTGTATTTAAGTACAGCTAAAGTGTTACATGCATCAAATATCAAAGTATTATATTCATTGATCTCCACTAAGATTTGCTTTTAAACATAAACATAGGAAAGAGTGTGAATTGTAACAATTGCTGAATGGTAAAGACATCTGTTATGCTAATCAGTCGACTACTTCTTTCATGGGAGTAAGAGCTGGACCTTCTATAGGCAGAGACCGTGACTCCTTTCTAAGCTAAAGTCATCTGATATTGGCTTCAGTGAAGCCAATTCCATTGTAGTTGCCCGTCATAAAAGTTCTGGAACTATTTCTGAAGCCATCTTGGTGGACATCCACTTATTCTGGTGACAACTCAAACTTTAAGCATTTCAGTGTGCCCATGTTCTCCCATGGATCTCTCCTCCTTATGGTGTTTTTCCAGTAGCTTTCTCTTGGACTAATTAAAGCCCTACCCAATTTTTTCTACAAATGTCTTTTCCCCTCTGGATCCTCTCTTTTCCATTCAATGAGTGCATTCAGTGCTTCTTTCTCCTTTATGCCTTTTATTCATGAATTCATTTTCTCAGTTCTAGTTGCGTACCTTAACACAAGCTCCTCTTTGCATGGCCGGCCAACTCTTGTTCTTTCAGACCTTGGCTCCTACATCATCTCCTTCTCAGACCCTTCCCCTATCCTCACATACCAACATCAGTTGCCTTATCATGCACTGTACTTCCTCCAAAAATGCATTTATCTCACTGCTCACTGTTTTCTTTTATGTATTGCTTGCTAAATGGTAGGGTCTCCAAGGGATGTTTTCGGTGTCTTTCACATTTTTATTACTATCATGTAGCTTCAAGAGGAACCCAAATGCACCTCAGCATTAGCTTTAAAAGATAAATAATCTAAACCTAGAGAAGCAGAGTAAGTCTGATGGATGAAACCCTACAGGAAGTTATCGGACACTAACAGGGGATGAATGACATATTTTTTCCTTTGGGTGTACTTTTTTTTGAACATATATTTTATAGTGGTATTTCTTTCTATAGCATGTTTTGCCATATTATGCAACATTCCAAACAATTAGAATTATAAAAAGGCAATTATATGAAACTATATAAAAGAGAATTATATGATAGGTATTATAATTACTTAACATTCACCTACCTTTCCCTTGTATTTTAAGTATTAGCAATTCATAAAGAGAGGTGAAGCCCTTCTGTGCATTCCTCCATGATGGCATTTACTTCCATCCTCCTGCATTTGATATTTATTTCTTGTAGTATATCTATATTTGCAAAGCATATAATTTTGTTTTTCATATTCTAAAACTTTATTTAAATGTTGTCATGGAGTATATTTTTAATAACTGGGTTGTTTTTTTCAATATTATGTTTTGAGATTTAACCAAATACTACTAGTTCAGTTTTTTGATTTTCCTGATCACAATGTATTTTATTGTTATCTCCTCTTTTTATACTTTCTATTAAATTGTGGAAAGTTTGACAATTCATTTATATTTTCCTCTGAGAGTTTGGAAGGTATTATTTATATTTATCATATTTAGTTAAAATTTTAAGACACGACATTAACTACAATTTCTCCTAGACACATAAGGTATTTTATAGTAAGTAATTAAGTTGATCATACTTTAAAATTTCTCATTAGCAAGGATTTTCCTCTTGTTTTCTATACGTACTCACTAGGGTTGCAATCTTCTTATATGCATCATTACTCTGTGTCTGAAATGTTGATTTTGCCCTAAATCTTGCATAATATTTTAGAAGGGTATAAAATTCTAGGTTGACTTTTATTTTATCTCTAATTTTGAAGATATTCATCAATTTTGCTAGGAAAGGAAGTCTGCTATCAGTTTGATCACCATTCCTTTGTAGACAATTTGTCTTTTCTCCTTGGTAGTTTTTGAGATTTTATCTTTATTGTTGATGCTTTCCAATTTGACTATAGTTTTTCTATGTGTGGATTTATTTTTAGATTTTTGTTTTAGTACTTAGCATTCCCAGTCAATTTGAATTTCAGTAATAATATATTCAAATAATGATTCCTCCATTCTTCTTGCCCATTCTCCATAAGTCTTATATATTTTAGCTCCACAATCTTTCTTCCATATCTTTTTACTGTGTTTGTGTATATTTGTAATATCACTTTCTTTTCATGATCTTTTAGGGTCCATTCCCCAATCATTCTTATTAAAGTCATTATTGATGTCCATATTGCCATAACTAACGATCAATCCTCAGTCCTTGTCTCGCTTTCAGGAGCATTTGTAATTAATCACTTCTTCCTAAAAGTACCTTCTTTGCTTGTCTTCTCTTGGTGCCGTTACTACTTGCAGTTTATCTTTAGCTATATCCTCTGTAGCCTTTTCCTCATGTTCTTAAACTCTAAAGAGTGGTGTGCCCCAAAGCATTTTCTTGGATGTCAGTGCTTCTTTATTTACTCTAAATCTCTATGTGACTTTATTTTATCTCATGTCTTACTGTAATACATCTACTGTAGATGGCTATCAAACTTAAGGCAGCAGCTCTAGCCATCTATGCAGATGCCATCACATAAATGAAGAAGCCTATTCAACTTCTCTATTTGGATGTCTAGGGCATTTCAAGAGTAACATGTCCCAGACCTTAAGTTTCCAAATTTGTCCCTGATCCAGTAATTCCTCATCTCAAAATGTTACTTCTGTATCTATCTGGTTGCTGATATGCCACACATTGACATCACCCTTGACTCCTCTCTTTTTCTCATATTCTGCATCCAGTCTGTGGAGACATTTTTTTAAGCTTATCTCATACAAAAGATCAAATCTGGCCACTTCTCACCTCCTCCATTCCTATTACCCTTATCAAAACCAACAGTTTCTCTCACCTTGACCACTGAAAATGCTTCCTAAGTAATCTCCTTCCTTCCAATTTTTCCTTGACTGCTACTTCAAAGTTTGCCCTCTACGAAGCAGCTAGAGTAAATCTTTCAAAGATAAATCAAATCACAGCCTTTCCCAAAACTTCTAATTACTTTACATTAAACATAGAAGAGAATCCCAAGTCCTTACCATAGCTTATAAGACCCTACATGATTTGCCCTTGGCTACCTGTCTAAATTCCTTTTCTATAACTCTCCTCTTTGCTGACCACACAACATCTACACAGGCTTCTTTTCTTCCTGTTCCTAAAGCACACTAAATCTGCTCATAATTCATGGCCTTTGTATTTGTTCCCCCCCCCATAGCTGATCACATACTTCATTCAAATATCTACTTAAATGCAACCTCTTCATGAAGAACTTCCCTGATATCTCTACCTAAAATGTCAACCTCCAATATAATTTACCATTCCTTTGTTATATTTCCTGTATATCACTAACTGTACCTCATATAATTTATTTATTGACTAATTTTTTCTACTAGCATATAAGCTCCAAGAAGGTTGTGTTTTTCACTGTTGAATTCTCAGTGCATAGAACTGGACGTGGAACATATTAGGTGCATAATGGATAGCTCTAATAAAATGAATGCTATTTTCCAGTTCATTAAATAACTCTTTTGTGTTCTGTCATTTATGTTGAATAAAAAAATTATGATCAATAAGTATATTTAACATTTTTAAGCTAACTAGTTATTTTTTTTGTCTATTTTTTTATTTCCATGTCTTCCTTTAATAATGTATTTTTCTTAAAATAGGTATTTTTACTTAATTTATCTCTTTCATGTTCCCAAATATAGTTATTTTAAAACCCTTTTCAGTATGTTCTAAAAATGAGTTTCACTAAAGTGCATTTATAACCCAATAATTGGTTCTGTTGTCTGTTTTCCTAAGGATTTCATTGTGAAATCATTCAAAGCAGAGACTTGAAGCAATAAACATTTATTATCTCACAGTTTCTGTGGGTCCAAAATACAGGAAAAACTTAGCTGGGTGGTTCTTGCTTGAGGTCTTCCATGAGCTTCTATTTTAGGTATCAGCAAGTGTTGTAGTCCTCTGAAGACTTGACTGGAACTGCAGGATCCCCTTCAAAGATAGCCCACTTGTATTGCTATTGGTAGAATGTCCTCATCTTCCAACAAGGAGATCTCTCCATAGGGCTGCTTGAGAAATCTCTAACACAGCAGCTGGCTTCCCCAGAATGAGTGATGTAAGAAAACAAGATGGAAATCGTATGTTTCATATGATCTAGCCTAAGAAATCATGCACAATTATTTCCATAATGTCTCATTGGTTTAGAACCAGCTCTATTCAATATATGAGGAGTAAACAACGGTATAAATATCATTTATATTTATTTAAATATATATACTTATATAAATATATAAGGGGTGGAGAACTCCTTGGAGACTGGCTATCACAATTGTCTACTAGATTTACCAAATCTATAATGTTGGGTCAAAAGCCCTGGCCAAAAGTGATATTGGGGATTTTGAACCAGTCGGTAGAGATGTCGAAATTTTTCTGGTTTTGTACAATTTCAACTTGCTACCTATGGCCAACAATCAAGGAGTGAAGTGATTTCTTCAGCTGCATCTTATTAAATTTCTTCAGCCTCTGCTTTCTAGCAAAAAACCTAAATCAGGCTGTCTGCTCCTAGGGCACTGTTAGCCTCCCCTTTCTTCTAACTTACGGATATAGAGCTCATCAGGCATGTGCTTTAATCTCATTCCATGCTTGTGTTCTGATTCTGGTACATGGAGACTTTTGCCTTCATCTGCAAATATGACATATAAGTATATATATAAAATATACATGCATAAATAAAAAATAAATATATATGCATATATATAATCTACATACATAAAATCTATCATTACTATAAATTTGTAATGGAATTACTATTTCAAAGTGCAAAGTTACAATTATAAATGCAAATTTTTCTGATCACCAGTCAGACAATTGCAAACTTAATGCACGTCCTTAAAATTTTTATAGTGTAGTTTTAAAATCAGTTTATGCATGGCTTCTGAAAAAAAGGGATGATAGTGGTCTCTGGGGAATCATGAAGGTGTACAGAAGATAGTTTGGTTAAATCACCTTGACTCAATTTAAGACATGGGTGGTAGGACAACATAAAATTGGCCATAAAGGTCAAGCAGATCCTTGTCTTCAGAAAAGTAAAGGTAAGATAGCAGCCTTCCTGAAATACTGCCATCAATCATGAACCGGTGTTTAATTATGGCTCTTTTTACGGTTTGAGAATATAGAATGGGTAAAATATAGAATAGAATAAAATCCAAGACTACATGTATTGATAGTTACTGCACTGTTCTTTGACAGGTAGACAATTATTGAAGCTGTATTCATTTGTATAATAGAGATGACTTTATTTCATTTGGCTTCTTTCTGATATTGTTTGGTATTTCTCCATTAGTGAATTTCTTCACATTAATTGCATTTCCACTGTTTGACTTGATCTGACACTTGCAGTGCATATGATATCTTATTTACTTATTTATAAATTATCTTGTAACAAACTATGAGATCCATGTCCAAATGACTATAATCACTCAAATAGTCTTGGATAATAATGGATAACATTAGAAAGGTCAATACCCAAGCAGGAAATTATTTTGACTAGTGAGATTGAGAATTTATTGAGAATTACCCTTCCATGCTGTTACCAGATATGTCTCTACAGGGTCAATTTCTCTGTCCAAGATAATGAGAGCATAGAAAAATTCAAATGCACATTGACTGTCAATTATAGTTTTCTGAAAGGGTGGATAGAATTTTCACATAAAACGTTAAGAGTGTTTAATCTTCTACTGAGAAATAGTGTTTATATTCACAGATGAAGTAAGTACATGACACTAGAGCACGAAAGGGAGTTGAAATTTCAGAGATGGTTGAGGTGTTATCAGGGAAAGAACAATGTATAGCTTTCAAGAGAATCCATGTTCAGATTGAATATGATATGTAAATGATCTTACCCTCTGACTTTGAATGTTGAAATAGACCATATTTCCTGCAAAGTGGATGATTTTGGCAGAAAAATTGATTTTACAATAGTGAAGAAACTGAAGAGTTAGGCAAAAGAATTCAAGGGAAAAAGCTATTTCCAAATCAAATAAGCGGAAACAGCCTAAAGATCTAGCACAGTAGAATGAGAAAGCTCCATCTACAGTGCGTGATAGCTATATGCTAGGACTTGTGAAGTACTGTGAAGGGTATTTTGTATGCCAGTAATTCGCAAAAATTTAGTCAAGTATTTAAACCTATTATCTAGTTGCCAGTGGAGAATAAAATAGTTTCTGGATTTTTAACTTCATGCACAAACTGAATTTCAAGTTCATAGTGGCCTTCCAATTCCTTAGTTTGCCCAAACATTCTAGTAGATCACTGAAAATAATGTTAAAGATAATCACAAGGAGGTTGAAATAGACAGAATTGATAGTCTACGTAAGTACAATTGACCTTTATGTTGAGATAGAAGCATGATGCTATGAATGTGGTATATTTTTTTTGTATTTCTTTAATTTTAATAGTATTCAGATAATGATATTGTTGAGTTAAAACATAGCTAATATTACAGAACCCAGATTAAGGAATTATTTAGCAAGCATTTTTGCACTACCTATAAATACACATTTGAGTCAACCAATCCTAATGTTACCTGAATCTGTAAAACCGGTGGACCTCATTCATTGTAAACTTAAATCATTTCACGTTTTGCCCCACACTGAGCAACAATGGAAGGGTCAGCTGCCAACTTCATATCACAGCCATGAGATAGGAACATATTTTTTTTTTAAAAAGTATGATGCCTTTCTGGGTTGAATATTAGAAAATAAACATACTTTTAAATATCTTGCATAATGTTTTATATCTATAAACACTTTCTATCCTCACAGAAGTTTTGTAAGTAGTTAGAATGAGGATAATTATCTCCATTTTATGGAAGTTACACCAGGCTTTTTGAGGTCATGTAGACTTACCCAAAGGCAAATCTCTAGTTAGTGAAGGTTAAAGTCAAACACAGGTTTTCTGATTCCTTTCATGAAATCCATCTTTCAAGATACAACACAAAATGCCCCCTCCTCTACAAAGGAAACATTTGACTCTTGTCAGTACTCATCAACACATTTCCCATACATCACTCACCATGTTGTATCAAAATCCAAAAAGAAAAGCGAATCTAAGGCAGATAAATATATTTGTGGGAAAAACAAAACAAAACAAAACAAAACAAAACACACACAAAAAAACTCTGCACCAAATTAGAAGCCAGTGTCTTACACAGTTCTTTAGATCAGTTAAGGCTTTTTTTCTTTTTTTCAGTTAACACATTTTTTAAGACACACAAAAACTTTTGGAAAGAATCATAAGAACTAAGTAGTATAGGAGAACTGATTAGCGATTATAAGTTTATGGAGGTAAACACGGGGATTAGAAAGGGGTAGCCATTTTTAATTTTCTATACCAGTCGGGAAATCTATGTAGGGCACTTTAGCTCATTTACATATCTTAGTAAACCAAATGAATTATTTGTCAGAAAGAATTATCTGGAAAGAAATTAGTGAGCTCACTGTTGCATATCTTTGTGGATATTGCTACACTAAAATTAATTACAATTATTAATAACCATTTTCTCTGGGGATGTTTCTTCTGCCACCCAAATAAGTCATTTGTGTTCAAGCTGAAATGTGGTCTGTATTTTCTTCGAATGCTATTGCATATTTTAAGAAGTCTGGAAATATAACTCTGGATCAAAGAGTTCTTACTTTCCTAAGAAAGTAAGAACATCTTAGTAATACAGCTATTCAAAAATTGAAATTCCACTGAAGTAAGAATATAAGTTAGCAGGATCAACAAGAAACAACTGGCCTTACAAAAGTGCAGTATCTGGCAGTGTTCCTCAACTAAAAATGTCTGTATTAATAATTCCATGAATATTAATAGGAGTTTTCCATTTGCATTACAAAGAAAATAGCCATATTTGATGTGAAATTATTAAATGACCACCTATCATAGCAGGACAAAACTGATTGCATTTTGTGGGATTCTGGCTGAAATATTAGACATCACATAAATGAAACAAGTTATTTTTCTGTGACCTTTTTCTCTTCTTTGTCAATATGCCTTACATTTGATCAAATTATGTATGTGTTATGATCAATACTTTGAATAAGTTTATCAGAGAGCAGATCTTACTCAAGTCACCCATTTTCTCAGAAGCCAAGGGAAAGTAAGAGATTTGTGTGAGGTCACATAGGTGGGGCACCAGGGATGCTCCATTGCATGATTCCACAGAAAGATTCTTAGATCACTGGAAGGGCAATAATATTTGGTACTACATTCCAGACATTCATCTTCTTTAAAGTTGATTCAGTCTTATGCAAAGGAAAGTCTTCAGAAGCAGAAAAATGGTCACTTCCTTTTTTGAACATGCAACCACACATTTGGGAAATTACATTTATTCTATATAAATTTTACATCATTGTAATAATCCCATATATGCCTCTGAGACCAGATATTTCTTTCCCAGTGATGCTACTAACAAAACATTTCCCTACAATTTTGGAGATAATAATAGTATGCCTTTTATTAGACATTGAATGGGGGTGTTTTTCATTTTCTCTGAAGTTTGGCTAAGGCCTGCCAATTGAGGACAAAGGGCAACAGAGATGTGGTAGACACATATGCTGTGTTTCCCAAGACAGTAAAAATGACCCAGACATTATCAGCTCCTGTTACTTACAGACAGGCTTGATAATAGAAATTTAGAAATTTAAAATTATAAGTGAAAAGCCAGGGGAGTAGGGAATTCTTTAACCTGCGAGAGAAGTCTGTGGTTTATCTCTTTAGTATCTGGTCATGAAGGAAGAGAAAATGTAATTCCAACTTACTTCCAGGCAGGGAAGGAGGGTTCTGAGATTTGCTGGGTACTAGTGATGGGTACTGAGACTTGCTGGGTACTAGCTAATGATTTGGTGGGTTCTAGTTGAATCTTTATGGAGTATTGGAACTTGGACCCTCATTTTGTCAAGGTGCCAGAGCAACTGTGACAAAATCCTTGGGAGAAGCTGACGTCTGCACATTGAAGTTTGGGGATATATGTGACTGTAGACATTGATATCTTGCTTCTCAATTATATAATTTTAAGGCAAGAGTTTTTAGGAGCATTTTGCAATGGCCAAAAGCATAACCTGAGGCGAAGGGAAGGGGTTTCACAAGAGACACACTGAATTCTGCTGTGGCTTTGAAAACTTGTAATTGAGCCTGGATTTGGAAGCCTTCTGTAATAGAAGTATAATGGCCAAGAAAAAAACAAATGACAATAGTAACACCTGGATGTCTGATTATGTGTTCTTTTTCTTCAAAGATAATCCCCTCTACTGACTCTGTCTCTGGAGGTACTTGAAGATGAAAAAACAGCGACAAAACACCAAAACTCTCCCTCAAGTGCATTTCGCCAGTAAGAAAGATTATGCCTCAGTTGCTGTCACTGGAGAATAATTAATTATATGTGAAACTGGAGCATTGGTATGAGGTCAAAATCTTAACCAAAATTGTAAATCCTGAAAGTGGCTAGTGTGATGAAAGAAGTAAATTTTAAATTGTATTTATCTAAATTAATTTAGATTTAAATAGCTGCATATGAGAAGCAGCTGCTATATTGGACAGCCCTGATCTAGACAGCTTCATCTGCCCAGTTTCCAAATTTCTATGGATCATTAGATCTGTGAGACAATTGCTGCAGCTCTAGTGAGAGTTAACATTTCTCAGGCACGCGCGCACACACACACACACACATACACACACACCCACATACACATACACCTTGGTGCGGTTTAGAAGAACAGCATTTGAAAACAAAGCTGATGAAGATTTCTCTATGCCTCTGTGAGAGGGATAATAAGTATAGACACTCAAAGGGGACAGTGGTTTGCAAAATACGTCAGGATTTAGAAAATCTACAAATGACAAATAAATGGATGAGCCCATAGGACCTCACTTCTGATGAAGGCTGACCAACTCCACTTTATTATATACTGGGTTTTAGAAAGGCTTTTATTTGATGCATATAAATATGTAACTGAATAGAAAGATTGACACGTAGACAGACGAATGAAACCTACTTTGAAATGCATTAAGAATCTGGGAGAGCTTGGATTTTCTACCAGCTCTTTAAGTTATTAGTGGTGTGACCATACGCCACTTAGTTACCCTCTTTGAGTCTCTAATTTCTCATCTGTAAACTGGGGAGCATAGCAGGTCTGCCTCCCTCAGAACCTATTCTGAGTTTTTGTTGATCATAAATGAGGTGCCGCATGAGAAAGGAATGTGTGAGCTGTGAAGTGCTACACAAGTGTGGGTTATTATTCATTTGTTACCACAGCAACTGAAGGGCATCTCTGTGACAACAGAACAGCTAACTGAAAAGCAATGATTAGAAAAAAAAAAAGTATTGTTAAGATCGAAGTATGTGATCTTTTAATAGCAAGAAAGCCCCAATACTGATATTTCTCCCATGCCCTTTTTTCTCCAATCAAAAAGTATTACATGTACATATAGATAATTTGTTTTAAAATACAGAGAACTAAAAAAAAAAAAAGCTATGGTTATTTTAAGTGTCTTTTCAATGTTTTGTCTTTGCTCATGAATATATTTTATATAAAGAAATTTAGACAGGTATAACGTCAAATTTTTAAAATTGAGATCAAGTAGTATATCCATTTGTATTCTTTCTGTATATTATTTTTCATGACTAGTACATCATGACCCTTTATGTAAATTATTAGTACTTTTCCAAAATATGATTATAGTAATTGCATAATATACTTCTTATATATATAAGATCTATATATATAATTCTTCTAACAAACTATTATTGAATGTTTTAGGTGTCTCTCTCTCTCCCTCTCTCTCCCCCTTTTGTTTTGGTTGGCTACTGAAACAATACTTCAGCAAACATCATAGGCCTCTAGAAAACACAGACAGGATCTCTTTCAAGGAGTGGCATTTTGTGTTGAGGCTGAATGCCCAGAAGGAGCCAGACATTAGGGCAGAGCACTCCAGGCAGAAGGGCAAGCAAGTACAAGGCCTTTATTATTGAGTTTAACTGATAAGACTCTGTATTAACTCCCCAGGAAGGATATATAACTTACTCCTCATTCTGACTGGCAGTGGATTAAATGAAATCATTTCCTTATTTAAGAAATTGCAGATTAGAGGGGGTCCATTCCAGGCTGTCACATTTGTGGTAGATTTTCTCTCCCATACAAGCTTTCCATTACATATTTGGGATAGATGCTGAAGCCAAAATCTTTAAACATTTTGAATCCTCATCAGTCCTTAAGGTAATATTTGCCATATATTATATTGTCAGAAAATATATATGAGGTGAATTTAGTACTTGCAGTGTAACCTACTATTTTATAAAGTAATAAGTCAAAACAGTTACCACACAGGGCATATTCAGAGAAGATAAGATAATGTTTTACATGCTGATAATCAATATTTAATTCATTTATAGGAATTATGAGGAAGAACAAAAGAGAAACTGCACAGAACTTCAGAGCAATTAATTCCTTTTAAATGTAAATTTCTGGGGTCTGATACTTACAGATGCAAAGTAAAAAGCAAATAAAGGAACAAAAATATTTGGGAAAAGGGTTATTTGGTGATATCCTAGTTATGGAAAAAAGATGACTCATATATTTTCTTTGTTTTTATAGTGTAAGTGTAACACATGGTATGTTTATTTCAAGATTAATGTATCTAGTATAAGTATTATCATCTTCCCTGTCCTATAATTTTCCAAATCGGCTTTCCACTCCCCTTAGCATATAGAATGCCTTGGAAGGCTTAGAGCAGATGTTGGAATATTACACTGTGATGGCTGATGGGGAGACACATTTAGGTTGGTGACCTTTGCCACCTGTAACCTCAACTTCCCCATCTCCTAACTCAATACTTACATGGGCATCCCCATTTTTCCAATATGCTAGAATGCAAATTTCTGAATATACAACAAAGTATATTCTTTGGTCTGAAGACCAGAATGCTGAGCTGTTTTAATACAACACTTTTATTTTTAAACCAACTGCTAGAGAAGGCTAAGTGTATAACCTGTCTATGTCTGATTAATGCAGAAAAATGTCATCTAACTATTTGAAGACAGGAATAAAGACCAGGTGTGATCACAGGTGAACATAGAACACAGAATACAGTTCCCAGGTGTTCTTAAGAAACCGTGCTACACGTAAAGCAGCAATTATAGAAAATCAGGAGATGTTAGTGCTCTATTGAGCAGAAATTAAAGAACCCACTGAGAAACTTGATTTTACTGTGGATTTCTCTGTAAGAAGGCTGCTTGACAGGTGGGCTGAAGAATTCAGAGAAAGTTGGGCCATGCCAGGCGGCTTGGACAGATGGGCACATCCATTGTGCCCTATGGAAAACAATCACTGCTTGATTTGATTGTGTACTCAAATTAGGGGTTATTTAGGGAAAAGTGGTGACTACATCCCCAGGCTGCTCTGGCTTGAAGTGAGCTGGGCTGAGCTGAACATCACTCTCATCAATTCCTTTGTGCCTTAAGACAGAGTCTGGCTGGTAAAGACTAGGCTTGGGGCACCTCCATGTCCCATAAATCTGTGTGAGAATTTGACAACGGACTCCCTCTCCCCCCAGGCTCCCTGCAGCAGCTTGAGAAAGTTCACTTTTGAGGCTCATATCCTTAGACTCTCATAGTAGAATAGTCCATTGACCTCACAGAGCCTTGAGGGGAAAGAAAATATTGATACATTAAACACAGATTTGAAAGCTTATTAGAAAGAACACTAGCAGACAACTTGGCCCAATTGTGTTCTAGTGCTTGGTGGAAAGTAGAGCTTATAAATGATGAACTTGGGTATTTAGCTAAAGAGATTTCTAAGCAAATATTAAACACAAAGCCTAGTTTCTTCTTGCTGCATAACACTGGTGTGCAACATTAGAGCACAGAGAGATTGGCAAAGGGGTTCTAAAGCAAAGGGGAGTCAGCACTTGGTGATTTGGAAGATTCTCAGCCTCTCCAGATAGGGTGTTCAGGAAACAGGGCCAAGTGTGTGGCTGAACAACTGTTTGCTAAAGAGATTAGGTGTGTGACTCATGGATCCAATCGACCATCTTAGAGAAGCCAGGAATAGAGATGCATTTATCCAGAAAATATCTGTGGATCACCCTTTTTTTTCTCTGATGGCTTGGACTCACATGAATTGCACATTAGTCCAACTAGGACTTTTAGAATTTTGTATCAGCAGAAACATTATCACCCTGGATTCAAAGGGATAGATATGGGATGTAATGAAGGAAGAATGACTTTGAGGGCAAAGCCACAGTGCAGAGGCTGGCAAGGTTAGTCACTGCCAGCGTGGACCCAGAGGGCATAGGCTAAAGGAGTAGGGCCATTTTCTGGATTCTGCAGGGCAGAGATCTCTGCAGTTTCAGAGGGTGGACCTGCCACTAAGGAAGTGGGTCTGCCACCCCAATGGGCCCAAAGAACAAAGCATCCATTCAAAACATTATTTTCAAGGCTTAAAATCTGATGGAGTTTGTCCTGCCATATTTCAGACTTGCTTAGGGTCCATGACCCCATTTTTCCTTCCAATTCTCTGTTTTAGAATGGGAAGTCTGTCCTATGCTTATTCCACCTTGTATTTTGGAAGTATATAACTTGTCTATTCTTACAGGCTTATATATAGAGAGGAATTTTTCCTCAGGGTGAATCATACCTCAAATCTCACCCATATCTGAATTAGATGATGTTTGGATAAGATTTTGTACTTGGAGTTGATAATGGAATGGGTTAAGACATTGGGGAATGTTAGAACAAAATTAATATACTTTGCATGTGAAAAGGACATGAATTTGGGGGGAAGTCAAAAGTCAGGCTGTTATACATTAAGTTGTGTCCCCCTAAAATTCGTAAGTTGAAATTCTAACCCTAGTGTCTCAGGATGTTACCATATTTGAAGACAGAGACATTAGAGAGGTAGGTCCTAATCTACAAGGACTGGTGTCCTTATAAAAGTGGGAAATCAGAGACAGACAATCGTATAGGGAATATGATGTGAAGAGAAGCAGGGAGAAGGTGACCGACCACCTGTGAGCCAAGGAGAGATATCTGGAACAGACTTTTCCTTCACAGCTTTCCTTCACTGCCTTCAGAATAATCAACCCCAAGGATACCCTGATTACAGGCTCTGTCTCTAGGACTCTGAGACAATACATTTATTGTTGTAGCTACTCAGTCTGTGGTATTTTGCTATGACAGTCCAAGCAAACTAAAGCAAATAGATATGATTGACAGTCCTTAGTTCCACCACAATCTGGATGAAGCTAAGAACACAGCCTTCCTGTTAACAATTCAATAAATACTTAAATGCCTACTGTGTGTAATGCCCAGTACCGACGGCTAAAAGAGATCAAATAACAGTTAAAATTCAGTCAGCTTATGGATTTCAGTTTGAAATAATCATATTTTAAGAATGTCTGGGAAAATGTGAGCCCGCTCTAATAAATGGATTTCTTGAAGTAAATAAGTTCATGCATTTGAATTGGAAAATTTTAAAAAATATATTGTTATTTCTTTACCTGACCCATCTGCCACCTTTAACAATGCTCATAGCACTGCTATTAGAAATTGTAAACTTATTGTCACTAAAGCACACCAAGAAATGAAAGCAATCGACATTCTCATAGTGAGTACAATAAATCATTGCTTGTTTTGCAATTCTATGCAGAGCTAGATCTGTTTTCAGCTCAAATGTATATGTTAAGTATAATACCTATTAATTTACACTTTTGGATATGCATACAATGTATAGCATCTACTGTGGTGAGCTGTGTTGTCACTGAACAAAGTTACCTAGTGACAAATGTTCCCTTTATTTTAAAGTATTTTGTAAGTTTTTCCTAAGTACCATTTAATTACAATTTTCTTAATATTTTGAACCCCAAATTCTTTGGGATATGATTTGTACATTTTATTTTATTTTGCATAGAGAGAGGTTTTACAAATACTTTTCTAAGTATTCTCTGATTTTATCCATTGAGCAAGTTAATTATCATTATACTGTAGTTTTGTTTTTTTCAAAAATAAATATTGTATTTGAAGACAATACATCTGGCTAATTAATTATAATATACGGTATGAATCATGGGACAATTTTGTGATAAATTCTACTAGTAATGATGGAAATAGTTCATGAAGACAGTCCATGCATCAGGGTAAGACTACCACTTGTATATTTATTGACCGATATATTTAAGGCTAGAGGTAGTATAGGAAAAAATAATAGAGATATCAAAGCTTTATAAGGTTATGAAAAGTTTGGTTGTAGAAATGAGAGTAGGGAATAAAAATCACTAGTGTGTCACCTAGACCAATCAAGTAGTGATGGATTTTCTGTAATGAGGTGTCCTGATCATATCTGGCTGCAGAGCAGAATGGATGTCAGTAATGTGAGGAAGGTCTAGCAGCTAGCATGGAGAAGATGACCTGGAAAAATAGCTGGTCAACTGAGTGGTTCGTTTTTCAATGATAAGAGTGACCACAGCTATGGAAATAGGAGGCTCCATGTATGTGAGATTAATGTAGCCTTCCTGGACTAGTGTTCTATCAGGATGGTTTGACCTGGTGTTTAGGACATAGTAAGCTCTTGACAAGTTTAGGTGATCCATCTTCTTGGGAAATGGTACCACAACAGGGTGAAAATTCAAGAAAATAAGTTTGGCTTTTAAGGGAAAGGGAGATTTTTTGTAAAAACCAATCCTTGAGTTAATGTTACCTAAATGGTTTGAGATTCAAGACTGAGGATATGCTTCATGTTACATTTAATATTAATTACACACAGGATTTTTGGTATTGAGTCCATTCTAAACTAGTAAACTCTCCTGAGAAAATTACACTTTTATTGGTCATAGGAATCTTAACTTGTTAAAAATAACTATGGTGAGTTACACTGCAACTGAACAGAGATATGGTGATCACCTGTATTCCCTTTGCTTTCCAATGTTCTGCTTTTACCATTTTCTAGTTGATATGCTAAAGGAATATTGTTCAATCACTCATTCATTTAACATGTATTTGACATATGCCCAGCAGGCAGCACAAATAGAAATGAGGAAAAAAAGGAAATATTAATGTCTGATATGACTTACTAAGTGTGTTCTGAGGGAATGAGTAAATACACATTTCTGAATGAAGGATAAGAGTCTTAGTTGCAGGTCTACTTCTCCCATTGCTTTGGAAATGTCTATGCTGCTCTTAACGGGGTGAGATGGGGTATAGTGATGTAGCAAGACTAACCCAAGAGAGGACTACTGCTCAGTACAGCAATGGGAGGAACTCGTGACATACATGAGCCTCTGTAATTACATATACAGACACTTTCAGCTGTGCGTGGTAATAGCTAGAGCTTCTTTATCTATTCCATCACGTTGAGATGTATTACAAGGACTTGAGAGAAGCCAAGAATACTAAGTTAAGCCCGATACAATAATACAGGTCTCCTTTCCCTTAATCCTTGGGTAGCCAGGTTTAACAACTGAAAATATGATACCCATTTAAATTTGAATTTTAGATAAGCAATGAGTAAACGAACGACTGTGGTAATCCTATCTCCTCCATGAAGCTCACTGCTATCTATCTACAAGACAGAACCCTTAGTCAACATCTAGAATACAGCCTCTCACTGGGTATACAACCTTCAGTTGGCAGTACTTACTCGGACAGTGATCCTCAATCCAGCTCTGGGCACATCCTCTATGAGGAAAGGGCTTTGCTTGTGCTATGAGAAAAAGAGAAGTTGTGCCTTTGAAATATATCTTTCTTTATGTGACTTATGTGTGATGTATGGTCCCCAGAGGAACATATCCATGTCATACTTATCAACTTTTTCCTGTGGTGAAAGGGGCAAAGTATGTCTTCAGTCTTTCTTCAGATGGTACTCTGGAGTCTCACGGCAGTGACACTAGTATATTATATATATTATATATGCTATATATAAAATATATATATATACTATATATACTAGTGATACTAGTTATTATATATATTATTGTATTTATTATTATATATTTATATTTATAAATTTTTATATAATATCATAAAATATTATATATATTATATATAAGTCTACATGTCTTTTTATTTTACAGAGGAAGGATGAGAGAAGTTAAGTATAGTAGCCAGAAAGATAAAAATAATAGAAAGTTAAAAACATACACAAAAGTTAATCACACAATAAGAATTGGCAATATATTCAAACAATTGCAAGCCTATAGGAAATATAAAATAAATCATCTCACATTGAATTTTTTGTCTATGGATTTAATACATTATTTCTGTTCTAACCCCAAGGTTTTTTTTTTTATGAAAAATTAGGACCAACTTTAAGATGCTTCAATATTCACTCATTATTTATAAAAAAAAATAAAGTATCAGAATGCATATGGTATACACTGTGATCTTGGTTTTGCACCTTTATTCATGTGTTTGCATTATTTCAACTTTCATAAACATACCACACATGTATCTTTCCAACACCTGATAACGATTTAGCTGTCTGACACGTATACATGTTACTAGTTTTATATTCGCTTGGATTACTGTTATTACTATTTTTGCTGCTGTTATTCCTACAATTATCTAATGAGCTTTTATATGTAAGTTTCTGTTTTAAATCCTCTTAACTCAGCAACCAAGTAAGCTCTGAACATCTAGCCATTTTTAGTGCTGTTTTATAAACAAAGACTCAGGGAGATTAAGTAATATATCCTCCACCCTATAAATAGACAAGATCAGAAGTGGAATTCTTGGCTGGAAAGTATGTCTTACAACCCAAAAAGTAAGTCTTTTCCCTCTATGCCACCCTGCAGTTGGCCTAGTCTTGCCTTTTTTCCAGGCTTACAAAGAGATAACTAGAGAATACAAAAGGACGAGCTGCTTCTTCCTTATGTTTGCACAATTTCGCTATCACACAGATACGTTTAAAAGAGAAATTGGCCATTCACATCTTTTAATAAAAGTTTAAAAATTGTAAAATTAAGAACACTTACTAAATCTGCTCATTTTCAAAGATGCTCTCTCCTCACAGAAGCAAGGTCAGAACTGTAGACATAGGGAAGCACATACTAAAGCATGAAAACTATTTTGCCTCATTGTCACAGTAATGCATTAAATGTTGCCAGCGAATGAAAGCAAGTTGAAAGCACGTTGTCATCTTAATATCTGAATTATTTATGAGATGATGGCCTTATTTAAGGATTACCTAGGAAATAACCTTATAACAAATTAGGGGACTGCAATATATTAAACAAAAGGGACTGTAAGGGTCTCACCTTATATTTTCAGGGTACATTCTACGACCCCCCAGTGGATGCCTGAAACTTCATATTAATATCGAACCCTATATATACTATGTATTTTCTTATACATACAGACTTCTGATAAGATTTAATTTATAAATTAGGCACAGCAAGAGATTAACAACAATAACTGATAAAATTTTAACAATATACTGTAATAAAATTTATGTGAATGTGGTCTTTCTCTCTCAAAACATCTTATTGTACTGAACTCACCTGTCTTCTTGTGATGATGTGAGATGATAAAATGCAGGTGTGATCAGAGCTGAAAGAAGGTGCATGACGCAGGCATTGTGACATTAGGCTGCTATCGACCTTCTGATGATGCATCTGCTTCTGGCCTGTGGTTGACCATGGATAACCAAAACCACGGAAAGCAAAACTGAGGATAAAGGATACTATTATGTAATAAATATCTAAATCAAATGGGCTATTTCTGTATTTTGATTATAATCAGTTGGGGAAACAAAACATGAAGACTAGAAATGTTAAATAATAAAATCAATAAAAATAACAGTTCTGAAACATAACATAGGAGATGTCACAGGGTGGACCTGGCTGCATCATATTCAAAACAACGTGGATTGTGGCATGAAGGAGACCTGAATGTGGTTCCTAAAATTCCTTTGTCGTGGTCATTGTCCGGAATATTAACCTATTCTAATTTGCTGCATGATACTTATAATCCTTTGACTGTTTTATTTTTTATTAATTTATGGTCTCTCTTCTTCTACAAATGTGAAAGCTCCATGAGAACTAGGGCTCTGTCTGTATTTTCACTGTAACATCCCTGAGGCCTAGAATAGCTCATAACCCATAACATATGAATGAGTGAGTGAGTGAATGAGTAAATGATCAAATTAGTAAATTTCCCAGTTATTAGCTGTGTGGTCTTGGGCTTTTCTACGCCCTCAGTTTTTTTCATTTGTAAAATAATATTAAATAATCATTTTCTTAGATTATTAAATGCAGAATAAGTAAAGCATACTGCATCGTGACAGCAGGCATAGAAGCGCTCAGTAAATGACAGCTATTAAAACAAAGGTGATACTTTCACCTTCACCATAAAATAATTCTACATCCCTACCTCATTGTTGGGTTTGGTCCCATATGCCGTCCAATGTCATGTGAGCATATGCCACATATGCCGTCCAATGTCATGTGGCATATGCCACATGGACACCTGTATCTCTCACTCATCCCTCTGCCATGAGAATATGCTGTTTCAGATAAGAGCTGCACCTTCAGGATGAAAACATGTGCAGCAGACCCAACCAGGAGGTCAACTTGAAGGGGGGACTCAGGGACGACCTGCCAAAGTGTAAGTGAGAAACAAACATTTGTTGTTGAGAGACCCTAAGATTTTGGAGTTACTTGTTATTCAGGACAAGCTATTGAACATTGACTATTAAAATGTTCTACGGAATTTCAGAAGATGAACTGTCCATCTTGGAATAAATTTAGTTGAGAAGAGATGAGCTTGATCTGACAAAGGTAAAGAGTAAAATGTTCCTGTCATGAAAACGAGATATGTAAATTGACGACCTCCCTTTTCAGGACATCAATGTCTTTTGTTTGGTTGTCTTTGGTTTTACTTTCTTTTTCCTCTCCCCCCCCACCTAATTCAGTCCATTCACCAAAGGTCCCATAAATATAGTCACCCCACTTTTGGCAAGGCCAAGCACAATGTGAAACCCGGTCAGTTCTGCAGCCATTTCTATTCTGGACTTTACACTCCTGCTATACAGAATTAGTTGTTTCAATTCCTTAAAGCTGTCATACTTTGTTCTGCTTCATATACTTTGGATAAATCTTGTCCTTTTCCTGATATGTCCTCCTTCTACTCAAAAACACCATCTCCTTCACATTCACCAGTGAGGTCCTCCTCAGTCTTAACAATTCAGTTCAAGGTTTGATCACTCTGCTTATCATCATCACAGTGACATCTCCAGGACAAGTTATTATTTAATCACCTTTATTATCCATGGTGGTTAACACAAGACCCAGCATCTAGTATGTGTCCGACAAATACATGTTGAGGTGAGTTGGAATGACAGGTCATTTAGACTTTAGAAGTCTAGAAGGAGCATTCTGACTAAAATCCAACCTATTTTAAGTGTGATTTTCATCATTATATCTTGATGAATTAGGTTAGAGATAGAGTTTTGAATAGAAGAAGAAATTAAAAGAATTCTTAAACCAGAATGTGACATTTTCCCCAATCTTTCCACCAGTAGTTTCAACACTAGGCATTAAAAACTGGTCTTTGCTATGTCTCCAGTTGGTGTTTAATGACTTTAGGTCAAGATTACACCAAGAGCTGGCAGCTTTATCCGAGAGAGAGAGAGAGAAAGAAAGACAGGGAGAAAGGAATTTTTTTTCTGGTTTTGAAAAAAATAACCTCAATTTTCTTATTTGAAAATCAAAATGATAACATTTTGTTGTATTTATCATAAGGTTGGTATTAGAAGCCCATGAGGAATTGTGATGTACCTTGTATAGTTATTATTAGAATAAATGGACTCAACTCTTATTTTTTGTTATCCCCTAAGCAGACATGAGCAGACAAAGGACATAAGAGAACATAAGAGTTTGCATAGACAGAAGAAAAGCTACCCAAGGGCCAGAAATGAACCTGTGAGAGGTAGAGGGCACCTCAGCTAATTTTCCAGGCATCATAATTTACCCTTACGACCAATAATAGTTGAGAAGTCTGAAGAAATAAACAGAGGATAATAAAGTTACCTTTTTTAAAAAGAGAAAGGTGAAGAAAATAAAGAAATCCCTGAAATGTGTGGGAGGGAAAAAACCCCACAGAACTTCATCTTTCATGCCATACGGAGTTTGATTGTGAAGAATCTTTTCAGTTGAGCCTATAAATGGCTACTCTTTGTAAGATTTCTTTTCCTGACTTTTGCCTGCAACATATGATGCCTTGCTGTAGACTTTAGAAAACATATTAACTTCCTAGTTGCTCTTATGTGTCCTCAGTCAGAGAAATGCACTTAATTTTAAAGCCAACAAAAGCATGTAACAAGGAAGACCTACTTGGCTCCCACAGAGAAATGAAATGATGAATGGGACCATCAATAATTCACATGTTTTGTGTAGACGTGACAGATTACCTGATTGTACAAAAGGACTTCTACCTTGGTGAAGAACCAAGAAATTATTCCTCGGGGGTCTCTTTGACCCTCTACCTTTGTCCTTAATGTATAAAGTACTTCTTGTTTCTGACAAATACAATGTTATTTGCTGGTCTTAATGAAGGCCAGACTGGTGGTCAACCGATAAAATATGCTGGGGAAAAATTAATAAATAAATTGTTACTTAGATTATCTCCTGCCTAAATCCTTTTCTCAGCCACAAATTTAGAGACTGAGATAGGCCTTAAATAGGTTGAATGCTCTTGATGCTGGTCAATCAAAATTCTAAGATGGTTGGGTTGGATATACTTACAACCGAGTTTTCCCCCCATTCTTCCTTCATGTCACATGGCTATAGTGGTTAGAATGACAAGGTTCCCAACTCACATTAAGTGTCAAGGGAATTTACAGATCTGTATAACATGTAGACAAAATTTTTTGAACCTCCCCCTCCTCCAATGGCCTTCACTAAATAAAAGAAACTGGTAATGCACCACAATTTTCCTACTCCAAGGGAGATATGTTCTTATGCGTGTGCTGTGATGAGATGGATAATAAATACTTTGGACAGTGAAAGAAGAAATACAATCTGTACAATGAAGGAAAAGCTAAGAATTGATTCCCAGGAATTACAGCTGAGCTGTAATAGTTTATATAGGATTAGTCCACAGAAGTAATTTTGTAAGTCTCTTGTGGCAGACATAGAATGATAGGGGAACACTGTGATGTACAGGATGTTTCCATTATATTCCATACATTTGCATTAGAGGTTCAGAGAGACATAAATAATGCATGATAAGTTCTATCAAAAGAATTTCTGGCTGGGGTGAGAGCACACAGGAAACTGCTTGTAAGGCTGTATTTTAACAGGCCTGGGTAATGGCCTGACTGGCCACGTTCACGCCTATAGAAACTGTGGGGTTCGCAATTTGTCAAAGGTTAATGGAGAATGAAGAAAAGTGAGTTTGTTTTAAACTTTAAGCTGGTTTCCTAAGTAAAGATATAATAAAATACTAGCAGAGTACTTCTAATACTTCCGTTTACCTTTATTTAAAAAAAAAAAAGTAACAGAACATTTGATGGAGCCAGAGTTACTGCAGTGACCCTCCCTCTCTGCATCCCACTCTTCAGGGGATGACTTGACCAGAAGAGAGAACTGTTTGTCTCCAGCAGAAAGGGCACACCATGTGCACAGATTGGTGAGTGACAGTGACTACTAGTTATTAGGGGCTTCCTCTGTGCCAGGTCCCATGCTAAGAATTTGACACATTGTCTCAAAATTATCATGTTTAGCCCATACAGCAACCTTATCACAGAGGCATTATCCCTGACTGATAGATAAATGTCTCAGAAGGACCAGATGACTACAGACACTGCAGGTGTATTTATAGAGAACACCTGCATCTGACTTTTTGGTCCATTTTCCCCACCACTACATTATATGCTGAATGATAGAAAATAAATTAAATTTGAGATTAGCTTGAAAGAAGCAGATCTGGAGGAAACAGCCTTGCCTGAGCCAGAAAGAAAGGGAGAGACTCTTGATGTCACTCAGCAGTGGGTGCTGCTTGAAATGGTATAAAGAGAAGGAACACTGTAAGGAGAAGTTGAGTGGTTCAAAGGCCCAGGGACGCAGAAAGATCTCCAGCAAGGGCCTAGTAGATGGCATGATTAGCTTGTGAGTTGGGTTGACTGGAGAAGATTGAAGCACTGGGTGCATGTTTTTAACTATGATGCAAGGTTGCCTTACATTCATATCTTTAAAAATCAGAAAAATTAAAATCCATCCAAATACCCGCCCTCCCCAGTCTTTCTCCTCCTCACCCTTTTCCATTCCTTTCAGTGGGAATTGTATTGTTTCTGGTTGATCAATGATCTGATTAGCCATTATTTTTCCCTGTTAGAGCCAATCTTCACCCTCCTCAGTCTGCCATGTGCCGGTGTTGGTAGTGGTTGGGTGGGGGATTGACTCCCATGGAATACATCACCCTCTGGCTCCTTCTTGGGTTTGACCAATAAAATCCACCAGCAGGAGATTGGAGGGCAAGAGGAGAGAGAAGTCAGAGTATGTCTTTCCTCTTTCCAAATTCCTCCCTGCCTTAATCCCACTTCTCTGGAAGTAGCTGTGTTTTCTACAGTGATAGCTATTACTTGTGGCTCTTTCTTAAGGGCCTAGTTTTCATGACTCCAAACACAAGGTTTTCTTCCCTATCCTTTAAACCTTAATGGTGGTTAACAGCTTCTGCCTTTTGCTGGTCTCTTGGTGTCTCTCTATCTTTTGTTTACTGAACCCTGACCTCACTTCAAATATAGTCCCTTCACTGAAGTCCCCCATAAAATTTCCTTCTGTTTTTTTTGAGCCATCTGGATTAGATTCTGTTTGCTGCCAAACTCTGACAAATACTAATGACACTGTACTAACAAGCTCTCCTTTTAGGAAGTGCTTACCTGCAGAGAGCATTCTCTCTGCTTCACCATCCTTACATTGAATAGGATCAGGCCCACACAACAAATGTATGTCCATGTGACAGAAGTAAAATCTCAAACATGAGTGCAAAATACACAATGCCAACTGTTTGTGTGTTTAAATGCAATTACCTCTATAGACCTGGCTAGATTTTCAATGTCTTGTAAAATGCTTGATGCAGGTGCTTCTTATTCATCAGTCGTTTATTAGAACAGGAGCATTAATAAATCAAATCTCATTTGCAATGAAGACTGAAAACGAGGTCACTAATTATAGGTATTGAACTGTTTTGCCTGACATAGCCAAGCCCTCGTGTGCTAAACAACAGTCAGTTTTAGAAGAATTTTTATAAAGAAAAAAATGAAGAAACATGGAACAGATTGAGTGCCTGAGCCCACTGGAATCTCCTTTTAACTTTCCTGACCAACGAGAAAACCAGGCCGGGAAGAGTAACAAGCATTGATTAGATAACAGGGGGGGAAAAAAGGCTAATTCCATCTCTAAAGATAAATAATTGCTTTTTGCTTCCCATAGCTTGAGGGAAGCCTAAAGCCAGAGTAATTTATAATTTTACTTTCAATTACTTTTTTTCTTCCAACATTTTATGAGCATTATGTCTGTGCTTTCAATCAGACGTGTTCAAGCAATAGCAAATTTGTCTCCAACTAGCGAATTATTAATTAAGAACCCAGATGTGTTTCACAGAGCAATGAAAAGCAAAATCAATGGATATCTAACCTGAGGGTTAGGCTCAGGCAATGCCAGAACCTATTCCCAGGTCGTACTAATGAGACCTTAAGTGATTGTTTGAAAATGATGCTATGGCGGGATTGCATGAAATAGACTTTTGTATATATTTTTCCTTCATTTTTTTTTCTAACCCTGGGAAACACAACAATTTAATTCTTTTTGATGGTTCCCACTGGTACCCCTAGGCTTTTCTGGCAGTTATGAAAAATGGAAAGTTATCTTTGAGCTACATGCCTGAGGAGGAAAACTGGTGTTTCCTAGACATTGGTTAAGAAGGAGAATAGAATCCTCTAGCTTTCTAATGCTCTAGCTTTCTAATGCTCTTTTCATCCCAGTTAGCCCGCTTTCCAAAATTACATTGTCATTATTCCAGAGTTTCAGCTGTCCCTTGGATTCCAACACTGGCACACAGGCATTGTTCCCATAATTAATCCAACCCCTGGAAAGTCAGTATGAACCAATTCAGTCAAGGATAGAGGGAAGGAAAAGAACATTTGTTGGGGAGTATTTAGGTGACTGACACAGTGCTGGACACTTCATACGTGCAGCCTAGTGTGTTCCTTAGAACAATGTTCACGTGTGATAACAGACCATATCCTACTCATTTTTGGAGAAATTTCAGGCTTAGAAGTTAATATCTTTACCAAGTTTTCACTAATAATATTTGAAGAGATGGGATTTAATGCCAGGTAGGTCTGTTTTTGGATTGGTATGTGTGGTATCAAAATACAGTACCAGCCCCATCGATGAGAAACCTGTGAATCTTTTTTCTATGCTAGGTTGGTCTCTATCAGAAGGAAATTCTTGGCTCTGGCCATAGTAATCTTAGTAAAACAATGTAACTTCAGGCAAGCTGTCCAACCTCTTCCAGACTTCGTTTCCACATCAGTAAAATTACAGAGTTGCAAAAGATGTTGCCAAGGATTACTCTGAGCCCAGAACACTTTTATTTTCCTGCTGTATTGGCGAGTTTTTCTTTCCCATTCACATCATTTTGTTCTCCTCTCCCAATCTGATCTTGACAAAGTTAGAGAAAATTTAAAAATTTCCCTGAAGGACATTTCAGTTCACCAGGAAATAAAGCTGAAAGGAAAGACTGAAAATGGGATGACATTTATTTCTGTGTGGAAATCTTCCTTAACATTTACAGTTCAGGTGCAATTTGAAGGTGACTATATTTAAGGAGTTCTTTAGAGGGAGACATCCAAATATTATGCAGGTTTTTTTTTTTTCCTACTAGAAAACAAATATTTCTATGGAGACAGACTGTGATGACGCAAGAAAAAGATTGTAGGGATCCATATACTGCCTTTTATTACTGTATGGGTCTTTAGCTCTTTGATGTAAGATTTCCAAAAATAATCGAAATATAAAAACGGAAGAAAACATTCAAATAGCTACAAAAAAGAGTTTGTATCTATGAAGCCTCCTTATGCTTCATGATTTACTTAGAATTAAATTATAAGGCAAACATTCCAGAATTGAGCATTTTATACTAAAATTGGTGAATTCACTTAAATTGGTATAAAAATCTAAGCACATATATGGTTTATAAGAGACACACCTAAAATAAAATGCCACATATTGCTTGTAAAGTAAAAAGACAGATAATAGGTGATAGATAGATGATAATGATGATGATAGATCGATCGATCGATAGGAACACAAGAGATATGTTAGGCAAATAGAAACACAGAAATAAAATACCAGAGGTAATGATAATATCAGTAAAGTAAAAATGAAGGATTAAAGGCTTAATCAGGATAGAGAGACATATTTTGCCATTAAAAAAAAGGAGGATAATCCATGAAGAATATAAGTCATCTATGAAAATTTGGCACTTAAAACCAGGGCAAAGAGAATTAGCAAAGTAAAACAGAGTGAGAAAAGAGGGGGGACACTTGTGTGGTTCAGTTAAACCCCCAACTTTGGCTCAGGTCATAATCCTGGGATCCTGGAATCAAGCCCCTTTAGGGCTCCCTGCTCAGCTCAGCAGGGCGTTTGCTTCTCCCTCTCCATTGGCCCATATATTCTTTCTCAATTTTTAAAGGAAGTTTTGTTTTGTTTCTATTTTACTTAATATTTTTTTAAAAAAAAGAGTAACAAAAGTAGAATGCTTTTAAACTTATTTAGCTATTTACACAATCATGGATTAAAACATTAGAAATACCAGGTGGTTTCCTAGAGTTTACTACCTTGCATTTTTGAAATAAACTCTTGGTATATTATATTATATTATATATATTATATTATATTATATTATATTATATTATATTATATTATATTAATATTTCCCTGAATGCTACTTGCGGTTTCATCATACTTTTCTTCATTTATGTTTTCAGAATAGCTCTTCTGCTGTTTAATTTTTCAGTGCCATCTTTGTCACATTTTTTTTTATTATGATATGTTAGTCACCATACAGTACATCATTAGCTTTTGATGTAGTGTTCCATGATTCATTGGTTGCGTATAACACCCAGTGCTCCATGCAATACGTGCCCTCCTTAATACCTATCACTGGGCTACCCCATCCCCTCACTCTCCTCCCCTCTGAAACCCTCAGTTGTGTTTCCCGGAGTCTATAGTCACCCTCTGTTTTCCCAGTCAGCTCCATAGTGTTTTACTGTTTTTATTTCTTAGAGTAGTTAGGAAAAAAATGAAATAGGACTATTTCCTCTAAAGATTTATTTTATAAAAAAAGACCCAGGAAGACTTTGTTTTATAAAAACAGGAGAAAACATATGTAATTATGCAAGTAAAGAACTAATGTGTTTAATATATTAAGAATATACATAAATAAAGATATCATAAAGCAACTAAACAAACAGAAAAAGAACATATGTTTGATAACAACAAATGTCATCATAAGAGTATTGTTACTTTCCGTTAATTTCAAGATCAAATAGGAACGCTAGCTATCACAACTACACCTGTGTTATTCAGCACTGGTTTTGAGTTTCTAGCTAAAGAGACAGCATTTTAGCCTTAAGTTTAGCCATATGACCTCAGAAGTGAAAGGCAGACTCTAGTTCTGATTCTGGGACAGACAGTTATTACCTGGAAGATTTAGGTAATTGCTTAACCCTTGTAAGCTTCAAGTTGTCATCTGGGGAAAGGACATTGATCTCCTTCACATAACAGTACTATGAGGACTCAAGCTAATAACTTTGTAAAGTGCTTAGCAATATGCCTGATACTTAATCAGTTATTAATAATAGGGCTCTTAACCATATTAGCCACTATTATACTCATCATAATTATTGTCATTACCTTATATTTTAACCAAAAATTTAAAAAATTCAATAAAGTGACTGGATAGAGGGAAAATAAACAAATTCACCTTATTTTATTTTTATGATGGCCAATCAGAACACATGTATTGGGAAACAAACCAAATCCAAAAGCTAAAATACAAAACAGACTAAAATCTAAGCTAAAATTATAAAATATTAAGATACACATTTAAAATAAATCTATGTAAGACCAATGTTAAGAAATCTATAAAATGTTACTAAAAGATTTTAAATAAGATTTTAAGATTTGGGGAATTATACTATCCTTGGGGTGGAATGATATCTCTCCATTAAAATAATATGTATATTTAACTCAATTTAAATCAGAATTCCATCTTTTAATGATTTTGTAAGAAATTTCAAATGTCAGTCAGAAGAGTAAATATGGGCCAAGAAAATATAGAAAAATATGACCAATGAAGGTGCACTTATGCTACTAGAATGTATTATATACTGTGGAGAAAATAATATTAAATGAGTGTACACAGAAATAGATAAATGAATCTCAGGAGCTAATTCAATAATCCAGAAACAGAGCACTCTAGAATGAAAATTCTGTGAGAAAAAAAAGTTTCAAAACAGTGAGAAAATAACATAATAATGAATAATTTGGGGGCAAAATGCTGTCCCTACTGAAGAAAGTGTCAACTCCTCCACACAGCATACACAAAAATTAAATTCCAAATAAATTAGTGCTCTCAAGGTTTAGTCTAAAGGCTAAAAAATATTCATATGAGCAACGGGAGAGTATTTTATAAACTGGGGTTTCTTTTAAGCATGAAATGAACTCCAAAATTTATCAAGAAAATTGACAGGTTTGATTATCCAAAAAATAGAAATCTCATGTGACAGAAAACAATATGTTTCAAAAAGATTTAAAGGATAGAAAATACTTTGAATGAAATTTACAACATAGACCTACTACTTATAATATGTTTTAAACCCTCTACTAATTAATAAAAAGAAATAATTGAAAAAGCACAGAGGAGCAAGCCCATCGCCAGTTTGATTCCCTTATGTGCCACCCACCCCCCATCCCGATGCAACTATTCTTTTTATCACCATAGATTAGTTTTGACTAACTAAAAGACAAACACTGCATGATTGTGTTTTTATGAGGTGTCTAAAATAGCCAAATGAATAAAACCAAAGAATGTAATGGTAGTTGCCAGGGCACGGGGGAGTGCAAAATGGTGGGCTGCTAATCACTGGGCATAATGCTTTAGTTAAGCAAGATGCGTAATCTCTAGAAATCTGCTGAAAACACTTCACCTGTAGTCAACAATATGACATTTAAAAATTTGTTAAGAGAGTAGATCCTATTTTAAGTATTCACACCACAATAAAAGAAAACGAATACATACATACATACAAACACGCAGGCAATTCACATAAGAATAACATAAATGTACAAAAAACAACATGAAAAGAAACTGACATTTAATCACTGTAAAGAAAGACAAAATATACCGACAGTGGCAATAATGAAAAGAGGTCATTCTTTGTCACATACTGGCTGAAGAAGATGTGAATGATTGTGTAGTAAGTTGAATTGTGTTCCTCAAAAGATGTGTCCAAATTTTAAGCCCTGTCGCCTGCGAATGTGACCTTATTTGGGAATAGGGTCTCTGCACATATACTTAAGAATCTCGAGTTGAGCTCATCCTGGATTTAGGGCCCCCACTGAATCCAATGGTAGCTGTCTTTACAAAATTAGAAAAGGAGAAGACACAGAGATGCAGGGGAAAAAGCCACGTGAAGTTGGGGCAGAGATTGGAGCAATGCAGCTCCAAGCCAAGAAATGCCAAGGATGGCCCACAACCACTAGAAGATAGGCATGGACCAGACTCTCTTTTAGAGCCAACCCTGCTCACATTTCGATTTCAGCTTTCTGGCCTTTAGAACTGTGAAGGACTTGTTGAAGCCATGAAGTTTGTGGTAATTTGTAAAGGCAAACCTAGGAAACTAATTCAGAGCGGTAACACTGAGATTTTTCAAAGAAATAGGGAGCACATTATCTTTCACTTTTAAATGTACAAAATTGAATACTGGAGGGTAATTGGGAAAGAGAATGCCATAAAAATCTGTGTAACCACAACTCCACGGTCCCAGGAATTCAAAAAAATATGCGCAAGGGAATATATTGTTGAAATGTGTATTTACAGCAGAAATGCTGGGAAAAAAAACTCTTTCAGCAAGAAAATGGCAAAATAAATTATATGAAGTTAAAGTTTTTGTATGTCTAATAAAATAATTACAGAAATATAAATATATGGACTTGGAAAGATATCCAAACTGTGTAAAATCAATAACAATCTAGAAGAACAACACATATGACATAACCTTCTTTGTAAGACACACACAAACCTGTGTTCATATATATGATTTTGCATATGTACTGTATGTGCATGTGTTTATATACACAGACAAATTAATGTGGGTACATACATGAGTGTGTGTTTGTAGATGTATATTTTGTAGAAACAGAGAAGTTAGAAGTTTTGTATATCAAACTCTTAGGGTTGTTTATCTCTGGGATATTATCTTGTTTAACTTTATACAAAAAGTAAATAAAAGCAAACAATAATCAGCATCCTTGCCCTCTGGCTTGCAGTTGGGGTGGGAGGCAACCAAAGTACTTAGAAGAAATATAAGAAGAGACTGAGTTCAGAATATCTGTTCCAACGTTTTCTGTCCTGTTAGGTCATCATAGATTGGCTGTGTCCCTCTAGTAAGGGCAACCCTATTTTTACAGCTTTCTCTTGGATCTGAAACTGCTTCTTTCTTGCCTCTTTGCACTTAAAAGGAGTAATGGCTGTCCATGATTACTCTGAGACATTACATCATTGTCGTTACTTTTCCTAAGTACTGTCCACACCTTTGTCAATAGTCCATGATCATACTGCACATGTCCAGCTTGAGTGCACCTGTTTCCTTCCTGTTTATCCCTGTCCAGTATTCATTAACTGTAGCTCCCTGACTTTGAGCCCACCTGACTGAGGTGAGGCTTACCCATGTCTAGAATCCTAGCTTGACCAATATGATTACCTCATTCCTCAAACCACGTTGATTGACCTTGGGGTGTGTATATAACCTATACTAGACAAGGTTGCGTATTCTGCTATAATTAAAGGAAAAGAAGCAATCTCTTTCCATTATGTGGATCTTTCCTCTGATAAACTGAAAGCCTAATACTTATGGTGGTTCTTTTTGTCACCACATGGGAAAAGCCTGAAGAAATGATGGAAAGACAGGTAAAAGCAGAACTGGGAAATGAAAACCAACATATGTTCTTGATGATATAATTTGACCACATATATTCAACCATATCTGTACCTTGAATATCCGTGAACTCCTAAGATATGTGAGCTAGTAAATCCCTTTTCTCTTTTCTAATTTCAATTGCAACAAGGGTTCTTGAGCAATACAAATATCTTGTGACCATATTCCCCTTTTCCCCTCAGCCTAGGGCAATGACTTATACTTAACGCAGCCAGCTATCTGTGCCATGACTTTATGTGACCAATTCTGCTCTCAAATTGAGGTGATAGTTAATATCCAGTCCAATCAGAGTCATAGATTAGGTAACTTCTTTTACTCTTTCTCTCTCCTACCTATCTTAGGAATCTAAATTAGAAACAAGGGTATGTTTTATAGTTGATTGGGGATAAAAAAAGATAAGACAGTTTGTAGCTAACTCGTACCTTGCCGTGCTGGTGTCACTCCACACAGCTCTGCGTGCTAACATCCCAGGGCTGCTGGGAATCCAGATGATTCTCCAGTTTCAGTCTCAATGAGGTTTGGACTTCCTGTTAATAAAAAAATTATTGTGTTTCTACTCCCTTATTTTCCCACATATTTTAATAGAATCCTGTTCAATTGTGTTGGTTTGTATGGGTGTCTGATTCTTCAATGAAAAATAATCTTAACTAAAGGATTTATTGATATGGAGCCGTGTTCATTTTATGTTTACTGAGAAAAACTCCTTTAAAATGGTTTGGTTTCTAATCTCTCTCCATTTTTCTACCACTTTCTATCCAAGGTTTACTGGTATTAACAGTGATGCTTATATGAATGTGTATATATATATATGTACATATATATATACACACACATGCATATACGTATATATACATATATATACACGTATGAATACATATACATATATACATATACATATATATACATATATACACATATACATATATATACACATATATATATCCATCCTATATTCTATATCCTATTCTATTTCTTATATTCATGTCTATATGTGCATTTATGCTTATTTCTATATTCACACTGATATCTACTTTTATATCATTAATGAGCTGTTACTCTGAAACTCAGTTCTGCCTCAGCAACTGTTACAAACCCTGACTATAACTCAAGAAAACACAGTCTGGAAACCAAAAAAAATAATAATAATTTTTCAGTGACTCAAATATTTTCCATATTTTTCTCAGACACCATAAAGATTAGTCATACCACTTAACATTTTTAAAGCTCCCTTTCTCTTTCATTTTCTTCCTACACACATCCCAGTTTTTCCTTGGCTTCATCTTCCAGAATTGCCTTTCAAACATTTCCCTTACTCCAAGCCAAAACTTCTTGCAACCCTCTCACTTGTACTGATTCGGAACACCTAATGTCCAAAGGGCTGTTCTAGAAATTGAAGGACACTCCACAGAGAGCTGAAAAAGTGGTGACAGGAGAAATGGGTGGCCTCAGAAAGGATTCTCTTTCATAGGTATGGAAAATGTGAAGTCTGGGAACTCCCTGGTTAATTTCCATTTTGTTACATAAATTATAAATTTACAGAAAACTTCAGGAATGCACAACACAGTTACAACAGTGGCCATTTCTGAATGAGGATCTTCTTTATGTTCAACAATATATTTCTTCGTGTTTTGCATTAGACCTGTGTTACTCTTATAATTTTTACAAAAATATGAAGTCATTGAATAAATTAATATTTGAAAGGTAACCATGTCTAAGGAAAATAATACTGAAACACTAAACATTCTCTGGGGACCATGAGAACCGAAACCCCCTGCCCCTAAATTACTCCCCTACTGGGTACATAGCACCTACTACTCCTTCCCTCAGTTCACATCACTTTCCTAACCTAATTAGATTTGTTATGTTTTGAAAATGGCATTTCATGAGGCATAGCTTGTTTCCTGACGGGAAATCATTCTGGTCCTTGGAAAGGACGAAAGTAGGATCCACACACACTCTGCTTTTCTTCTCCGCAATGACACTGGTGTTTTGGTGTGATGCATTGAGTGGGATTGCAGAGCTCTACTAGGTTGTTTGCTGCCCCAGCTGTAGTAGCCTCATGCCCCTAGGATCTCTGTGGGACTTTTACTTTTACTACGTCTTTATAAATTAGATGAACTACTCTTTTGTGCCTTCTTCTTGGCGGAGAGCCTAACAAGTGAAGGTTAAACTTGACTGCTTCAGTAGGAAAGAAAAAAAAAATATTTCCTCAGCATTTGTGAAGGTCAGTACAACTAAGTTCCCATTAGTCACTCTCAAATAGCTAGGAAATGAGAATAGGTGGTAAGATTCTGACTCACCTACTCACTGATTCATCATACCCTTACAGAGCACTTGGGTGCAGATGCTGGGGACAAGATGAGCAAGACACACTCTGCCCAGGAAGGAACTCCAAGAATAATGGGAGAGCAGACATGAGCAGATGAAATCCAAAATGTTAATGCTGGTAATGACCATGAAAAAAGTAACATCCCCTGAATTCTGTCTGCCATACGCCAGGATCTATACCGAGTGCTTTGCATACCTTCTATCATCTCTCAGCAACCTTAAGAAGAAGGTATTATTACTTTCTCCTTTTTATAAATAAAGGAGTTGAAGTCCAAGAGTTTATGACTTGTACAATGTAATAGGTAGTAGAGCCAAAATTCACACTCGAGAGGTTTACTCCATACCTATGACATGAGCTAGAGTAAAAGCATGAGCCCTGTGCTTCAAGAGCCCAGAAGGGAATGGCCAACCCCCTGGAGGAGGTGAAGAAGGTTTAATCAAAGAGAAGACTGTTCTTGTGGGTCTTGAAGAAGAAATGGGTTGCATATAAAGGTGTTACAGAAGTGTAAATCTGAGAAAGGTGATAAAGGGGATCCATGCATCCATTTACCGTCTGCCTCAGAAGCTGTAAACTGTCAGCCTGCAAACAGAAATCTCCTACAGATACAATTTGTTTGCCCCTCCCCCAAATGTTTTTGTTGTCTGTTCCTGAGATGCAGAAAGGTTGGTGGTTTTTTGCTGGCTCTTGTGCTGATCAGCAGGGTGGCCTTGGGTAAGTCAGTGAGTTCTTCTGCTGGCCATCAGTCTTCTCATTCAATTGTTTGTGTTTTATTGAGATTTCGTGTACGTAAGATATACTGCGTACCTAGGAAATGTAAAATTTTTAAATATTGGTATAAATACCTCCATAAACAGTGCCAAAGCCAAGCTATAGATCATTTTCATCTCCCCACGAAGTCTCCTCATGCCCTTAGCTACCCTGTTCACCCTCCATTGCTAGCCTTTGGAGACTACGGATCTTTTTGCCACCACAGGTTAGTTTGATTTTTCTGGAATCCTACATATGTGGAATCACATAATATGTACTCTTTGATACCTGGCTCTGTAGTAAAAAATGATTGTAAGATTTATCCATGGTGTGCCTCTATCAACAGTTTATTTCCTTTTTTTAAATTGAGAAACATTTCACTGCTTCATTGGAGTCGATTGGAGTTATTAGTTATTGTGTCTAAGGCTGCTGTGAACATTGTACACAAACCTTTGTAAGGAAATTTGCTTTCACTTATTTTGCATGAACATATTTCTTAACTTTTTAAAGCAACCATCTAGCTGTTTTCCAGTGTGGTTATACAATTTTACATTTCCACAAAGAGTGCGTGAGGGTTCCAGTTGGTCCACATGGTTGCCAAGCCTTGGTTTTGACAGTCTTTTACATTTTCCATTGTACCAGAAATACAGAGTCAAATACAATGCTTTAAACATTTTGTAAAATTGGAAATCCTTTGGGTGAGGCTTGCCACTCTAGTTTCTTGATGGTTCTCGATATTACTGATTGCCAAGATGATGCCAAGATGCCAAACCCACTGTACTTCTTGCCTGGCCCTGAAATCATCTGCAGGAGGAGTTTTAGACATACTGTCTTATTTTAACTTCCCATAAAGTATCTTATTTTATTCCCTTGACAACCCTAAGAAGTAGGTATTAGCAAGCCCCTATTCATATAGTTAAGGAGGTAAAAGCTATAAGGATGTACAGGTTAAACCATATGCCTAAAAATAGCAGTCAGGATATAAAAACTCAAGTCTGCTTGGCTCAAAACTAGGTGTTTTCCACACTGGCCTTTCAGACAGCAGAAATCACACATGTAAAAACGAAAAACTAGGGAAAGGACTGGCTTGTTTAGAAAGTTGTACTGGTTTAGTGGATCTGTTGGTAGGACTTATGGATGGTCAGGACCAGCAATATAATTTGAAACAATGATGCACTGTCCCTTGTTCAAAGAGAAGAAGAAAAAATTTGTTCAAAGTATTAAAATATAAATTTTTCTTTTCTTCCACACATTCTCAACTTGTATGGTGGTTTTTATTTGCTGTTCAATGCCATTCTGAGCAGAGAAAATTGCAATTTTAAGTGGTTAGCATATATTTTTCTTATCATCTATATGTTGTAAAATGCCAGTTTTAAATGAAAATACAAAGCATTTAAGTCTTATGTGGGATCACCAAAATTATACAGTCTGTATTTTGTAGCTCATACATGCAGAACAGTGAAAGTAAAACAACTAACTCAATTGGTTTTATTTCACTTTTTGATCCATGTACATTCAGCCAATATTCACTATCTGCAGCTCACTGGTGAGTAGGAAAGAACTTAAAACTATAGGCTACCCTGTTTTCCTTTTCCTTCTGTGCCATGATTTTCATTGTAAAGTGTTGGCTAATATGGGGAAGTAATACCAATAAGAAAGGATATGATGGCATTCCCTGGTCTTTTGTATTTCTAGAATGCCAATGCCTTCTCTCTGGTAGAAGAGATTTAGTTTGAATAGAAAACATGGCCTCTCAGGTCTGTCCTGAAGGCCCTGCTGACTCAGTGATAGAGACAACAGACTTCATAATTAATCTGCAACTTGCTTAACTCCCACATATCATGGGTCCATGGGAATTCTGTGCCCACGGGGCATGGTGAACACCAATCTCAAGTAGAATGGCAAGTCATAGTGGGCATTCGTATTCATGTATGTCTTCTGCCATGCCCCTACTCCATGATCCCATAGAACCTCACTTACAAAACACATTTTCAAAAATAAACTACTCAAAACTAAAAGATGGTAACAGGAGAGCATTAAACTAAGCATTGGGGCCCTTCTGAGCGCCAGGTCTTGTGTGATGACCCTGGTTAAACGGCCCATGAATCCAGCTTTTTGATTATGGAAAAATAAGAGATAAGAACAATGAATGCAAATACAATTTTTGAATAAAAATTACTAACCACATGCTTATGCCAAGCATTGCTTTAGGTGTTTGGGATACATCAGTGGGCAAGAAGAGAAAAGAAAATTCTGTCTTCATGGAGCTTACCCTCTATTTTCCTTTGAGGAGTAGGGTAGATATGTAAAATTTGAACCATCTGTTCTTGCTAAAAGAATATTAATGACTAGAAGATTAGAATTCAATTCAAAAGAAACAGTCTCTTAAAAAAAATCTCATTATACAAAATCTCATTTCCAAAGATGATTGTACATATTGGAATCCACTAAATGTGTAATATGAGGATAAAAAGTTTTTGCTCCTTTGATTGTTTTCCTGGTTTGAATGCCAAAAGACTTAAATAACCTCTACCCATTTGTTTGCTTTATGTTTGTTTCCTTCTTGGCAATCATGGTAAGTAAAAAACCTCTAATTAGATTTGTCTTAAATTTTCTGCATGTTTTGGTAAAACAAATGTAATATGACTCCTCATCAGTTTCTCATAGAAATTAGAGACCGAAGAGTGTATATTTAATAAATATTGTATATTTAATATACTACTGTACAATTGTATGATTAATAAGTCACTGATTGTGGTCACCATTTTGGCAAATCCATTTTTCAGCAAGATGAGCCATTAAGCAATGATCTGCAGTAGAGCATGTGGGAAAATGGAGTTTCTTCTAGCCCAGAAGTTCTCAAAATCTAGCATGTATACAGTCACAGGGGGAATAGTGAAAACACAGATTGCTGGGCCCATCTGCGTTTCTGATTCCACAGAAGAGGTAGCACCTGAGATTATGCGTTTCCAAGTTCCCACGTGATGTTGCTGTCACTGCTGGTCCCATGAAGTAGATCATCCTAATTGTTGAATGTTCGAAGACAGAGAGTCTAAAGGTCCTTTTTCATTTGCAACTCATATGGGCTTGTTTATACACAAGGGCTTGGGACAAGAACATTCTTTTTATAAACTGAAGAATAGACTAAGACAAGTAAGCTGAAACTGCCATTCTATCCTTGTGTCTCTATTCACCATATGTGAATGTGAGTGTGTATATGCATATGTGTTGGAGAGGGAGGGAGACAGAGAGAGAAAGAAAGGAAGATCGATAGGGGAGATAGAGTATGTTCAAAGAGAGTAGCAAGACCGAGAATGAGTGTTTATGTGTGTTTGTACAAAAAGATGAAAACAGAAGATGGAAGAAGAGTGAGAGAGATTAAAAAAGAGAGAGAGAGAGAAAGACAGGCACATAAAAGCACAGGAAAGAAAGACGTTTCCAAGAAGGAGCTACATATTCTGCACGCAGTTGCCATTAAGGAAACAAAAAAAATAAATTTAGCAAAAATGTTATGGTAACTCATTCTTATCTTGTGCAAGCTAGTAAAAAATAATATGATTTATCACTAAGTTATTGCATCAAGCACTTTTACTACTTTATCTCATTTAGACTGCATCATGATCATTTGCAGAACTCATTCGAGCTCCTTTTAGAGATGAGAAAAATTTAATTTAAAAGCGGTTGAATGAAACATCACAGGTCACACAGTCAGAAAACAGCTCAACCGGTATTTGAAGTCACGGCACCTTGGCTGGATTTCACCAAACTTTCACACGGGAGAGTTTTAAATAAGGTTCAACAAACAAAAAAGGTGAAGTTGTGGGTTGAAGAAATTATTTGCAATGCGTAAAATTGTTATGTTGTCATTCCACTGTCCATTTTTATGCTTCCAAGAAACAACTGAGTTATATTTTAATGGCAAGATCTGATAAAGTGAGGGTAATACAGATGAAAGAGCCCTCCAGAGGGTCCTGGGCAGGGGTGTGCAGACTAAAGGGAAGACATGGGCAGCATCCCACACTAAAGGAAGCTTCTGGTCTGCTAGTCAGTCTCTCAACACATTTCCTTTGTTGTGTTGGGCTTCTAGAAATTATGACACCTCATCAGAGTTTACTTGCTACAAAGTCAAATGGCATCTCAGTCTAGAAAAAAAAAGTTCTGGATAGTGTAAATTGATTTATACATTAAAGTAAGTTAAAATTAAATTTTTCTTTTGGTAATTTCAAGACACTGCTGGTGATAAACCAAGCTTTTACTTATGAATTGTTTTCCTATGATCACTCAAAAAGTTCAAAAGTTTATTGTATAAAATTTTCACTGAGAATGTAATACATCCTCTTTTTAGAAAAATATAGATATAAGAAAAAAAGAAAACACCAATAGTGTTGATTAAAAGAGGACAATTATTAAGATTTTGTTCTTTCTTCCACTTTTGCTATAAATACATAGGATCTAGCTCAGACCATGCCAGATAGGCCTGTTCTGCGTCTGATGTTTTTTCCAAAAACTTACCAGAGTTTTAGAAAATCCTTTTAATCCTTATTTTCAACTTTTATGAGTTCTTTGGTGAAGTAGTTATGTATGAAAAGGTATTTAATTTTGTATAAGTGATTCTACATTTTTACTGATGTCATTGAAATGAATAAAATATTTTTAGGGATAAAAATATTTTGAGCATTTTGGTTTATTTAATTGAGATGGATTTTCGGAAGACACCAGAAATGCATGAGAGTGCCTATTTCATCACACCCTCATTGACCCTGTCTTGTAAACAGAAGTGGGATTACTGTGTATCTCATGGAGCTTAAAATTCAGGGTTCCTCTCTCCTAGGACTCCTTCCAAGGACCAAGGAAGGGCTCTAGCAAAGTGTTCACATGTGTCAAATCTAATTAACAATTCTTGCCTTTGTGTTCTCTTTCTTAAATTAGGTATCCCAAATTATATGAACTCCATGACTCAAAAAATCTGGATCTCTTCCAGATTGTGTGGTAGAGTTTAAAACATGCTTTGGTATTATTTATCTGCTTGGAAAAACTGTAATCAGTTAAAATTTTTATATATTATACTAGTTATTGTTATAAAGTGCATGTTTTCTGAATATCAAGTGAGTAAATGTATAATTCTAGAATCATCTTTGTTTTTATTTGGTTTTGCTGATCTTCTAGAAAACCAACGGTATCTTCTAGTACAAGTTGGTTACATGGGAATTGTTGGTTCTAGAGGCAAGCATTAACTATGTTACAGATTAGAATTAAGGATGTAATCATAGTTGCCATGTAGGTAAGTCATGACTGCTAGATGTTTTATCTATGTGACTTATAAACTTTAGAATATATATGTTAACCCAAGTCAGATTCTTTGCAGAACACACACACACACACACACACACACACACCACACACACACACACTGAATGTATGTATTTATTTATAGGTACATATATACACACACAAATATATAAATATATAAAATGTCAGTGACTTTCTTTAAGAAAAATAATTTTTAAATTATGAATATGAACTTAAAAAGCAAATATTTATAATGACAAAATCACAACATTTGACAAACACTACATGTAATAGTGAATCAAAAAAAAGAATAACAATATTTTTATCAATGAACTGCCAGATATACCTCAATAAGGCAGTTGTTCCTGCATTTTGGAGAAGAATATTATTTGATCACCTTTTCATGTAATAGTTTTGCGATATATTTTTTCTATAAAAATAATGTAAACATAATCAGTTTTTCCTAGAGCATGGTTGGTTTTCTCTTATTCTTGAGGTCAGAATGCATAAAACATATGACTTTAGACATCGATATACTCACAGTTTGTAGTATTTCTACAGATTTGTGCCTTAAAAACAAAGGGATTCTGATCAATTCTGTTTCATTAGATACCTTTCATGAAAGAAAAATTAAGTCAGATAATCATAATGGTAGGCACTGTATCAACAGAGAGTGTTTTGTCAGCAGTGAACTTCCATTTTAATTAAGCATCAATGTAACTTCTCTGGTTCTAATTTTGAATGTCTGATTATTAGGAGAATTTCCCCCAGATTAACTTCTGGCTCTGTGCATTTCAAACCTTATTTCTCCTCCAATTTCTAAATACTCCCAAAAAGAGTGCAGGACATCATAGCACATGGTCCTTATGACCCTTGACCTCTGTACTTGCCCTACACGTCACTAAGTCAACACTGTAGGTGGTGGAAGCATTCCTGGAAGCCATTCCACATCAGGATAAATAGTATGGTAACTAGGTGAAACCACATAAACATATCACCCAATCCCCCACTAAAAGTCTCCCTATGTCAGCTTTGCCTTAGTTGGACCCAGAAAATGTTTATGGCCACTCCACTATCATCTGACATAAGTGAAAGTGTGACTGAGGGGAATAGTAGTGTAGAAAGTGTTTACAAAACATAAAACCTGTGAACACATTGCTCATGTCCCTCTAGGCCATTGGGAGGTATATTAGTTTCCCAGAGATTTCATAACAAATTCATACAAACTTGGTGGCTTTAAACAACTGACAGTTATTCTCTCACAGCCATTAAGGCCAGCAGTATAAACTCAAGTGTTAGCAAGGCCATGCTCTCTCTGAAGAATCTTGAGAGAATGCTTCCTTGACTCTTCCAGCTTCTGGTGGCTCTAGGAGTCCTCTGGTTCATGGCTGTACAACTCCAATCTCTGCTTCCACTTTATCTGTGTGTCTCTCCTTTGGATGACTTTTATGAGGATACTCATCATTGGATTTGGGGCCCACCCAGATAATCCAGGATGATCTCTTCTCAAAATCCTTGACTTAATTACATCTACAAAGACCCTTTAACCAAATAAGGTCACATTCACAATTTCCAGAGATTAGACAACTTGGTTGTATCTTTAGGCATGTGGGGATGGGCACCATTCAATTCACTACAGACAAATTCATGCAAGAGAGGCCTTGAAATATATCCTTCCTGAGTATTATGATAAGCCTGCATCTGCTGAGCTCTATTTTAACAAGGAAGTAAATAAAGTTAGAGGAGAAATAAGTAACTCAAGCCAAGATTCTAGAAGAAACTGACCAGGTATTTAAACTGGGGTCATTGAGGCACCTTCCCCCATGCCAATCTGCCTTTGAATTATTTTTAGAAGTCACTTGGGCACAAGGATAACTGAGAAAACTCATGTGTTTCCTCAGACCTTTTCATAAGGAAGAAACAGAAATCAAATGAAAAATTGTGTCCTACCCACAACTAACTCATTTAGGATACTATCAATGTCTTTACCATTTATGTGTAGACACACTAACACGCACCCACACATAATTTGTGGGAAAGCGTTGGTGGAAATATTCTGCACTCTCCTAGAATATTGAAATGGGAGAAACCTCAGTGGGATTTCTATGATAAGTGGGACAATTGAGGCAGGGGTAGTGAATCATGACTTGAACAAGGTCACTAAGCTGAAGAGTTACCAGCATAGACAGAAGTTGCACCCAGGTCTCTGGTTTCCAGTCTTTATTCTCTATTTCTCAAGCTGCTCCAGTTCTCAGTATCTTCATTTTTTTCCCCTTTTCTGAGACTATTTTATTTCCATCAAAGTCATCTCAATGATTTGATTTTAATTAACCTAATGGATTTAAAGGATGAAGTGTATTACGTGCACCTCCTGTAGGAAAATATTTGATGACTCTAAAACCCATATTCTTTGAGAATTTGCTATCACCTAGTCTTAGTATTTTATGGCTTCTGAATGTTAATTTTTTTTAGGTATGGATTACAAATGAGAAAAAATATCAGAGTAGCAAATTGTCAAAAGCTCTTTTTGAGATCGTCATGAATAATGGATACTAAGTTCATTTTGCATATTTTGAAAAATTATGCAAATCATATTAGGCAAATTGCTTAAGAAGTGAGGTGTTTTGATAAAAACAGTTAATTCTCTT
The DNA here is from genome assembly GCF_002007445.2 of Ailuropoda melanoleuca. NCBI lineage: Eukaryota > Metazoa > Chordata > Mammalia > Carnivora > Ursidae > Ailuropoda > Ailuropoda melanoleuca. The sequence continues at coordinate 95,787,384 of NC_048228.1, forward strand.
TTTGTTACAGCATGTAAGTGGTGTTTAAGTTTAACCATATGCAAATCCTTGGGCTTCCTGCTATATTATAAAAACCTAAGTTATCTAATATTATGCACTTCTCATAACATCAAGGCTTTGGTGCCTTTAACCTCAACTCTTTTTATTCCATTTTTAATTCCATTAAACTAACAATGCATCACTTTAGGTACCTTCTGAAGTTATTACATTTGTTTTATCCGATTTGTGATTTGAATAGATTTAGAGGAAGTGACCTTCATATTAATTGTTCCTTGGAATAGAGTCAGTTCTTGTTATAATTCGGTGAATAAGGGTATGTATTCACCAAGCATCCATGAGAATGCAGAGTTGGAGTGATGGGATCCTATCCTCAAATGTTTAAAATCCTTGAGGGGAGAAAAGCCAAGTATTTCCAAGCCAAGGCGTAGGCAGTGTATGTGGGAACATGAGATGGAGAGGTCACTTCTGAATTTAGGGGGTGAATAGATATTCAATAAAGACATCACAAAAGCTTTGACATTTGAGCTGGGAATTATTATGGAGAAATTTTGTACGTAAATGAGAAAAGGAGAGTATCTGATACAGAGGAACAGGATGAGTCAAGCCTGAAGGTAAAGGAATATAGGTTACTTTGAGAAAGAAGCACTTAATCTGGTTTAACAGTCAGGTAAATAAGCTACATCAAGAGATAGAGTAGAATATAATACTGTAATAATAATAAATAGTAACACATACAATGAAATAACAAAACCTACCATGTCTTGAACACTCACAAGATTCACGACCTTGTATTTAGTGCTTTATGTATCATTATTCCTTAATCTTTTTGGGCTGCTATAACAGAATATCACAGACTGAGTGGCTTATAAACAACAGAAACATACTCTCATAGTTCTGGAGGCTAGAAGTCCAAGATCAGGCACTGGCAAATTCAGTGTCTGGTGAGAGCCACTTCCTGGTTCATAGATGGCCACCTTCTTGCTGTGTCCTCACATGGGCACAGGAGTGAGAGAACTTTCTGGAGTCTCTTTTGAAAGGACGCAATCCTATTCATGAGGGCCCCACTTCATGACTTAATTACGTCCCAAAGGCCCCACTCCCCAAAGGCATCATACTGAGGGGTTAGGATTTCAACATGAATTTTAGGGGGACAAGAACATTCAATCTTTTGCATTACTAAGGACATCCCCTAATCCTGGGAGACAGATAGTAGCTACTTGTTCAAGATTAGAAAACCAAGCTATGGAGAGAAGACACAAACTTCCTACAATTAGTGGCCAAGGGATGGAGTGTCTTAAATGTCATCACATTTGGGTTAGATTTCAAAATATGTGAGGAACACAAACCCTGATAATACGCCATTTCCCCTTTAAAAGATATGATTTATTTCTCCACCTCCTTAACTGGGGCTAGTCTTATGACTTATTATGACCACTACAGTGTGACAGAATGATACTGTATGTTGTCAAATTCTGTATCTCAGGTAAACTTGCACCTTCCCCTCTCACCTTTTTAGAACACTTCTGCCATCATATGAAGGAGCTTGATGTAAAAACAAACAAAGATAGAATAAAAACAACTGAAAAAAAGACTGTTTGGGGACCAGCCATGCAGGTGATCCCAGACCCCAGCCCATGTGCTGGCTGAGGACAGATGCATGAGTGAGCACAGAATTGTTCAGGCAACCTATAGTCATGAGAAATCATAAAGCATGATTTAAAGCCACTGTTTTGGGGCAGGTGCTTATTGAGTAATAGGTAATGGATACAGACATATTTTCTTTTGCTAGAAAAGCCTAATGTACATTAGCTTTGTAAGACCTAAAAATAAATTGCATTGAAAAAATTTGCTTACCTTTGTTTAATCCAGTCACATTTATTTGATTAAAGAAACATTTGTTGTTGCTCCTTACAAACATTTTTCAGATTTCTAGTCTGAAACTCTCTGGAAAGCTGGATTCTTGTGACCTGTCTACAGCTCACTTTTTAGCCCCATTTTCCATTTTAGTGCTTTTCCTACACAATCTAAACTTTCAAATTCAATCATCTGCATTTCTTAAGCATTCTCCCTTCTTTTTGGCCTTGGACCTCAGCCAGTTCTTTAATTTTTCCTTCTCAGTTCCTACTCATCTTTCAAAACATATTTAAAATTATATCTCTTCTGTGAATATTTGCTTATTGTCCCTTTTGTAAATTATCGAATTATTATTTTATGGCATACATGACAGTCAATTCAAAAAAGCTCCCCAATTACTTTGTGTGCATCTGCTATGTGCCAGACACTGTGTTGAGACCTGGAATGTCAATGGTAAGTAAAACTTTCAGGTGATTACATTTTAAATATTTGTGTTTTACTGGTCTGGATGTTCCATGAGGGCAGAAGGGGTTTATTAGGTGCGTTTTTCAATTCATAATGCTTTCTTTCCTCAGGTAAATTCTCAACAGATATTTGCAGAATGGTAAGTGAATGAATAATGCAAATAATTGGAGTCTAATATTCATCTCTTAATCTATTGCATAACATTAAGCCCTTCAAAAGCTACAGATTTTTGCAAATCCCTAATGCAAACCATGAGAGACAGCGCTTGCAATGGTCATTGAGCAAGTCTTCACTCCATTAACTCAAGCAATTGTTCACTTGAATAGTCAGCCTAGATAAAAATATAGTTCATGAACTTTTTATAAGCTTCAAGTGCCTGCCCTTCCTGTTTTCATTAGAAGTCCATATGATGAAGCAGCATTTAAATAAGTCCAGGATAAACATTTAATTACCACAATTAGTGGCTTAAAACAACACAAATATATTATCCTTAGGGAGAAGTTCAACAGGCTAAAATCAAGGAATCAGCCAGACTCCATTCCCTTCTGGATGCCCAGGGGAAGACTTAGTATCCTTGCCTTTTCCAGCTTTAAGAGGCCACTTGTCCTCCATCTTCAATCTCTAGCCATTCTTCTGTTGCTCCTTCTCTTTCTGAACACAGTTGGGAAGCTTCTCTCCTCTCAAGAACTCCTGTAACTAGATTGGTCCAACATGAATAACCAGGATAATCTTCCCATCTCAAGATCTCAAGATCTCTAACCTTAATCACATTGCAAAGTCCCTCTGTGAAGGCAACATATTCACAGATCCTGAGGATTTCTTTGAGGGGTCATTATTCTGCCTTCTATAGCTAAGATGTCAACCGTTTTAAAATTTATTTCATATGACACTCAAAAAACCTGTGAATGGAGGGAGATAATATTAATCCCATTTTACAGATTTAAAAAACAGAAGAACAAAACTGAGTCAGGCCATTAAACTTGTCGAGGATCATACCATCAGCTTCTACCCCAGGACAGATGACTTCACAGCCTTACTTACCAAAGTCATCAGCTCACTAAACTAGAAAGCAAAGGAAGATTTCTAAGCATCATTCATGGGGCATCTGAAAAAATCAGCAACAAGCATAGCTGTTTAACTGTTTTGGCTGAATAGATAAGTCAACTATATAATCTCAATTAACTCCCAATACCTGGAATATGAGGTGCTTTTCTTTGTTTGTTTTTGTCAGACTGCTTATGAACTGAGTGTTTATGTCCTTCATAAAATTCGTATCTTGAAAGCTAACCCCAAATGTGGTAGTATTTGGAGGTAGGACCTTTGGGAGTTGATTAGGTAACAAGGATGGAGCCTCAGGAATGGGATGAGTATTTTATAAAAGAGTCCCCAGAAACAACCCCATCCCTCCATGTGAGAATATAGCAAGAGGGTGGTCTGTGAACCAGGGAATGGGCTCTCGCCAGACATTGGATCTACCAGCACCTGATCTTGGATCCCTAGCCTCCAGAACTATGAGAAGTAAATGTTTGTTACTAAAGCCACCCTGTCTATATTTAGTTATAGCAGCCTGAACAGACTAAGATACAGATCTTGTGCTGAATCCAAAAGGCAGAGACTATAACTGCAATTTCTTCAGGAGCTTTCAAATTCAGATCCTTGTATTCCAGGTAATTCATCCAAGAAAATGTCTATTAGACATCATATTGCCAGACAAGGTAGGTACGAAATGAGTAAGGACAATGAGAAAGGCTGATGCAGGGACTAGATACTTCCTTATGCAGTACTATGACTACTCTACAAGAGCAATATGCTGTTGGAGAAAGCAAGATGTGGATAGCTCTTCCTGATGGAGGGATAATGGCAGAGGAAGACTTCAAAAAGGGGTGATGTGTAAACTGCGTTTTCAAGGATTTCACTATGAAGAACAGGTTGAAAAGACAGAAAAGGAGAACCTACTGTGGCATGAAAGTGTTTGCAGTGGATGTTTCTAAAAGCCCAAATGAGATCCAAGGCATCTATAAAGCCTTAGCTGTTGATAATCCTGGGCAGGTCCCTTCGCCTTATTGGATGTGATTCCTAGTCCATGGATGCTTGCATTACCAATACTTAGCACATTTTTTTGCCATATGGTAGGTACTAGGGAAGTGTTAAATGTAAGTGACAATTACAATCTGAATATCTGTTTTAAGGGTTAAGAAGAATGTTTAAATATTTAGATATGTTTATACTCACTGATTACATGTTAATGGAGACTAGAGTTATCCAACGAGTTTTAAATACAACATTTATAAAGTGCCCATATTTCATCTATAATAGGCCAAATTCAGAAAATAATTCAGAAAATACTAACTTGGGAACCCGGATTCCATGGGAAGGATGAGTGAGACAAAGAGGAAAGAAAGGGAATGACTTAGGAAAGACTCTAAAGATGTGAGAAGAAACTGGGATTAGTTGAATTAGATCTATGAAAATTGTTTACTAAGGGAGATGATATGTACAATCAGGAGATGAATCTAAAAAACTTAATCACAAAGTCCTACATGAATGTGGATCATGGGGGAGAGCCTGAAGAACTCAGTCAGAAAATCAACCTACTCCCAACCCCAAGTGACAAATGGATGGGTAGGTGGAAGGGATGGTGCTGGGACGTATAGTTCTATCTTGGATTGAAGAGAAATAATGGAGGAAAAAAGAGAAGAAATCATCCTTCTTACATATTTGGTGAGGAGGAAGACTTTGAAAGACAAATTCAGAAGAAAAGAAGTTCTTGAGTGCAAACATTTTTTTAAAAAAAATCAAAAACAAAATCCAAAGCTCAAACCCCACATAGTTTCACATTTGGCAGCCAGTACACAATCTGCACTTGAAAGCATTCTCATAGAGTGGTGGTTTCTTATCCTCAGGACAATGAGCCCCCGTTTATTGCGAATGGTTTCCTTACACATGAGGGGTCCTAGAGAGAAATGAAAAACAGCACCATGTTTCCAAGGCTATAACTTAAAAGGAACGCCATTCTTTAAGTCCTCGTCCAGCAGTGAAGCCGTTGAAGAAGGAACTGTGATGTATTTCCTTGGATGGATGACTTCACCATAAACAAGACTGGGTGACACCTGCTTTGTAAAGCCCATGGAGAAGGCCTAGCGCAGTCTGATGGGCATATTACAGTAAGTGGAGCTGAAATGGATTTTTCTTTTGCTCTACCTTTGGGGAAAGTGGGCATCAGACTTACAGCTCTCTTTAGAAGATTCTGCCTGCCACGTTGTATCTGAAAAGGGGGTCATATATGACTCATAGCTTTTGAACCAGAGCAAAAATAAACGTGAACAAGTCTATTTCTCTAACAGGGCCTTTGTGTATTCTCTGCCCCCCACCTATATTTGCACATGTAGAGATAACTTCACAGTCAGATGCCTGGTCTGTGGTTTATGTTAGTAAATCGCTGTTCCATGACCCTTTTATACTATGGACTAGGGAGAGGCCATGGTTTATTATTTCTATTTTATGGATTATATCACTGAAACCCTAAACCTTCAATGGCTTTATTTTGACCCCAACATTTTAGTTCATGGAATCTATCCCAAGTAAATAATCAGAGAAGGGGCTAAGATATATGTGCAGGAATGTTCATCATGGTGTTATTTATTACAGCAAAACACAGAGGAAAAATCCCAAATATCCAACTTCAGGAGATTTATTAAATAAATTACGCTCTATTCATATGATGGAATTTGTTCAATAGCGAAATGACATTTTTAGAAGCAATTTCATGATATAATGTTGAGTAAAGAAAGCATAATTCAAAACTGTTTCTGTAAGTATAATAAAACATTTCTTTAAATTTTGTAAATTACCAACTAAAGCAAATATACGCGAATGCTTTCATTTCTTTTCAATGCTTGGATTATAGGATTTTTTAAACAAGGTTTTCTATTTGAGCAAAGATATATATATATTGCTAAGCCAGAATCGGGCAAGCCAGAGTTTCAGGATTATATATTATATAATAATATATAAGATCATGTAGTATATATAACAATAGTATATATTTAATACTATTTTAATTATACATATAATTTTGATTAGCTTTAATTTAGTTTTATTATTATATATAATAACTAGATTCTGGTTACCAGAACGAATTATCAGCACCCTTCTTTACTCACTGCTCACTAATGCCAAATCAAATGAGCGTGACCCCCATGGGTTGAAAGGAAAGAAATAATGGGATTTGTGATGCTGTGGTGCAGTTAGTTGTCACATTAAAAACCTTCCTACCTAAGACCTGTTCCTGGGATGATTGTATTAGTTCAACACGTACTTCAAACAAACATTTATTACTGGCATTTATTCAACAAGGGACAACATTTTCAACACATTTGTGGAAACTTCTGTTAATATTCCACTTCTTATAAAAGAGTTACTTAAAATACATATGTGGTAATTTTTGCTTTATCTATCTTGCAGTTTAAATTAGGATTTCTCAACTTTACCACTATTGACATGTGGGGCTGGAAAGTTCTCTGCTGTGGGGAACTGTTCTGTGCACTGTAGGATGTTTAAAAGCATCCCTGGTCTTCATCCCTCCCCTCATCATGAAAGCTGAAAACATCTCCAGACCTGGCCAATTGTCTCCTGGGGCAAAATTTCTCCCAGTCGAGAATCACTGTATTAAATAATAGGCGTGTGACCGAGACTTACAAATATGTTAACTGGAAAATCTCAGTGGTCTCATTTTCTAAATTATCTCATTTAGTTCTTCTGAAAATAACATTTATTTCCATTTTCTGTTGTTTTGGTTGTACTAGTTCTATCTACACAGTCAGTCTTGTTTGAAGATGTCTAATTCAAATGAATAACTACTTCAAAATTTAATTGAGTGGAAGGGCTGGTAATTAACTGCTTATCTGATTTTAATCATTTTCCTCCCCCAGATCAGTTTGTGTGTAGGAAAATACTCAATCTAACACATCACAGAATATCCCAGTCAATGATTTACTCAGTTTTCATGGAGGAATAAGCATAGTTTAGTAATCAGAAAAACATCTGTGTGTCGTCTGCCCATGTAACTATGGGAAGATCATTAAATTTCTCTTGGATGTATTCTTTTCATGTATAAAAAAAATGGAGTTAATATCAACATCCTTCAAAGATTTTGAGGGTTAAACAGAAAAGAGAAAAACATTACAATATTAGCTCCACTATTAAATCAACACTTTGTAGATACAGTACCAGCTTTTAGAGCTACAAAGATGAATTAGACTATTTCATTGACTTCATGCATCTCACAATCTGATGGGAGAGAGACACACATGCAAACAGTGACCACACACTGTGTCAAGGGTGAACCAACTGATCTAGCTGCCTGGGACTGAGAAATGTCCTGCATGCAGGACTTTTTACACTAAAACGTGGAAAGTCACATGTAATGAGGGACTGTTGGTCACCGTGATACATGCTTCCAGTAGATTCTGTGAGAGCACAGAAGAGGAGCATATTTGACTTCGCCAGTGGGGTTTTAAGGATTCAGAAAAGATGTCACATTTGACCTGAGTTTTGAAAAATGAAGTAAGGATTTGAAGGAGGCAGGCTTCCCAGCAAGAGAAAAGGTACATGTGGTGCAATCGCAGATTAGAGAGTGTATCAAATAGGGTGCAAATAATTTATCACCACAACCCAGGGTGCAGAGTTGGGAGAAAGAAAATTTCAAGATACAGTTTAAGGCTGGCAAATGGAGGTCTGTTAAGTCATGCTCAAGAATGTAGGCATTTTACTGTAGGGCTATAAACAGTATTACCTAATTGTAACCTGGAAGTGACATAATCAAATAGGTTCAAAGAAGATAATTCTGACATTAAAATATAGGACAGATTGACATCAGACAATTTAGAAGCCTCAAGGTCCTGTTAGAAATCTGTTTTCAGGGCATTGTGAAGAAAAAAGTAGGTTGAATTTAGGGGGAAAAAATATGTGGTTGGGAGTATAGAATAAATAAGCCTTAGTGACAGATTGAAGGTAGGACACAGGGGGCACAAAGCAGAGGAAGATAATGTCTAAGTTCTTGGGAATGCTTAGAATAGTAGAATGTTAGAGCCATTCAGAAAACTAGACATATAGAAGAGATGGGTTTGAGTATGGGAGGTAGGGTGGGTAAAGACAATTAGCTTGTCCTTACCATCCATTGGACTTGGGTGATGTCTAGTGGGTGGTCCGAAATGTGGGTTGCAAAACTGAGCTTGAGGCTGGAAATGAAACTTGAGACGTCACCTGCACAAAAGTCATTGTTGAATCTGTGGGACTTATGTGAGGTTACCCAGACAGATGCTAAGGGATGGAAGAAGAAAATGCTGGGCATGAGACACTAAGGGACTGTTTCTCTCACTCACTATGGTTCTTCATTTACTTAGTGCCAGGAGAGACAGATTCTCACCCATCAACATTGAATGATTTTGACATACCTGGTTTTAAGAAAATTTCCTTTGATGCTAATTGTGCTCTGACTTCTCAAATATGTTAAGGGACAGTTCTATAGTATTCATATCCACTAACACCCTTAAAGAAGAAAGAAAAAAAATACTGATTAAAGTTAGTGCAGCTGGAGAAAAAAAGCCAGCAACCAATTACCTCACACTTTCCTAAAAGATCCCTCAGTTCATTCTTTGTTATTTTGGGTATGGGTGAGACGAGACAGCAACTGAAATCACCTTTATGTTGCTTGGCCAAAAGCTCAGCTTCCTAAGTGTAACTGAAATAAGCATGACTCCTTTTCGAGCCAAGAATTAAGGCAGTGAATTCAGCCGTCAATTCCCATTGCATGTGATATGTAATCTAACAAATTTTCAAACAAGCACTCTGGAAACAATTAAAAGTAAGCAAGCTGCCCTGATCAAAGGCTGCTGATGTTTTAAATTGCATTTTGGTCACCCACAACTAGTCTTCCAGAATGTGCCTTGCCCTTTTGGGGCCTGAAGCATAAAAAAAGAAAGTTTTTGCCATCCTGCCCAGTGTGAGTTTAAGGCTGTGGGTCATTAGGAAGCAAACACATTAGGACTAAAAAAATAATTGTTTGGTTTATAGTCACTTGGGGCTCCAGCTTGAATCAGACCTCAGCTGTGGTGTGATAGAATGCATGTGAGGCTCTATGCAAACAGTTTGCTGGTATGTCACTGAAAGCAGCATATGTGATATTATTAACTTCCCAAACAAACATGCAATTTGTGTTGATTTCAGAGAGACCAATACCATCACATTTACAAAGTGTACTTTGGATTTCCATGCAAACCTAGGAGATACAAATAAACATGTTTTTGTATTCATTCCAACTCTACAAATCCTCTCTGTTCTGGACACAGTTTGAACTTTGGAATCATGTGTGATCTTTATCTCCTGCTCAGGGATCCTCCACATTTGACAGTGCATGGCCCATTTCACTATGGGTCCATCCCAGGGATGTTTAAATGCTGTCCATGACCTTAGACAAGACCCCCACTTAATTTTTCAAATTTATTTTTGGTGCAGGGAACTCGTAATATGCTGCAACAATAAAATGAAAATGAAAAGAAAAAAGAATGATGAGACAAGGTCTATTGGCCCACGTCCCTGTCAGTAAACATGCACTCATGCAGTTGAAGAAATGAAAGGAAATGTAACTATCTAGTCCAAGCTCTCATTTTATAGAAAAGGGGAACATGGCCAAAAGAACTTGAGATGATTTGCTGATAGTCTCAGTTTTAATTAGTGGCAGATACAGGACTGGATCCTGAATGTTTGAATTCCCACTAACATCCTTTCCATAGTATGATATTGCCTCCATGATAAAAAGATTAAAAGTTTTTAAAAAGTCTAAGAAATCTTAGCCATACTAAAAAAATAAACTATAATGTAGTTATATATAAGAAAATTGCAAGCACCTGGAAATATACAGAATTCACTGTTTTTACTTAAATTTATTTTCAAAAGACCTGACCCCAAGCATCATAACTATTTTATGAACCCTTAAAATGATATGGATTATGTGGTAGGTTGAATTAATGATCCCAATTCTTCATTATTTTAGAGTACTAGTACACATCTTCACCTTTGTCTTTTGTGGGTGGGGTATTCTTTCCTGAACATTGATTTTTGTCTTGATGTGTCTTGGACAGTTAAGGGTCATCCAAAGTTTTGGATGTTAGATGGCAGAGGCTTGCAGTTCACTTGCACAATTGGACTTACCCTCATGTGCTCCTGCCTTTCCCATGAGAACATTCCTAGGGTAGCCACGGGTCTAACCCATAATTAGAGTCAAGTGCATCCAAGACCAGCCCAGATCAGCTGAATCCCAGCTGACCACTAATGTGTGAGTGAAAAAAAAAATCATTGCTTATCGTGAGTGCTTTTAAGATTTGGTAGTATTTGGTTAAGTAGCATTATTATAATAGTGACTGATGTGTGCATCAGTGTGAATCCACTTCTGTGACACACTACTTTCTAAGGTAGGTAATAAATGAGGTACTGACCTCAAAGGTCCAAAGTTGGGTAGCAAATATTACCCAACTGAGTGATGCTAAGGGCCTCACTTATTCCATTTTTTTCCTCATTGCTTTATAACCCTGAAAGATTAGGAGTGAAGCATTTTTTAATCATAATCATTTACAGTTATCTTCCCAAGGTGGGTTGTTATGGACTGAATATTTGTGCTCCCCCAAAGTCATGGCATTTGGAGATGGGGGCCTTTGGGAAGTGATTATGTTTGGGGGAAGTTTTGTGGGTGAGACCTTCATGATGGGATTAGTGTCCTTATAAAAAGAAGAAGAGAAACCAAAGCTCTCCCTCTCTCTTGCTCTGTTCATGTGAGGACACTGTGAGTAATTAGCTTCCCACAAGTCAGGAAGAAGGACATCACCAGGAACTGAAACTGCTGACACTTTGATCTAGGACGTTCCAGCCTCCAGAATGGTGAGAAATAAACACCTGTTGTTGAAGCCACCCATTCTATGGTATTCTGTTATAAAAGCCTGAATGGCCTAATGTATAGTTTAATGATGACCAAGTGTTAAGAAGCATGATCCTTGAAAGTCTAACTCTCACTTCTTTACAGCTTATCAGATGGATCTTTACAATCACAAAAGGAAGATGCATTGGAGATACACTTTGTCCAGTGAGTTATATTTCAGTAATGTTTTTCTACCCTGCACCAAATCTGGCTGCTCAAACTGTTCATTCCCTCCTAGATGGATATCTCAACAAGGTGTGAAACCCAGTGATTTGGAATCCAGACTCATATGTAGAAATGCCAAAAGAGGCAGGTGGTGGGCATACCTAGAAAGTACTCCAAGATGAAGCAGGCCTAGCTCTTGGCTACATTCAACAGAATGGGGATGGGATTATGAGTAGACATGACCCTTCCTTTGAAGGACTTACATTGGGATGGCACCGGTAGTAAATGGAGCATGAGTAGATGACATTACTATAATGTATTTAGTGATAAAATGGGGATGTGCAGGGCTCACCCTTCCCTTTCTTCTGATCTTTACAGAAATGCCACTGTAATCAGTGAGACTTTCCAGGTCACTTTATATCAAATTACATCTCCCTGGACATCTGCTATCTCCCTATTTGTTTTACCTTTCTTTTCAGAAACTATGTAATCATTTCTTTTAAATTTTACATATTTTTCTAGTTTATTGTCTTTCTCCCTTATCATAATGTAAAGTTTATGTAGATGGGAATTTTACCTGTTTTCTTTGATTTTGTTGTTATTTTTTTAAAATTATTGATTTATTTGACAGAGAGGGAGAAAGAACAAGCAAGGGGAGAAGCAGGCAGAAGGTGAGGGAGAAGCAGACTCCACAGAGAGCAGGGAGCCAGATGCAGAGCTCGATCCCACAACCCTGGGATCATGACCTGAAAGCAGATGCTTAGCAGAGTCAGCTACCCAGGTGCCCCTATTTTGTTGTTATTGCTGAAGTGTTTTTCAAAGCCATATGTAGTTTCTAAAAACAAAAATGTCAAATGAAAGAATTTATAAAGAGCGCTAGGTGTGTAGAAAAGGGTCCTGCTTACCTTCTTTGAGACTTTGAAGGTTCCACAAAGGAATAATGCTTATTCTGAAGCTTGAAGTATATTGGAGCCTTAGCCCCATGCAGAAAGACAAGGAATGTTCTAAGACAGCCAGGAAGACCTGTGCAGGATGGGGCGCACACACAGAAGCAGCCCAGTTCCAGCGAGTTACGTCCATGTGTGAAGATGCGACTACTTTTTATACTGGGTTTGAGGTCTGGATGCTTGTTTCACATCTAGATTTATGATAAGAGCTAGTAGATAAAGAAATGATGGAGATTTTTTTGAACCAGATATTTGATGAGACTCATTCAGACTTGGCACCAAAGAAGTCTTACGTGATAAGGATGCAAATGCACAAAATCAAAGTAAGAATATCCATTATCAGAACAGTGGCCCTGCAGGTGGGGAAAATAAATATCCATCATCAGAATGGGGGGGGGGCTGCTGATGGGAGAAGTCTTGGATCTTGGGAAGCTGGTTAGAGTGGCCAGGGAGAGTGAGTGACATTCCAAGCCCCACCTCCCTATGCTGAGGTTCACTCGAGTTCCCTCTTCAGGTTACAATTGGCCTTGGAATTGGAACTGCAGCTCGGAGGAGATCTGTACACCTTCAAAGATGGGAAAGGTATATATTTCTTTCTTGGTAGCCTGGTTCCTTGGGAGAGACGCCATACACTGATGCAGGGATGGAAATATCCAAACAGAATGATTAGATCAAAGCTAATTATATTTTAATTATGAATGGAGGATATTTTAATAATAACTCCATAATCATTTATTGAAAGCTTATTCTCTCTGGGCATATGTGGTCTCATTTGATCCTTGCAATAATCCCATGTGACAAATGGTATTTTTAAATTGTTCCTTATGAAGAAAATGAAGTTAGAGAGGTTAAGTAACATCTGATATCACTCAACTAGAAAGTAGAAAAGTCGGAAATGTTTATTTATTCAAATTTTTTCCTCACTTGGTAGCAAATACTGCCTAGCCTACAAACACTTGTCCTCATGGGCCTTGTTTAGGCCAAGTGCGGCCTAAAGTCAAACATAGGCTCTGGACGCCTAGACGTGTGCTGCTAGTGAGAAACTATGGATAAGAGGGAAAAGAAAGGGGGTAGATGGAATGAGAGAGTGCAGGGGAGGAAAGAACCATTGGCAACTGATGTTCCCCCAACAGAAAAGACATAAGAAAGTAATTATTGGCTTTGTTCCAACAGCTTGTGGGAATACATTAATTTATCTAAGTGCATTTATTCAACAGGTATTTGTTGAGTACTTAGTTGCTATGATTCTGGCCCTGATCAAGGTGTTGGGGATACAGTAGTAAAGGAGACACTGACTGAGTATTGGATGGTAATAGACAGTGTACTAACATGTGACTGGCTTTCTGAGAGCAGCATCTGGAAAGGGGTCAGTGGGAGGTATCTCTGAGCTGAGATCTGAATACAAATAGGAGGCATTCATGGAAAAGTTACTGCAGGCAAAGAGGAGAGTAAACGAAAGACTCTCAACAGAAAACATTGAGACATGTCTCAGTAATAGTAGTGGGGTCTGGAGTGAAAGTGGTGTTTCAGGGGCAAGGAGGTGGCCCGGTATGACAGGGTGGGAGTAGTCTTATTACAGACTACCTTGCTGGTCACAGTGAGGGAGCATTGGTGTGGGGAGATGATGGAATATTTTTCTCTTTAGATTATTGTGGTTTCTCTCTTTGAAGGCTCACACCCCACAGGAACTGTAATAGGCTGTACTGACCTTTAGTAGATTAATAGAAACATCCCCTGTTAAGCCCAGGAGGAGAATGTCCTCAGAGGTATTATTTTTCCACTATTGAAATACTCTGTGTTTGGTCAATATCAGGGGAGCCCACAGCACTAGCTGAGGCCAAGCACTCTTTTGTATGTGTGTTGTGTGTGTTTTTGCAATTGAAGATTACACAGCACTTTGTTGATAAGATCATTAATGCTCTTTCCAGTTGTTATTAACTGTTTTTCATCCATTTATAAATTGTGCCTCTGCAAGCTGGCCCCAGGGTATAAGTACAAAAATTGAGTTTTGATTATTATAATAAGTAAAGTATTATTAACGAAAGCAATTACGGTTAATAGCTTCAACTAAGGAAAACAAAATGATAGCCTTTAGTGCTTTCCCACAGGGTAAACCAGATTAAATCACTTGCAGAAAAGAAAAATCTTTATCCTTGGTTCCACCAAACATTATAACTAGATGTTGCCTTTGGATATTTCGATCTCTTTTGTTCAGAAGCAAAAACTAAGGCTCGAGCTACACAAGGTTATTGCTCATTAGTTGCTCAGATAAGGGTAGATCACAGCATTCAGGATTTTTAATCTGGGTGTTATTTGTCCCATGTTACCATGAGCTGACTGAACGAACTTCTTATCTAACTCAACCCGCCTTATAACTTAAAAGCAGCCCAGTGGAGGTTCAAATGCAAATCAGTCTTCCTTCACTTAGGATTTGTCTAGGATTTTCTCTGAAGTCTGTGGTCTGATCCAATAATGTTATGAGACATTAAAAAAAATTTTTTAGGAATAAAAATGAAAATTCTCATACACCACATTTCTCATTTACTATAATTTCCTACAGAATGCAATGTCAAGGTATTTACCTGTATTGTGGTTTCGGCATGTTCAAAGAAGGCTGAGGGTGATTACAGAGCTCAAATTTTCTCTAGGAAAGGGTGCTCAGAGCCCACGGGGCCCACATCTAACCACATAGCTCCTGATGGGAGATCTGATATTTGAACTCAGATCTGTCTGCCTGCAAACTTCACTCTCTCGCCATGAGAAGTCAGGGTCACTGTTTACACAAAGCTTTGTTTCTCATGTAACAGCTTACTCATTTTTTTCTTTCTTTTTTTATTAGTTTCAGAGGTAGAATTTAGTGATTCATCAGTTGCCTATAACATCCAGTGCTCATTACATCCCATGCCTTCCTTAATGCCCTTCACCCAGTTACCCCATACGTCCACCATCCACCCCTGCAACAATCCTCAGTTTATTTCCTAGAGTTTAGCCTCTTAACTTACTCCTTTTGACTCAAAGGGCCCGTTCAGGCTATCTGCCATGAGTTTTACTCCTGACTCTCTTTTGATGTAACACTCTCTGTGTATCCCAAGGTCTGACCAGTCATTGGCTATGTATCATAACATTGGCTAATCATAACAGAACAACCTACATTTCATTGGCTTTTGCCCCTGCCTAACCACACAGTTCCCATCAAAGTCTTCTTACTTATGCTTGGAAGTCCAGTTCATGAGCTCATGCATGTGTCTGTCAGTCAGACTCACCTCTCAGTGTTTGCTACCTGCTCCCAGAAACTTTGTGAACACCTTCTGTAGTCTGAACGTGACTCCCCAGTGTCCTCTGTGTCTGATGTTCCCAGTAGGAAGGTGCCATGTGCCAGGGAACTGCCCTCCCTCTCTCCAAATTCTAATCTATAGAGGGAACACTCACAAGGGGCCAAATAGGAACTAAATTATGAATTTGTTAGCATTTTGATTGGAGCATCCAGCTTGTGCTCATGTCCAAAAGAGGTGACCTAATCTATCGTTCCTATATTGAAAAAACCAGGTACCCATTGAAAGGCTTGTCTTTCTTACCCATCCAATTTCAAGTGGAGAAATCTGAATCTAAAAAGCAGAGACCAGCTGCAAGTCATGTTCGCTCTGTTTATTACATGGAAAATGAGTTCAAGGGGACCCCATCCCTCCCTGAGCTTGGGCAGTACAAATAAAACTAAACAAAGCAAGAAGACGAAGACAACAACAACAACAAAAAGATACAAGAAAAGGAATGGCCCAGCACACTTTCAGTAAGAAACCACCTTGTGGTAAACACAAAACAAGTGAAATCCAGCTTTTGGCATTCCCACCCCTCAAATAGCTTGCCCCTTCTAACAACGAAGGCAGTGGTGGGGTGGTGATACAGAGACAGAGAATGAGAGAGTGAAAGAGGCACTCCTTGAATAGCCCTTTCTAGAGAAGGTGCAATTTTGACATGTGTCCTTCTCCAGGGGAAACATGAGTGCTTCAAGTCAATGCCCACATCGCCACATTTACTGCGGGTCTTACTGGGCAGATGTCAAACCATCTCCATCTGAGTGGAAAGAATACTCTTTCCAGTTCCACATGGCCCTTTGTCACCTGTGTCCTGCATCTCATGGTATCATTTATGAAAGGAGGCTGGAGGGTGCTCCTATCCATGGAGTTTGGGCAAAGGACTGACCTAGTCCTCAAGGTTTCCCCACCTCTCCCAAGATGACAGAATCTTTATTCTCCTTTGTTCAAACCACAATGCCCTGCCCTACTGCACCCCCACCATACACCTCCCTGCAGAGGAAGTGCTCCTAGCACTTGCCCTTGCCCAAAACCTGTTGCCACCATAGCTGAGCATCAAGTAGAGATCACGTGGTGGCTCTGGGACCTCCTCCCCGAGCTGGGTGCTCTGCTCTTTCCTCAGAGCCTCAGGCCCTCTTCTAATTCCTTCCAGGAATATCTCTCCTTCATGTCTCCATTGCTTCCTTAATTGTCTGCCACATCTGCACTATGGCCTCTGTTTTACTTGGAAAAATCACAAACAAACATATACAAATCACAGCCACCTTAGTTTCCCAGGATGAGCTTTCATGCTTTTTTTTCCTCTATCTCAGAGCTTGTTTGCTGCACCCACCTCCCCGTCTATTCTTACTACTACCTACAGTTCCTGCAAAAGGTGCTCAAAATACAAAAGGATATAGCTCAGACTCTGCGCTCAAGGCACTGACACCCAACAAATATTTGAAATAAAGTGAGATTTGTAATATCATTGGGGTATGAATCAAGGAAAGAAGCAGCCCAGCTGGGTGGTAAAGGCATCTGAGTTCAAGTCCCAGCTCTATTGTGTATGTTTGGTATGATCTTGGGCAAATCATTTATTCTCCCTGTGCCTCTGTCTCCTCACCAGTAAATGGAAATGATATTAGTACCTACTCTGTGGGCTTCTTGTGAGAATTAGCCAGGTTAATTTATAAAATTGTGTGTGGTATAAAGTAAGTGCCAAGACAATTTGTTTTTATTAAGTGGTGACAAAAGATGGAGTGAAGGATAAACTGGTGTGGAGCGGGGACTGCCCATAGAAGTCTTTCCTCTTCAAGAAGAGATTATTTGAGTCATATTTTGAGAGAATAGGATTTTGCCAAGCAGGAAATGTGAAGGGAATTCTGGTTAGAGGTGAGCACATACCAAAGGTTGATGTGTGAAAAATTCTCCTTCGAAGACTATTCCTAGTGGCATGTAATTGGAGTGTAAGGGAAATCGAAAGAAATGGTGTCAGGAAAGGAACATAGGTAAGAAACCGGGCACAGATGGTGGTGGGTTCACAAGTATCAAGCAAGATGTTTGCATCTCACCCCATAGGCTAAAAGGGAGTTTGCCAGCGGGGGCGGGGGGTGGGGGTGGAGGGAGACGTGTTAAGCAGATTTTCTTTAACAAACAGTGACTATGGTAGTAGGCAATGGTTTCTTCTCTTTAAAAATCACGGAGTGGTGAAGAAGGTCATATACATTTCCTTCTAAGGATTCTTTTCTCATGAGGTGTGTCCATTTTCTTATTTGAGGATTGGTTCATGAAAGCCAGAAAATTCCTGCCAGTCACCATGGGTTACATAAATGAACTAATCTTCTATATACTCATGTTTCAGATTGTTTTTCCTCTCCTCCCTCCAAAAATACTGGGGGGTTTTCATCGAACTTTTTGCCTTGGTCATGTTGTTTCTTGTACTTCCTTTTGGGCAGGCATCCAAACCTCATGGTAACCAAGAAGAGGTTACAATGTTTAGACATTATCCCTTCTGCAGAGTGACTCACAGATGAAAAGTGAAATGCTTTTTCTCCTGTGGAAGTATTGCTAGACTAATATTTGATCCAGGACTTGAACTATTGAAGATTACTGGAACTCTGTGGAAAACCGAGTCTGTTTATACCTTCTCCAACTTACACAAAGTGGAGATGCCCTTGTGCCTGTGATGAGAACTCGCTCCCTGCCTGGGTCTCTGTTATTCAATCTTGCTCTTTTTTTTCCTTACCCTATAGAGACTGACCACAAATTTGTTGAGCATGACTCATCATACACAATGCACCTCTCTGTGGTAATGCACCAGTGCTTCTAGAATAGCCATGTCTTAGCAATATCAAATGCCATTACACAGTCAATAAAATGTCAGAAAAACAGAGTGTGATGACCTCATGGCTCACGTGCAGATGGGTTCCTGTATCAGATCCCAGCCTAAGTTCTGCACGTGGCCCAAGTTTGACTGTTCTTGTGCCTTCCAGCATGTGCACACATGTGTTTGGCAGGAGAAATATGGAAATGGATGTCATATTCTTCTTAAGTGCTCTTTCTTTTCCACATGTTGTAGAGTTCATTTCTTTAAGGATTCTTAGTTCTCTTCCTTATTTTGAGCTAGACACATTTACTTTCTGCGAAACCTTTCCCTTCCCACCCTCCTCTGCTAAAAAAAAAATGTAACAAAATGCAATAATTTCTTTTTTTAGTAGGTGTTTAAGTGTGTGACGTATCAGGGTACGCACAAATCTGGAAGAAAAATTCCAGTGTCACTAAGATACCATATGTATAGATATGATAATATGATGGTTTAAAAAGGGTCACATCTTATTTTCTTAATACTTAGCACAAGGATGAATATATAGATTCTCAAGAAAGATTTGATGAGTGAAGGAATTAATGATTTCCCTGACTCTGGCTTAGAAGGTGATTTGTAGATCAGTTAGGTAAACAGCCTACCCAATTCTGGATCTGTACTATTTCTGCAAAGAGTCCCCTAGTGAGCTTGCATAGCCTCATGAGATTTGGGCTCATTAACTCCCCAGATACAACTAGGATTTGGATAAGTATGGTTCTTATAAAGTTCTTACTTATATTATAAAGTTCAACCCTATAGTTTCCAACTTTTGATCCAGACTTTACGTTCCTACTTTTGATGAATGCTTAGCTAAACAATTCAAGTCAGTTGCAAAACTCAGTTCCTTGTCAGTGAAACAACCTAAGTGATTCATGATGACCCAGTATTAGTGAATCAAAGTGAACCAAAATGATCCTGCATTCGTATTTCCTTTGGTATGCACTTACTCTCATTTCTTTTCATTTAGTGATTACTTCATATCTATTCACAGTATGGAACTTATCTATTTATGAAATGTCTCCCTTTTGTCCACAAGTGTTTCTTCTGGATATTATATGCATGCACTGTAATGTCTTTGCTTTCTTTTCAAAAAAAGCAGTTTTATTTTCTCTACACGAGAGAATTGACTCATATTTTTCATGGTCTGACGTCCCCACCAGAGCATGATAGCATATTGTTTTTTCTTTTTTTCTTGGATATTTTTTATTGATGTTCTTTTCTTTTTTTCTTTTTTTTTTTTAGTTTTCATTAATTTATTAGTTGTGTATAATGCCCAGTGCTCATCACACCATGTGCCCTCCTTAATGCCCATCACCCAGTTGCGCCATCTCCCCCCACACTTCCCCTCCAGCAACCCTCAGTTTGTTTCCTATAGTTAACAGTCTCTCATGGTTTTTCTCCTTCTCTGATGACTTCCCCTTCAGTTTTCCCTCCCTTCCTCTATGATCCTCTGTGCTGTTTCTTACTGCATTGGCGAGCAAAGAGACACAGTAGATGTAGGGGTTAAAACTCTGGTTCAGTCTGTTTTGGTGAGAAACCTGACTCCGCCTCTATCTGTGTAAACTTAACTACATCATTTAACTTCTCTATCCCTCCATTTCTAATTCATAAAATGTTTAAAACCCACTACTAGAGCCATACTGTGAGCATTAAGCAATTTAATTCCCATAAAGTGTTTTTAAGAGTAACTTCTCCAAACTAAGCAGTCTATAATTGCAAGCTGTTATTTAGTGCCTTGGCTAAAATCCCTTTCTGTCATCTGTCATTTGTATTTCTTTCCATAATACTGCAATGTCTAGACTAGTGGTACTACTAGGAACCACAAGATCACAAAATCTTCTAAAATCTTTATGCAGTCTTTCCTTAATCCAACACTAAAGTTTCTTCTTGTCTCCAAGCACAGGATGCAGCTTCTTATGAGGAAACCAGATTTCTAGAGGATTAGAAAGGGTCTTCTTTAATCCAGATTATCTCATCTCATCACTACACCAAGCCAAAGGCCTCCATTAAAATGTTCCCTAGCTGGCGTCTGGGTGGTTCAGTGCGTTAAGCATCTTCCTTTGGTTCAGGTCTTGATCCCGGGGTCCAGGGTTTGAGCCTCATTTTGGTCTCCCTGCTCAGCAGGGAGTCTGCTTCTCCCTTCCCCTCTGCCCCTCCCCCCAGCTTGTGGTCGCGCTCTCTCTCTCTTTCAAATAAATAAATGAATAAAGTCTTTAAAAAATGTTCTCTGAAGTAAGTTATCATACTAAACTTTCAGGAGCATTTACTAGGTTCTGAGTACCAGGGTACTACTCTAAGTACTTTACATTGCTAAGTAGCTTTATTCTTAAGCAACCATATGAATTAGCAAATATCCCACCCCCACTTTGTAGATAGAGCAGACTCATGAAGACCTCAAGTCAATTGCCTGAAGATGGCTGTTGCTATGAGATGGATGTTAGATTTGGACTAAGTGGTCTATTTGCACAGCTTGAGCTCCCACGCACTCCATTTCCCCTTATCACTCCTGAAAAGTTAGGTAATCAACTCATGAGAGTAAGAATATGTCTTTCTGCTTAACATCCATATACCCAATGATTGTCACAGTACCCGACACATAGTAGGTTCTCTGTAAATGTTTAGAGAACGAACAGGGACACCAAACATCAACACCTTTGAATTATGTTATCATATGAAGTAGTCCGTATGCAGACTTGAGGAGACTGACGGGATACATTTGGAAATGGGTCTGGTGAAGGTCAGGGAGAAGGATAGAATCTTGAATTTATTGAAATTCTACTGTGGTATTATCCCTGTCCTTGACACTTTTATATTCATTGTGGTTTAATCCTCAGAAATTCATGGAATAAAGAATAGAAACTCCCATTTGTACCAAATCAGTCCTTTATTGCCCTTGACTTATTTTTCTCCCTAATAGGAATAAGAGCAGAATACAACTGTGTACTCTGACTTAAGCCTTAAAACCACAACATGACCAATTGCATCATACTCTGTGTGATTGGATAACA
Source organism: Ailuropoda melanoleuca (assembly GCF_002007445.2). NCBI lineage: Eukaryota > Metazoa > Chordata > Mammalia > Carnivora > Ursidae > Ailuropoda > Ailuropoda melanoleuca. The sequence continues at coordinate 95,808,947 of NC_048228.1, forward strand.
AGAATAACAGAAGCACTAACAAGCTATGTAGCTATCCAAGTTTCACAAAGCAATTTAGCAACTAGGATGGGGTAAATGCAGATTTGCCCCAGGGCATTGCTATTTTCAGCATGCAAAAAACAAAAGTTAGTTATTTAAAAGATTTGCAAAGTTCTGAGCCCCCTTCCATCTGATACATGCCCCCTCTACTTTCTCCATTGCCTCTCCAGCTCTGATGGGTCATTCACTCCTATCTGGTTCAGAGTTTTGGGAACCTGGGAAGTAGATAAAGCAAGATACCCAAAGTCAATGGCAGATCCCTTTTTTCCCTATTGTTATTATTATTTTTTTAAGTCCTCTGACATTTTCTACAATGAAAAACCTCCTTCTTTTAGGATGTCTGACTATATTGCATGTTACTCATGCAGACCCAAAAATGCTATTTATATCTCTGATTAGAAAAAAATACTTTCCACTAAAAGGGTTTAATTTAGCATAGTATAGTGGCAGGTATAAAAGTGCTGCAGGCTGAAGTCAGACTACCTACATCGTAATTCTTCTTTAATAGCTGAGTGACACCCCATGCGCAACTGTGCTTGCTAAACACACACACAACCCCCCCACAAATAATATAGGAGTCATGCTATACATAGTTGTATATCCATTTGAAGAGAAAATATTGTTAACATTATATTATGAATATTCTCACTTTATTTTACTCAGTGCTTGAGGATATAATTTTTATTAGAATATAACATCCCACTATATGAATCCCTGAATCATTTGACAGATTTTTATTTAGATATTTAAGTTGATCCCAATTTTTCTTTGTTAGTAATAATGTTGTGATGGATAACTTTGCATATGATTCTTTTTGGTTCAACTTAACAAAGAATATTCATTATTTTAGGGCTCCTCATCTATAATATCACAGTAATTATTAAAGTATATACTTAAGAAATATTGTTTTTTTATATTTTTGTCCTGTTTCCTTCTTGTGTATATATTCTGGCCTTTTTTGGAGGGGGAATCCAAAACCTGGGGGTTAATTATAAACCAGCAAATTATCTTTATATAGGGTTAAAGATAGATCCTCAAAAAAACTATCTATAGGCTATTTTGGCAAATCATCCTGATTTCAGACTCCATTTGCTATAGGTTATCTGAAACTAGGAAATAAAAGAATAGATTAAGTTTGATTGAGAGAGGTATTCTTCATAATATTACAGGATCTGTTGAAATAAATGACTTCTTGTTTAGCAATTCTAATATGTTGAAGGTCCCATTTAACTTTAAATAGATTAGTCTTTCATTATAGGTCCTTAGTTTAAGATACCCTTCCCTTGTTTGACATGTGTTTTGAGTACCTTTTGTCTTGTTCCAGACTTGATTCTGAGAAGCACTGGCATAATCATATACATTTAGGGGTACCCTCAAATTAATTTTAACCACCCATTATAGGTCCATAACAAAACAGTACAACCACCAGTTGCCCAGACAGCCATTAAACCTATTTGATCTTACTCCAGATGTTTCCTGTATTCCATGAAACAAATGCTTGGAGAAGAGCACATTTCCTAAAATCATCCTGTGTTTAAAACTTAGGTGCTAAACATATACATTCAGTCAAAATGTAAAATTCAAAGTTTGGTTACTCATCCCCATTGCCCCCTGCAGATGTATCTCCTTGCCAGATGTCAAATGGATTATTGAATATTATGGTGGCTTTTTGAAGGCTCCCTTCCTTTCCTGCTTTTCTTAGATTCCGATAGACTTCCTTTCTCTCCATTTCTGGCAGCTACTTTTATGGCATGTTGAATCAGGCTTTGAGAGGTTAAAAGATGGGTCACCTTTACTTTTCCTTCTGCCTTTCTCCATACCAAATTGCTTGTGGGCCGACCTGAGTGAAGAACAATGAAAAGCCAATGATCTGGTTGTCTTCTTGCCTTTGCCTAAATACTATCAACATTCCCAAGCCTGAGAAAACATGACCCTGGCATGAGACACAATTTTTTTCCCTTCCGCTTGTCTGGAAACCACAAACCCACACCCATTTCCTCTCCAGGAACAATCATCTCATTTTCAAACCTCATATTGCTTTGGGAAAAGGCAAAGAAGATTTTTGGAAATGCCCAACCTTCAGGATTGAGTTCTGGTTGATGGCCAGTGACATCCCCCTTTTTGTTTCTACTTTTCTATCATCCACAATGGGAGCACTTTTTATACCTAACACCATAAACTAACTACATCCGCTCCACTTCTCTTTCATCCAAGAACTGCTATATGTACTATTTATAGTTTGCTTTAAAACACTATACTTGAAATTAATATTTTATTGTATAATGTAGCTAAGAGTAGTGTTTTCCAATGTGCTATAAACAAAACATTTATGTCCTCCCAGATATGTCAAAATCCTAACCACCAATTTGATGGTATTTAGAGTTGGGGCCCTTGTGAGTTGGTTAGGTCATGAGGGCAGAGCTCAGAGAGTTCCTTTACCCCCTCTACCATGTGAGGGCAGAGAAAAGACAGCCTTCTATGTGCCAGGAAGCAAGCTTTCCAGGTACCGAATATTGCTGCCACCTTGATCTTGGACCTGACAGACTCCAGAACTGTAAGAAATAAATACTTGTTGCTAAACCCAGCCAATGTATGGTATTTTTGTTATAGCAGCCAGAACAGACCAAGCCACACTGCACGGTAAGCCTTCAAGATGTGGAAAAATTACTTGTAAAAGTAGTGAAGGTGATGCCATTCCCTTCTAGTGTTGGGTTGTGCTAAGCACATTTTTGTACTTTTAAAATTTTTATTATTTAAATTTATTTATTATCTTGGTTTCTCTTACTTTTTTTTTAGTTACTTTATATTGTTCTGATGCATTGTTGTGGCAACAGAGAAAACAGGCAGAGCCCAAGCAGATGTTTCAAAAATGAGCACCTAAAAATATTAGCGAACAAGTTTCAGAATTTAAAACTTTGTTCTCATCATTTCTCTCTTAAGTAGATTAAGATTCAACTTGTAAGAAAATTAAGAGCTTGACTGGTTTGAAGAAACATAGATGTGTCATATGAGACTCATCAGTGCACTTAGGTGGCTGAGTAGCTTATTACATTTATTGGACAAGAAGAACAATATCATAAATACTGTGACTCTACATTAGAGTATCATTTAAAGAGCTGTAGACATTCCTCAGGTATTTTTCTATTATCAGTAACATAGGACTGAGGCAATGAAGGCAGCACTTGATCAAGGCGATCAATGTAGTTATTTTGGCTGAATGGACCTTGTTTCTCAATGGCTATGCCCAGGTTTGATGCTTTTACTGCTAAATTTAAATGGGAATTTTTCATTGCTCCAATTCGGTTTTAATCTTGACCTTGTAACCTGAGGTTTTTTGAGCAATTGGAGTGAATGTGGGGATTTTTATTTATCTTCCCAATATTATTTTTTCACCGTTCATTTAATCCAACTATGTTCTTCTCCTGTCAATTACTTGAAAGTCTGTTCACACACTTGGTATTCTCATGCTCTGTTTTGTTACAAATGCCCTTACCTCTTTAAGACCCACCCTTCTCCTGTTTATTTTCATAGAATCTCTTCCCACACTAAGAAGATACATGAAACAATCCTTTATTTGAAATAGATGAATAGATAATATTTGGAAATGTGGTGCTTTGATTTCTTCAGATTTGTTTCATAGAAGCATTGATATCTGAGTAGGGAAATAATCCATTGGTTACTGCTTCCTACCTGAACCTTATTTGCTAGCTGAGATAAAATGTCATTGTGGTCAATTCAGATTTAATTTGTTCAGGCAACTGAGTTTCTAATGCTTCCTGTGAGAGATTAATCTCTGTGCTCAGTGCCTCCCTGATTTTCCTGCCAAAGAGTGTTTTCATAATGTGTGTATGTGTTGGATATGTGTCTCACCCTTTATAACTTCTTTTTCTCTCTGATATTTACATATCATATGCTTCAGATAATGTTAGATGGTTTTCCCATCCTTTTTTTCCCACTGGGTCACAGGGTATGTATACTTAGCTCTGTTTCTCTATTTGGAAGTCAATTCCTAAAGATATTGAAGTTGAGCTTGGGTTTCTTTCTGATTTAAAGTTTTCTTTCTTTTCTGGTTCTTGCTAATATTTCTCCAACAAATTAATCTTTCCTTTAATTGAAATACTCCCTACTGATAATAGGCCCTAGGTCTGCCTTGGTTTGCTGTGGTAAGTGATCATTTACTATGTAGATTTTATTTACCCTTCATTAGACACAGAATTTATGGAATTTGATATGGAATTCAATATGTATGAAGAACACAGAGGTAAGCATTTGGATGTGGAAATGAACACAATAGACTATTTGGTGAAGATGAATTATAGATGAATCTTTAAAATCATTTCTCACTAAAGTTATTTTGAAGATTTGTGGAGTCAAATATTTTGACCAAATAAGATTGTCATTTAGATAATAAGTAGTTCAGTTGCATCTTACCTGAAGAATAGATTATAAAATCAAAGTTTAGAGTGAAAAATCAATCCAAAATTTCCACTGAAAAGATTATCTACAAAGTATGAGCACTATTAGTGATCAGGAAATGGCCATAAAATTATTTGTCTTAGGTTTACTAAAACACATTGATTATATCTATTGTAAGATAGCTATATGATGCAATCAGCACTCTCAACTTCCAGTCAAGAACACCTAGGTGAATTTGTACAAGTTAAATGTGCATATTATATTATACAACTACACTTATTTGGTAACCTACATAGTAATTAGCATAGGCAGAAAATTTAAAAGTCAGTACACCGGTGAACATATTCCCTTCTTATTACGTCAGTGTTATTAGAGTAACGAATCAAGATGAACCCTCTGATGATTCTCTGCTAACTGCTGCTGGTCACTTTACGTGAGTAGAAAATACACTGTGTGTTAAGTCACTGAAACTCAGGTGCTATTTGTTACTTCAGCATCCTATGGTATGTCCTGACTGATATAATATTATTTTAAAGCTTTTCTTTCTCCTCAAAATTTAACACTTCCACTCTACCTCCTCAGCTCAGAAGAGGGACAGCTTCTTTTTTCACCAAGAAAATAGCACTTCTTTATCTTTCCACCTATTCTACAAACCCACTTCCAGAAGTCCTCATATGTTCTGCATTATTTTCTGTTAAAGGAGAAGAACTATCATTGTATGTATAAGGAGCTGTCATTTCATACCCTCTGACTTACTCCAGGCCTTGTTATCCTTACAATAATCCCTTCTTCCTCTTTCATCATCAAATTCACCTTCTCTGATACTACTCCCATCAGTATATACATGTACCATAACACTGTCTATTTTTATTTATTTATTTAATTTTTAAAAAGTTTTTGTTTATTTATTTGACACAGAGAGAGAGAGCAACACAACCAGGAGGGGTGGCAGGCAGAGGGAGAGGGAAAAGCAGGCCCCCCATTGAGCAGAGAGCCCAATGCTGGGTTTGATCTCAGGACCCTGGGATCATAATCTGACCTGAAGGCAGATGCTTAAACGACTGAACCACAAAGGTGCCCCTAATATTGTCTATTTTTATTTTTAAACCCCTCCCCAGACCAGCTGCTTCTCTAGGTATATCTTCATGTTTTACTTTGACATACACTTCAAATAACATTTTTCTTGCTGGTTTCCTTCCCGTTTTTACGTCCAATTCCCTTTTTGATTCCTTAATTCCCACCAGTCTACTGAATCAACAAAGTTTCCAATTACTGCCACCTTGCCAAATCCAGTGGTCAATTCTCATTGCTTTTTTAAATCAACTTCTCACACCAACTTAACACATAGTTAATAAAGCTTTTCATTCTGAATTTCTCTTTCATTAGCTCTGAAATACTCTTCTGTCTTGAGAGAATGTCATTCCCCCACTTACTGGCTGTTCTCTTTTTCTTGATTTCTACATATTAAAATGCCCCAAGGAAAACAATGCGTAGCACATAGTAGGAGTTTAATAATTTTGGGGGGCTAAATGTGTGAAGGAGTTTTGATATTAATCTACTACCATTCACATGAATTGGGAGATTTTATTATGTCATTGATTGCTAGTAAGTTTATCAGAGTGTATTTTACCTATTGAGGGAAGGTGTCATATATACCTTTAAATTATAGCATCATTAAAGCATTAACCATATTATAATCAGTAATTTACTTATTGGTCTCCCTCAGCACATATTATGCTCTTTACTGTCCCATTTTTTCATATGTCTGTGCCTCTTAGCTAGTATGAGGCCTGGATGAATAAATTAGTGAGTGAATGAATAACTATCATCCAACTGATTTATGTTGTTTTAAAATAACCAAATATCATGTGTCATTTTCACATTAATTGATGTTGAGCCATAACTTCTAGATGCATTGTTTGAGTGATACAAACCTAAGTATAAAAGTTTATAAATATTTTTTTGGTATTCAATTTTATCTGACAAATTTCAGTTTACTTTTCTAGTCAGGATCTTTTTAAACTCTCGATTGTTGCAAGTTCTTGGTTATCTAATACTTGATTCATCTGAACATGTAATATGTATGCCTTCTTTCCCATTAGCCAAATAACTTTGGAAAAAATGTTGACCAGAGAAGAGTCAAGGGCAACGTGTCTTGAGTAGTCTTAGGAATCTCCTTTTGTGTTCAAAACAAGACATGAATCAATCCCTATTGGCCAATTTAAGATAAATAATCCCCATGGAATTTTGGAGCCATTTTTAGCATTTTCACTTTTAAATCCATAACCTTAAATTAAATATATCCCAAACTAAGCCCTCTTTCATTTACATTTTTTTAAGGATTTATTTATTTGGGTGGGGGGAAGGACAGAGGGGGAGAGAGAATCCTCAGTAGATGCCCTGCTGAATGTGGAGCCTTGGGAGGGGGTCTCTATCTCAAGCGGAAACCAAGAGTCAGAGGCTTAACCGATTGTGCACTCAGGCACTCCACAATTGCTAGTTTTTTATGCAGTGTTCTTTTTTTTTTTTTAAAGATTTTATTTATTCATTTGAGAGAGAGAGAGAGACAGAGAGAGCACAAGCAGGGGAAGAGGCAGGGAGAGAGGAAGAAGCAGACTCCCCACTGAGTGGGGAGCCTGATGCGGGATTCAACCCCAGGATCCTGGGATTAGGACCCGAGCCTAAGACAGATAGATGCTTAACCATCTGAGCCACCCAGGCGCCCCTATGCAGTGTTCTTACACAGTGTTTCACTCATTATGACAGGAAAAATTATGATTGCATGTGACAGAATATTGACTAACAGTGTGGAGAATAACCTAAATAATCATGAACTCATAAGAAAACAGTAAATATGGGGCTCATTTAGTAGCCTAGTCATGTCAGTAAGATTCCAGATTCTTCTCACCCTTTTGCCCAGTTATTATGATCATATTGCCTGTTTTTCTTCATCCAAGTCTCTGAGCATGGCTGCAGAGTGGCTCTACGAACCAGGTTTCAGGGCTATTTTCAATACAAGAATGAGAAGGTAAGACCAAAACATCTTCACTTTTATCATAGGAAACAACACTCTCCTTTATTATATTTCTGCAATTATCTCCTTGTTCATAACTAGCTCACACAGCCTCCTCTAGCTTCAGGGGAGCCTGGGCATACTGGAAAAGGGGACTGGAATTGTTGTGAATGCACTTTCATCTTTGGGCTGGCCACAGTGCAATCCCAAACAACCAGGGACTCAGTCAGCAAGGCTGCTAACGTGAGCAATTGGCAATGCCTTCCTACTGATACTTTCTTTTCTTTTTTTTTTTTTAATTTAAATTCAATTAGCCAAGGTATAATACATCATTAGTTTTGGATATAATATTCAATGATTCATTAGTTGAGCATATCACTCAGTGCTCATCATATCATGTGCCCTCTTTAATGTCCATCACCCAGTTACCCCATCCCCCCACCTCCATTTTTGCAACCCTCGTTTGTTTCCCGAAGTCAAAAGCCTCAACGTGCTTTGTCTCCCTGTTTTCTTCCCATTCAGTTTTCCCCGCCCCCACTCCTATTGTCCTCTGCACTATTCCTTATGTTCCACATATGAGTGAAACCAAATGATAATTGTGTTTCTCTGATTGGCTTACTTCGCTTAGCGTAATACCTACTGATAGGTTCTTCACTGAGAAAGTCACAGGACTCACACTGGAATCCCTGCAAAAACACTTTCTATTTACATTCTGAACATCAGTTTCTCCTGCCACCAATCCCCCCTTCTTTGCATCATACTTGCCTTTTTTTTTTTTTTTTTTTTTTTTTTTTTGCACCTATCCCAACAGTCTTCAGTCTTACGTTATGGTCCAAATATACATGTCTCCTGTCTGATTTAGTTTTATCCTTCCTCAGCATTTAGCGTATTAAGAATGATTAGCAAACACTTCAGCAAGGAATGAATGAATGGTCGCCCATTTGTCAGACACCATTCTAAAATGCAAAGTTTATCACAGCCCTTACATATTCAAATCCACCAGTACCTCCCTTTTCTCTGCTTTGAGAAAGACAAATGTCTTGACCTGTCTTTCAGGGCATCTAGAACACAGATCTATTTCCTTTCCCTTCATTACCCTTCTATGAACCTCCTGAGATTTAGCCTCATTAGTTTTCCCATAGTCCCGTGTAAACTACCCTATTTAATATTTCATATGAAAGCGATTCATATATTATAAAATGATATTAAAGAGGAGTGAATATTTGGAGCACCTTCAACTCCATGTGCATACTTATGCGTCTATCATGTGAAAATTCTTTTCTTTTCCTCTTCTCTTTTCCAAAATCTTTGCCTTTTTGCCCTCCTACTGCTGACTCCATCTGTGACCCACCCACATCCTCACAGCATTCCTCTCCACATCATAGAGGTTAATATTTTTAACATCTGGAACTCTCTACCAAAGGACATCTTTTTTTCCTTTGGCTCTGGGTGCAATTCCAACTGTGTACAGGCAACCAGCAGTACTAAACAGTTAATACTTCTTGGGGGGTAACCCATAGCTAATAGCAGATGAGGATTTTGTGAATAAATATTTCAACTTCCTTTTCCTTCAGTCAGGGTAACTGTGAGGTGTGCTCTATATGGCCTGCCACAATACCCATTAGGATTAAGCCCCAGCTGTCCATAGTAGGAACTTCTTATTCTGCCACATACGAATTCGTCTATCACTTTTCTTTTTTTTTTTTTTTTTTAACTTTACCTCTCTTCCTTTCCCTGTCTCACTTTCCCACTTTTCTATAAACCTGCCGAAGTCAACTCCTTGTCTCAGTGTCTGCTTCCAAGGGAACCCAGACAAATCTTCCAGACTAACCCCCACTAATACCCATACTAACACACCTCCCTTCAGTTACCTCATTCTTGTGGCTTTCACTGATACTTAGGCCAGGATTCATTTCCTCTCCCAGTCGTTGTTGATGGTCGCTTATTTTTTTCCTTCCAAATATTTTAGCAACTGATTACACTATTATATAAGATTATCAAATGTTGCTTATACTACTATTTATTCTTAATAAGATCCCAAGCTTCCCAAGGGAAGTTTCTATGTCTTACGGAAATTCTCTGTAACCTCCCACTACCTGTCATAGGCCTGGCCACCATAGAAGTGTACCACAAGTGCTCTCTGGTTAATTGACTATCCCAAGTTCATGAACTACTATGCACTTCTAATTCAAAGAAAGCTGTAAGCCCTGGCTTTCATATGAAACTTGTTTGTGATGTTGTAGCTCATTGATGTTTTCAAATTATACGTAGTTTGGATGCTAAGTTTGGCAACTAATTATTGGCTGATGACCTTAGACATGTCACTTAATTTCTCTACGCCATGGTTTCTGCAGAGGATAAATGGAGCTAATTACCTTATCTCGTAGAACGATCATGTTGTCAGAGCATATAGTACATATGTCGTATGTTAAAAGTCAAAAAGGATAGATGTGGTAGTAGATGGAAAGATAGACCACAGCAATGCCAGCCTTGGTGGGGCAAACCAAGCAGTCAGTGTGATCGGCAGTAGTACAGAGACATGCTATCAATGAGGTCACTGAGACTATCCCACCAAGAGTGGAGTCCTTTATGCCTAAAACCTCTTTTCAAGGTTGGTAATCAAGGAAGAACTGTTATTCTGAGAGGAGTTTCAGAGGGCAGCACAGTAAAGAAGTTTAGTTTAGAGGCACAGAGGGCAGAAGAAACAGCAAGAGTAGCGACAGTGGGGAAGAAGAGATTATGATGAAAACAACCAGGTCTTAATGTGCTGTGGTCAATCTCTGGGCAACAAAACCTACATCTGAAAGTCCCCCTAGCTAACAGGGAAGTCTAGTGATATGAAGATAAAACAGAAAAAAGGAAAAGAACCAGCATTGAGGCCAAGACTCTCTTTCCAACCAGCTGTCTCTGGAGTGAGGAGAAATGGGTACATAAACCATATCACACATTTTAAAGATGTGTGAATTATATGCATGCTACATGAAATTTGCAAAAGAATTCATCCCCCAGGCTATTTTACTTCTTATCTCTTTTGCCCTATATCTTTACTTTTTTCATGTCACAAATACTTATGATAAACATTTCAAGGAAAACATAACTGGCTTCATTATTCAGAATTTACTGCCTCAAAGGAACTTTTGATCATTTTGTTGGCTCTCAACTAACACTATAAGGTCACTGTTGAGAGAGTTTCTATTTTCACCTAAGCAGAGAGACTTAGCCTTCCTTTGGAAAATCTGAGGGGACCATCTCTTTTAGTACTTTTCTACAATTATTATGAGAAATCCTTAGTGTCTCATTGATGCTAAGCAGAAAAATTATGTTATGCCAAATATGGAAATGTGGTAAGTAAATTCTGATGATGTTGGCACACATTGTTCAATGAATATCAGTTCCAACTAATTTGCTATTTGAAATCAATAGAAAATTTAATGAACATCTATGGTTAAAATCCTTTTCTAAAAATAGCTATCTTGAAAACCACCTTCCAACTGAGTACTATTTGTGAGTTATCACAATGCTTTCTGTTAATGTGTTGTTCAGACAAATTTATTTGTGTAATTCTCTACAAAGGGACATCTGCTTTCTCTATATTCTGTTGGAGCTAAATTCTGATGACCTTCAGGGCCAGTAAGTTTCTGATATATGGTGGCTGAGATGGGAGTGGACTTTAATTGCATGTCTAGAGGAGGACTGTTGGATTACATTAGTGAATATATTAGTATTTTATGGAAATGCAAGAGTATCCAAATGACTTAGTTCGCAGAATAACAAAAACAAATCTTTTGCTTGAAAATCACCCTGGTCATTTGTGTTAATAGGGTCAGTTGACTCTCAAGCTCTCTGAAACAAACTATTATAAAACATTTTGCAAAAGACCCATGAGTGCAGTATAATGTTAATTTACAATTCAACTCTGACATATCAAAGGAGGAGAAATACATCTCTCAAGTGAAGGATCTCTGAACTATTTGACATTGATTCTTTCCCTTACCCAGTCAAATATTTATTGTGCCTTGTTATTTACTTGATAAACTGTAAGATATGTAGAAGGGAATGAGACAGAGTCTGGCCTCAAAATACTCAGAGCTTACTATTTCAGGAGGCAGAAATACATAATAAGTGTAATACCGTGTGATAAGTGCGTTGCAAGAAATAATAGCAGCGATCAACTCTGTGGTGTGGGGATAAAGGTCTCAGCCAAGGTGACACTTGGGCTGTGTCTTAAAGGATGATTAGGAGTTCCATAGGTCAAAACGATGACATAAGGGACAATCCAGACATAAGATACAGAAAGCATGGATGAGAGCAGTGCTTAGAAACTACTGAAAAGAACTACACAGTATTTTAAGCTTTGTGGGCTATACAGCATTTCCCTCTTCTACGACAGCATGAGGGCAGCAATAGATCATTCAGATGAGTGTAGTTGTGTTCACTAAGACTATATGAGAAAAAACAGATAATGGGCTGGATATGGCTCACAGTGTAGTTCACTAATTACTGTAAGAGTGAATTCTTTCCCAGAAAATATCTGAACAATTCTTTCCGTAGTCTCAACCTTTCAGTGTCAAGCTATACTACAGAAAACTTCAAATCTTCCAAGGCTGTAGCAATTAGTACCTGGGCCACCCAAGAACCTACCTCAAGGACATTAGATTTGTCCATATTCAGAGCCCCACATTTCCTTTGGGATCCTCGAAATTTAACAACTTTTAGAGGGTCATACCTGTTTTTTAGTCATAAGGCATCTTGTCTACCTCACTTCCATCTCAGATGCCCCAGTTTAATTAAGTGATGACTAGAGATTTGGGGACCTAAGATCTTTGAGGGTTTGTCTTTCTAGCCCAGTGATTCCTGTTCATCCTCAGACAACATCCCCTTTCTTGTCCTTGGGCCAGATTTCTCTTCTCCATGTTCTTGGAATACCTAAAGAATACCTGCCCTTAAGAATCAGTTGAAAATCCTCTTTATCAGAAAGGTCATCCTTGACACCAGTTAAACTTAGGTCTCCTGGGTTTTCCTTTCTCATAACATATTATGCATTTCTCTTTGTAATAATAATCTACCTCATTTTTTATTAATGTATTTGTATTTATTGGTTTCCTGTCTTTCTTTTGTAACTCAACAAGGACACAGATCTCCATTTTATCCCAAGTCGTCAACCCAATGAGCATTTACAAGTACTTTGAGTAGGATCTGAGGTGCTGACTTGAAGAAGAAAGTATGATTTTTTTAAATTCTAACTTTTTAATGATTAAAGCCCAGTCAATGCAGAACATCTGATTAGATGAGTAGAAAATAAAAAAAAAAAAAAAAAAAAANCAAAAAATCTGATAAAAGAAGAAAAAAAAAAAAAAAAAAAAAAAAAAAAAAAAAAGACGACTTGAACAGAACACGGAAAGCTCATGGCATTAGAGAAGAAAATGAGAATGACATGTCAGGGAAGCAAGTCCAAGAAGAACAGAATAGAAAAGCACATTCAGTAAGGAAGGAAAACATATTAAGCAAAAAGTGAGCAAGTGACATAGCCAAAAGCCTCAGAAAAGTCAAGTCAAGGTGGATAATCGTTAATCTTTGTCTCATACGCGTATATATATATATATATATATATATATATATATATATATATTTAATTAGGCTAGAAGAAATAGTTATCCCTTTAAAAAGAATTGATGACAGCACCAATAACTTGCATATACACATGGAATGACTCTCAGTTTCTATAGTCATCTTCTTTTGAGGGCATTACTATGACCTCATATTGACCATAGTATTAGCAAGGTGTGCCTCCCTACTAGTTTCTTTTGTCCATTTTTTTGTATATCTTCTTTGTGAAAGTGAGGCTTCTCATTCAAAATGTCAATTCCTCCTTATATTATAGGCATAAAAGTCCATTATTTCTTTCAGAAACTTACATTTAGTGGTGCCTAGGTGGCTCACTCAGTAGGTTAAGCATCTGACTCTTGATTATGGCTCAGGTCGTGATCTCAGGGTGGTGAGATTGAGCCCCCCATCGGGTTCCATTCTGGACGTGGAGCCTGTTTAAGATTTTCTCTCTCCCTCTCCTTCTTCCCCTCCCACTTTCTCTCCCTCTCTCTCTGAAGAAAAAACAAAAACAACTTGTATATAGTGCTAATTATGTCCAAACCATGTAGCCCTTCATTTACTAGGGATACAAGAAATTCACAAAGAGATGTGGTCCTTGCCCTTATGGAACATATTCTAGTACATTAGGGATGGACATAAAACAACTGCAAAATGGACACTATATTCAGTTACAGTAAGTGCTATGAAAGAGAGAGATAATTTAAGGAAATGTCGAGCAAGAATATTGGGACTTAGGGAAATGAAAAATAGGAGTGTGCCAGGCAACATTGGTGAGAATAAGTTGAAAAATATGCCTACTATAGGAAAGTGTCTGTAAGTCAGTAAGAGGAAAGGCACATTCAAGGAACTACCAAAAGACTGATGCAAATACAATAAAGAAACTGCGGGGGGAACTGGTATGAAATTAAGCTAATCTGGTAGGCAGGAGCCAGTTCACACGTGATAGATCATGACCATGTAAAAAATCTATCTGTGTCCTGTATAGAGAAGTGGTTAAGCTATTAAGAGTGGAAGCAGGGAGAACCACCTGGATACTACTAGAAAAACAATTCTGGCTGGTGCTTGTGGTGAAGATGGACTGATATGGGTGGATTAATATGTATTAGAAGGAAAAAAAATTAAAGGGCCTGGTGTTGTTTTAGAATCAATGACATAACACCTGTATTCAGTGATCGCTCTGCAGCAGAGTAAATCCTCGATACAGGTTAACAAAATTGTAATTATTGTAATCAGTGCAGGATCCTGAAGCATATTGACCTACTGAAAATGAAATAGTTCCCGGAATTTGCTGCTAGGTGAATAATCGTCTCCTGATACCAGAAGAATTGACCTACTAGATTGTTTCTGGGCATCCTTCAAACCAATTTGGAATGACATTCTTTGCAGGGTCACCCTCTTCCCTGCCGAACTTGCATTCTGCCTCTGCATTGGTGTAACATTTCACAGATGGAGCAGAGGCTGCTGTTCTATGCTGAGCCTCAGATAAAATGTAAGATGCATTTCCTGGGTTCAGCTGTCCCTGTTGCTAAGAGCCCAGTGACTCTGTCTTCAATAACATATTTTTACTAGAAACTTCCTCTTTAATCCCTTTGACATGTAGTTCTGAAAAAGTGCATTTGGACAACTTCATTTTGCATTCTATATTCTAGCTGCATCACTGGTAAGTTAACTAATGAACGTGCTCTAAACAACGGTATATTGACAGTATAGCTCTGAAAAATAATTAACAACAGCCACAATAGAATTTGAATTAACTGTGGAATTTACCATTTTTAGTAATGACTATTGTCCTGGTGAAAAGGTCAGTTTTGGCAATTCAACAATTTCTTTATGTATCTTGCAGTTTTAAATCAAGTTGAGCTTGTGAGAAATCTTAGGAAGGCCTTATAAGTGAAGGTTTAAAGTGAGTGCTTACCTATTAAGGCCCTGATTTGTTTGCTAGAGGTAATATTGTTGGATGGACAGAGAAAGTCGCTGTTGACCGAAGGTCAGGAGAAACTGAAAGTCTTCAGTGGATGACTTCTGAGCTTATAACATTTAGGCTGAAATTACCTGATTTAAATCTATGTACATATAAATCCTGGGAAATAGGGATGTAGACCTTAAAATACCACACACAATCATTTTAATTATTTGGATTTTTCAAGTTCCAAGGTGATGTTGGAGAGTGAATATATTATCTTCTACCACCATGTTTTGTTTTTAATGAGATCTCATTTTATCATTGTCCATTGTTCAACCGTTATGTGTTCAGAGTAAGTCAATCTCTTAATGCCAAATATACCAAGAGTATTTCCCTGAGTGTGATCAAGTAGTTGGGAAATGAGCATCCCTTCCTTTAACAGTTCTTTAATGAAGTCAAAGTAACTCAAGTAGACAAAATCTTAAATCTTAAATTACTGCAATTGAAGGGCCTAAAACTACTAAATTAATACGGCATATGTTCTCTCATTCAAAAAAATTATTGCGCTTCCTCAATGTTCCAAGAACTATTCTAGACGCAACAGATGCAGCAGTAAATAAAACAGTAAAAAAATCTCTATCCTTTGGATCTTGCTTTCTAGTGATGGAAGATAGACAACAAACCAAAAATATGTATATAGGGAGAGAGTTGTCAGGAAAGGTCTCACTGAGAAGGTTACATATGAACAGATACTAAAAGAAGGATCAAGCCATATGGATATATAAATACCCGAGGGATATGGAAAGAGAAAATTGCAAACATTAAAACTTTGAGGGATAGCTGGGAGGTCAATGCAGCTGAAGCATGGTGGAACAATGGGAAGTTAGCAGAAGATGAGATCAGAGAAGTAACTAGATAATTATGTAGTTATTATTATGTAGTTAGTTATTTGGAGACCACTATCAGAATATACCTTTATACTGTAAATGAAATAGAAGCTGTGGTAGATTAAGAATGGTCAAAAATCTTTGCTGTGCCTTCCATGGAGAGGTAGGGTGCATGTTCCTTCCTCTTGTAACTGCTTTGACTAATAGGACCCAACAGAAGCGGGTCTATGCTAGTTTCTGGGCTCAGTCTTTACAGACTGGAAGCCTCTACTTCCTGTTATTTGGAATACTCATTCTTGGAAGGCATTATACTCTGAGAGCTCAACCCAAATGGAGAGACCATGATAGGCAATATGATTGACAGCTAGCTGAGCTCCCAGTCAACTGTCAGCATCTATTGGTAGCCATGTGGATGAGTTATTTTGAACATCCAGCCCAGTCAAGCCTTCAGATGACTTCAGCTCCAGTCACTATTGTTAGGAGTCAGCACTTGTATACAAGGTCCCAGCCAGAGCCACTTGGCTGAGACCAGTCAACACACAGATTCACAATAGATAATTAAAAAAAAAATGTTGTTTAAAACCTTTATATTTTAATGTAATTTGTTATGCAGTAATAGATAGTTATAACAGTGTTTATTACAGGCTTATTATTGGAGTCATGATCTGACTTAAAGTTTAAGAGGGTCACTCTTCTTGTTGTATTAAAAATAGTTGGCACAGAAGTAAAACTAGATGGACTAGTTAGGAGGCTGGTAAAATAATCCTTACATGAGAGTAGAGAAGTTGGACCAGAGGAGTTAAATATGAAAGTTAAAAGGAGTCAGCTTCTGGATATGTTTCCAACGTAGAGGTAATACATTTTGTTAATGGATTAACTATGGGGTGTAGGATAAATAGAGGAGTCAAGAATGATTCCAAAATTTTGTTCAAAAAACTGTACAGCAGGTCTGGCAGCTAACAGAAGTGATAGAAATTAAGACTTTAGTTTGGGGGAAATTTAATTTTGAGATGCCAATTAGACATGTATGTTGAAATATCAAGTGTGCAGTTCTCTGTTTGAGTCTGGAGTTAGGTGAGAATGCCGTGCCAGAGACAGACATTGAGTGCTCACTTTGGCAGCACATATACTGAAATTGGAATGATGCAGAGAAGATTTTTTTCTTTAAGATTTTATTTATTTACTTGAGGGAGAAAGAGCATGAGCAGGGTGGGGGAAGCAGAGGAAAAGGGACAAGCAGACCATGCTGAGCACAGAGACTGAGATGGAGCTTGATCCTGTGACCCCGAGATCATGACCTGAGCAGAAATCAGGAGTCGGTTGCTTAACCAACTGAGCCACCCAGGTGCCTCAAGAAAGAACCATAAATAAATAAGAGAAGAAGCCAAAGAATTATGCCCTGGGAAATTCCTACTTTAAGTGATTGGAAAGAAGACAACAAACCAGAAAAGAAGGTTGAGGAAGAAAGGCCAATGAGATAGAAGTGTTGTAAGGAGAGTTAGGACAAAGGAAGAAAGGGAATAAAGATAAAGGAATGGTGACTCTCAAATGATGCTGACTTCTCAAGTCAGAGGAGGACTAAATTGATCATTGGACTTAACAATATGAAAGTCATGGTGACCTCTACAAAGTAGCTTCAGTAGAGTGGTAGAGGCAAAAACGTCTTTGGACTGGGTTCAAAGGAAAGTGGAGAAGAGGAGTTAGAGATGCAAGCATAGGCAGTTCTTTCAAGGAGGTTTGCTGTTATAGGGCAAAGAAAAAGAGAAAGCGCAGTTGGATGAGTAGGGTTAAGAGAAGTAGAGGGGCACCTGGGTGGCTCAGTTAGTTAGTCATCTGCCTTAGGCTCAGGTCATCCCAGGGTCCTGGGTTCGAGCCCCAGGTCAGGTTCCCTGCTCAGCGGGGAGTCTGCTTCCCCTTCTCCTTCTGCTCCTCCCTGCGCTGCTTGTACTCTCTCTCTGTGTCTCAAATAAATAAATAAATAAAATCTGTTTTAAAAAGATAGAAGTAGAGAGATTCCTGTTTTGTTTTGTTTTTATTTTTTAAGATGGGACAAGTAACAGCATGTCTGCATGCTGATAGGAATGACCCAGTAGAGAGAGAGAAAAAATGTTGCAGGATTGAGGGCGAATTGCTAGAGCAATGTCCTTGAGGGGAAATTTTACCATCGGTGTTAGGAGAAATGGCAGAATATGTTAACTGATATCATTACATGAGTAGATGTAATGGTGAGGGTGTTTCTATTTTTTAAGTGAAATAGGACACAAGGTCATCAGCAGAGAGTAAGATTGGGAGCCAATATGTGAGATGATTGAGGTGAAAAACTATGGCATAGTTTTCTTGGAGGGAGAGAAACTAATTAGATTAAGAAAAAGTGTTCTGACCACTGGGCATCATTAGGGGACCACTTGATGTTAGTAGGCATGAATTTAAAATGAGACCAGCCAGCGTAGCCTCTAGTCTCCAGCCATGTTCAGCTGTGTGGTGAAGACACAAGGTAAAATTTAACCTGGGCTAGCATTGTAAATTGAGAAGAAAGAAAGAAAGAAAGAGAGAAAGAAAGAAAGAAAGAAAGAAAGAAAGAAAGAAAGAAAGAAAGAAAGAAAGAAAACAAAAGGGGGAAAGTTGGGACCATGTGCAAGGATTGATTATAATGATTGTCCATGAAACTGAAGCTGGGATTTTACTATTATTGTGTCATAGCATTAAAAAAGAAACAAACACAACTTCTCAATTTGGTAATAGAGCTGAAAATCTGGGTTCTACTAAGACCTCTCTTTGCTGGACCATCTTATTTCAACAAAACTCTCAAATTAATTTAATCAACATTTACCAAGTACCTGGTCTGTGGGTGATAAAAGATTATGGGCGGAGAGCTTCTGAGAACCATTTTGATGCAAAAGCAAGAAAGGTTGATTTTTGACACTGGTTACAAAGACATTATCTTACTCTGGGAATTCATTAGTACTCATTAGAGAGACATTTTCATGACTAGGATTTAGCATCCACTTAGCATTCATAGTGAGCTGAGACCTTTATGGAAAATATAAACAACATTCTCCCTGCTTTTATGGAGCTTTACAGGCTACCCTGAGCCTTTGTCAAGTACCTAATAAAGGGAAGAACTTGTTCTAAATTGCTATTGTAACAATGCGAGAACTGAGATTTTGTTACTATGAAGTTTAAGAAGTACTTTGCAAATAAATTCAAATCTAACCAACAAGTTCACTTCTTCAATTATCTTGCTTCAAAGGTTACTTCATCTTGAAGTACGAAACATATGTTTTCCCGGAATCCCCATAATGCTAATGACTCCCTCATTCATCATTCCTAATTCCTAATCAGAGGCATATTGCATTTTCTTCCTATAAATCTTTATTCTGATCAAAGAGTCAATTAAAGAGAGATTAATCTTTTTTCCAGGTAGGAAAACTTCTCATTTTTCAATTCAAATTGTAATTGTAGTTTTACTTTCAAATCCAGTAGTAGATGCTAGAAAAAAAAATTATATAACCTACATAACACCGTTACCCAATCAGCCATTGTGTAGAGCCGTTTGTATTTACCTTTTGCCTTAAATAACTCGTATATTCTTTTTCTCTGTCTATGTAATTTGAATCTCAGTGGGAGTTTTTTCAACAGATTTATATTCATTGAATAAATAGTGGCCGAATGTTCTTGCTAAACTTTTAAATGTCTTTTTCTTCTCTGAGTTTGGCTCTCTGCTTTATATTGTATTCTTAAACTATTTTGCTTGCCATCTTTCCTAAATTGCATTGTGACAGTTCTCAGACTTTAGTATTCTTTTGAAGACCTATTTTCTCTTGTATAGATATAAATGTAACTTGAAAGCAATATTAAGGCCTGTTTCCGCCTACAAGCTTTGAAAAAAAAATTAGAAAGTGTGTCGTACAACATCTGGCAGATGAGCTTCCTGCTCTGGTTATCCTAACACAGATCGTGCAGAGTGAGGCTCCAGCATTAAATGAAAGAACCCAAATTCTGTGGTCAAGCACATTCTCTCTGTTGATCCTCAAAATAGGTTTCCTTGAAGTGTTTTCATTTGGATCTGAAAGGAACCTTGGAAGAAACCTTAGAGATTTTGAGTTCAACCCCCTAATTTTTCAAATGAGCTAAGAATTTTGAGACTTGCCCAAGCTTATAAAGCTAATTCAGGAACCAACAAGCCCTAATCCATTTCTTGATTTTCATTTCAGTGTTCTTTCTGGTACACCACACCAGAATGAATAAATAACTACACCACTCATGTCTGTGCATTTTATAACTCAAATTACACTGATGGAGTTTAAGATTGTACTGATAGCAGGGCTTTTGGATAATTCTAATTTACATGATCATGGCTTAATTTTAGGAAAATCTATAATGAATGTCAGTTAGATGTCCCCTGATAATCAGAAACGTCTGGTATGCCAGTTGGCTGGGATTGGTGGTAGAGAAGATGGCAGTTAGGAAACTATTTAGAAGAGGGATTAGGAAGCTGCCCAGAAATTATTTATCCTTAAGTCAGAGAAAGCCAAGAAGAATACAAGCTCTAAAAACCCCTGTCTAATTCTGACAGAATTAGACAGGGGTTCTTAGAACTGCAGAATAACCAGTGTTCAGATTGACTTCCAAGGCCATCTGTTTATAGAGGTTTATAACGAGAGAATGTTGTTTCAACATCTGTGGCCACACCTTGGTGATGCAAGACACCAGTCACACGGCACACTCATAGGGGCACAAAACTTTGATATTGGATATTAGCAGCTCTGATAGGAGCAATGGTGCCTTAGTCATGGGCTGTCTTATTGTCCATGACAAAGACATTTCTCAAAGAGGGGAACTGAAATAGAAGAGAAAGGTGTGAATCAACTCAATAATTATGAGGACTCTAAGAGCATAAGAACTGCCTCTGTAGGAGACTCAAAACATAGAAGAAGGCTCAGATTTTGTGACTTGTGGGGAGCCTGAGTCAGGTAAATTTTAGGTATTACGAATCCCCAGGCTGGAATGTCCTAAAAGAATATGAATTATCCATCTCTATGATTTGGAACATTTAACTTGGGGTACCTGTTGATGAATGATAGCTGAAGAATTTGAAAGACCTCTGAAAGGAATCAGGCAAGTGTCAGCAGGCTAGAGATCCTTCCCTATCAAGGGAATGAAGAACAGAATTAAAAGAGGGCCATTACTTTGTGGAGTTTCCATCTAGAGAACTGATGTTTGAAAAATGTGTCCATGTTTCTGGTGGAGGGGTTTTGTTATGAGTGCTATAAAATTGAGATACTTTTTTTTTTAATGCAGTGAGTTTTCTAATAATGATGTTCTTTCTTTCTTAACATATATCATGTTTATCTGAATCCAAAAGCACAGCTGAGAAAAGGTTGAAAGACCCTGATATGTAGAACAAGAACATCAATATAATTTTGGTATGCAATGATAAGCTTGTTAACATTTTTCTAGTTATGTTTATATGTGTGTATTCATTCATCGATCAATTTATATATCAGTTTCTTTTGTTTTTGATAAATGCATTTTAAACATTTAGTACCTGTACATATGAAGAAATCTCCCTTCATATAATTAAGCCTACTGTTTAATAATTTAAGTTGCTACAATCTTCATCTATATGTCTCAAAATAATGCTAGCCTATTAAAATATTAAGACAGCCACAAACAAGATGGTAATGATGATAATCAGTATTATAGCTGATGATTATTAGGATTCACTATGTACAAGGCAATGTATCTACTATACCTCATACCATCTAATAATTAAAATGACATTATGAGTTAAAGTGTATTCATTTTTTAAAAAAATCTATTTATTTATTTTAGACAGAGAGAGAGTGGGTGTGCATGTGCAAGTTGTGGGGATGGGCAGAGGGAGAAAAAGGATCTCAAGCAGACCTCTGCTGAGCATGGAGCCACATGTAGGTTTCCATCAGTCTCATGAGCCTGAGATCATGACCTGAGCCAAAACCAAGAGTCGGATGCTCAACTGACTGAGCCTCCCAGGCGCCCAATGTTAAAGTGTATTCTTATTTCCATTTTACAGAAGTATACTTAATGAAGAACCTTGCCCAAAGTTACACACATCGAATAGGATTCAAATCCATATTCAAACCGATTCTAATTCAAACTGTATGTATAAAGACATGTTAGAACAAATAAGTTAACTCCAACTTGATGAAAGGACACTACAAAGAAATGTAGAGGATTAGAAGCCATTTTAGGAGGAAAAATGTCTTCAGGGAGAGCTTAAAGGAAGGAAGAAAAGTCCTTCTTAGGGAAGAATTCCTTCAGAATTTCTGTGGCAAGGTAACTAGTTATTTTGACTATAGAAGAACTTTTTTAGTGTCCTCCTGTCTTTATGAGTATTAGGAGATCAATGATTAGTGACATGTACTATGTTGATAACCATAACAGACAAGCTCTCAAGAATGCTTCATTCAAAACCTAATTTTCCAGTTAGTTGCACAAGTCACACTAAAAATGCTCAAAATAGCAATTGAGCTGGAATCTAAGATCATTAATCAACACTCTGGTTTCTAGGGGGCACTTCTACTAATGAGAGTACAGACCAGAGGATGAATGAGGAACCATGAGTCAGCAGCTCCGAGTCTAAGTTCTTTTTTTTAATGTTTTTTTATTATATTATGTTAGTCTCCATACAGTACATCCCTGGTTTCTGATGCAAAGTTCGATGATTCATTAGTTGCGTATAACACCCAGTGCACCATGCAATACGTGCCCTCCTTACTACCCATCACCAGTCTATCCCATTTCCCCACCCCCCCCTCCCCTCTGAAGCTCTCAGTTTGTTTCCCAGAGTCCATAGTTCTGAAATAGAATAAGGCTTGAGACTCAAGAAAAAGGCATTTACACATCTCAGTGATAATCCTGGACTGAAAGACTCTAGTCCTAGTCCCACTTGAAAATTTTACTATCCACTCCACTCAACTGCCAGAAAACTACTTTTCCAAATCATAAACTTCCTAGTTCTCATAAATTATTCTTTTTTGCATCCAATGGGGCAGAGATTCATTAGTACACACCCACCACCAGCTGTCCTTGAACTGTTTAAGTTCCTCTTATATCCAGAAACAAAATTTGGAATTGTACTTGTCCTCAATTTGAACGTAGGAGATATGAATTGTATTAGCAACCAAGTGAAAGTGAGAAGATCCATGTGCTGGTTGAAGAGCAAACAACAAACCTGGTGAGATCTGTTTGCTCAGAATGAATAATGAGAGGGGAAAAGATAGGAAATTTAAAAGAAATAGGAAACCTAAAAAGTTTCCAGCCTGAAAGGAGGGGCACTTCATTCAAAAGATTAAAAAATAGATGTTATAACAAGAGACGATGTTAATGATGAGCTTTTTAAATATGTTTTAAATATGTGAGACTTTTAAAATATGTTAGGTGTTATAAGCAACCAGGCTTAAGTGCACGATATATAGGAAGACACAATACTCTTCTAGTTAAAAACTAGGGTTTTGTTTACCTTCTCCCTAAAATATGAAACTGTTTGCATTACTTTATTGACTGATTAAGCTAACTTACACTTGAATATTAATATCTTATTATTCAATTTTCATTATTGATATTTTGTTAGTCTTACTGATAGTGCATTTTTTGGAAATTTCTTGACTCTTGAAAGGCCAAATGAAGTTACGCTTCCAAACTAGAAGTAAGTCATCCTTGGCACCAATGTAAGAGGGAAAAGGTATAATTTAACAAAAACCTAAGAGACTATGTTGAAAGATGTAATCCTGTCTCACACAGTGGCAAGAGGCTTATGCTGTCAGGAAATTTTGCAGAGATACATGAAAACTCTTATTTAATTAATTATTACTTGGGCTCATCAAAATGTATCACAATTGAGTTAATCTGTTATCAAATGCCTCTTCACATTAGCTTTCTGAAACATCCTTTGTGGCAGATGGCAGAAGACTCAAAGGTCAAAAATGGGATATTAAATGCTGAGCTTCTGCACATCTGGAAGGCTTTTTTTAAAAGGAGTAGAAGAAAGAAAAGTAAATATATGTAGGTGTCATTTGCTCTCTTTCATATTAACATGACAAAGTATACTTCCTTGCAAGTCAGCCAAGGGAATTTTGATTTTGATAGAATATATCACAGGAGAAGACATTCCTCCTTTCCCTATTACACTTGCACAGACGATTTATTTGCTACACCCTCAGGCAATGAGCAGCCTGTTGGTGATGGAAGTCATCAGCATGCCCACAAGCACCATCTGTGCAGGAGCTAGGCTAATGAGCAAAGTAAGTAGGGGCTGGCGAGAGACTGGCAGTGAGGGGAGAGGGCAAGGTGGCTGGATTTAATTCCAAGCAATCCAGAGGTGGACTTTCATATAAAACGCTAAGTCTCAGCCGTGGTTTTTATTAGGCTTCCAAGGGGTACTGTTTCAGACTTTCAATGCTCACACCCTATTCCAGTCAACTGATTCCAAATCTCTAGTGATGGGGTCTAGACAGGTGTTCTTTTTTTTTTTTTTAACTTTCCAGATTATTTTTATGGGCAATTATGAGAACCACTGATAGAGAAGGTAATATGCTGAATTCACTCTGCTCTGTACATCCAGGTTGAGATACAATGCACAGGACATTGCTATTCAAGTGTATTCCAGGGACTGCCAATATCAGCCTTACCCAAGAGTTGCTAGGATTGAAGAAACTTATTCCCTACCCTAGACTTGCTGCAGTTTAACAAGATCCTCAGATGATTCATATTCACATTAAAGTTTGAGAAACACTCAATTAAGATATTGCTTGAAAGACTGTGAATCAGAACATCTCAAATTGTGGAAAATTGATGGAAGAGAACTTAAAGTAGAAAGTGTTATGTAATTCATTGTGTCCATCATTCAATAAAAATGTGTAGAATACTATGGACTAGTCACTAGAGTGGATTCCAGGAACAAAATGGTGCACCTTTACAGGTGGAGTTCCTATTCCCATAGAACTGTATGGCAAGTATTTGTGATAAAGGCCAGAAAGAGCACCCTTTCTCTACACGCCCCTCTCAATTCCCAACTCTTTCAATGGATTCCCACATTACTTAGAACCAACTCCTAGCACACTTACCTCAGGTCTTTGTGGTCTGTGGTCACTGCCAAGTATATTTCTTCTATGCTTGAGCCACACTACACTTACTAACATTTTCGTAGTCTTGCTCTGATCTTTTCCTATCCATTTCTGATAGCATTTTGAAATGCTTCTTCCTCTCTCCTGTCATCCCCATGTTCTTAGCCTCAGTAACTCCTTTTCATCACCCTTCTAGATAGATCGGTCTCCTTGGTTGTAAGATTATTCCCTTCAAGATTACTGATCTTGAACTAAATTAAGCATCCTTTTGTTGATGTAAACTCCACCTTCACCAGTAGATGCAAGCGCCGTGAAAGAATGGATCATGCCTATTTGTGTTCATGCTTTTTCTTCAGTGATGAGCACTAAGCCTAGCACATGTCACATGGTCAACAAATTGTTATTAGAATAGTTAATACACACTTGGGTCAATGAATAAACCAAGACACCTTAGTAAAGGAGGGCAATAGTGTCAAATATATTCGAACAGTCAATAATGTAAGGATTGGAAAATATCTGTTAGATTTAATGATGTGGGTAAAACAAATACCAGGAATGTTACATATTTGAGCTTCCTTTCGTTACTTCACAAGACTTACCAGCATACTGAGAGTACCAGGAAATACTGTGGTAAAGTTACACATTTAATCTTGACACAATGATTTTGGTGTTTATTTGGTCCCAAAACCATTCCCCCAAAATACAAATTCCTAATATTTCAGTAAATTATTATTCTGAGGAACAATAGTTGAGAAGTCCTGCATTCCCATGACAAGCCATGATCCCAATGCATGGGAGCATTTGATGTTCCCCTAGGATGTTGGCTCTGAAAGCTTTCACCTTGAAGTAACATTCCCACTCACATTTCACAGGGCTTGAGGTCAACAGAGATGAGAATTACCATCTTATGTAAACCTAAAGGCCTAGAGTCAACCAAATATTAGTAAGCAGCTATAATGACTTCCAAATCTTTTGATCCCTCAAACACATTTGTTCATCCTTTAAGATGTCACTAAAATGTCATTTTTTACCCATCCTCATCTCCGCTTCTGTATGTGTGCTACTGATGTAAATTGTGCTCACCCCTAAAACAGCACTTTGCATACTGTGCTGAAGTATTTCTTGCTTGACTGCACACTCCTAAAAGGCAGAGCCTTTTTATTTCCCCCCTGAGCTAGTCCAATGTTAGCATGAAGGCTCCTTTAAGAATTAATTATTTCCCAAATGGATGCATTAATTAACCCTCTGTTTACCTCTCTGTCTTTGGGAACACTGCATCTCCAACACCAAGCACAGGCCTAACACCAAGAAGACAATAAGTGCTCACTGAATCTTTATATAAATGAGGGAAATACTTTACCATACTAAGCCTCAGTTTCCTCATCTCAGAAGAAGTATTTCTGATGATGAAGTCACCATCTAGGAAAGTAACAAGTCCAGGACTTGATACATCATAAGGCAAAATAGCATTATTACCCTATCTTTGAAACAACAAAGGTGAATTTGGCCTGACATAAGTACAAAGCAATCAATTTCTTTTTAGGTAACATATGAACATCGCTAGCTATTAACCTTCAATAAAAGAAATAAGAACAGATTTATCTGAAATTAAATTTGATCTTTAGGGGAAATTATGGATAAAACTTGATAGAACACAGGGGTTCCTGGGTGGCTTGGCTGCTTAAGTATCTGACTCTTGATTTCAGCTCAGGTCATGATCTCAGGGTCTTGAGATTGAGCCCTTCATCATCGGGCTTTGTGCTGGGCATGGAGCCTCCTTAAGATTCTCTCTCTCTCCCTCTCCCTCTGCCTCTCCACCCCTTTCTCTCTCTCCCTCTCAAATTTTTTTTGATAGAATGTATACTATTATATAGGATAGTTTGATGTTTTTATAATTAACAAATACTACTGGTGGCTCAGTCGGTTAAGTGTTTGCCTTTGGCTCAGGTCATGATCCCAGGAACCTGGAATCGAGGCCCACATTGGGCTCCCTGCTCAGCAGAGAGTCTGCTTCTCCTTCTCCCTCTGCCTTCTATTCCCTATTCATGCTCTGTCTCTGTTGCTCACTCTCTGTAAAATAAATAAATAAAATCTTTAAAAGAATTTTTAAAAATAATAAATACTACCTCAGGCACACCTTTCACTTGCATATGTAGACAGCTAGAATCTAAGAGGAGAGAATTTTAGAAAGGTCAAAGTCTTAAGAAATGATCTCTCTTGCTTGAGAAGGCTGAGAGAAGGTGTGATGGATATTTAGTAAATCTATTTCCTGCCTACCATCCGATCTCATCACATCTATTTTCCTTAGGTGACTATGCTGAATTGAGTTAATTGTCCATGTGGCTCAGAAAGAACAGACGTCATTCTCTTTTTGTCCAGAAGTTGGTAGGCAACTGAGGCGTAGTCACACAGAGCCAGTAAGATGTAGGGTCCATTCCCCTTACTCAGGGACTCCATATTTTGAATTCCCCTACTTGCTAAAATGTACTTGTAGTACTCAAATAAACACTCCCAATGTTTTCCCAGTCATTCACAGACATGCACAGAACAGCAAAATGCTTGTCACCCAATGTATACATTCCCAGCTGAGGTAGAACATGACAAAGCTCTGACTTTGTTTCAGCTCTCCTACTATAAACACGTTTCCTTTCCGAGGTCTATTTAGTGCCAAGGTTTTTTGGGTTTTTTTTTTGTTTTTTTGTTTTTTTTACATTTTTGTGCTTTTTGTTGGTGACTTTACTGTTTAAAATGGCCCCAAGCAGTAGCTGAAATGCTGTCTAGTGTCCCTAACAGCAAGAAGGCTGTGGTGTGCTTTATGTAAAAATATGTGTGTTAGATAATCTTCATTTGAGCATGAGGTACAGTGCTGTTGGCTATGAGTTTAATGTTTATGAATCAACATACATATTAAGTAGGATGTGTCTAAATAGAAACCCATGTAAAGCAAGGTTCAATATTGATTGGTTTATGAGAATGCTGTGACCAGAGGCTCACAGGAACAGAATCCATGTCCCCATATTTCACCTAAGAGCCACGGTTTAGTATTTGTTCATTCAGTGCTTGTGGCAACTGTCTAGAACATAGTAATGGAAATAAAGAAAATTGACAGTATTTACATGGACTTTTGTTTGAGCTAATTGGGGAGAGGTCTTTTTCTATCATAGTGCTGATAGTATTGAACTCTAGTGCTATTGGTAGCTACTTTCCTGAAGTCAGAGAAATCCTGTCTGAGAATAGAAGCAAGAGAAAAGAAATCAAAGTTAAAAGATAGAACAAGATAAAAATACAGGAGAGAGAGAGAGAGAGAGTGAGAGAAAGAGAGAGAGAAAGAAAGAGAAAATATGAATGAGAAAGAGGCACTGGGACTTGGTGCACATATGAACCCCTGGGTTTTAGCGGTGTCTTAAACAAAGTTGCCTTGGATTATTTTATTTCCATAAGCCAATAAACCACCTCTTTCTTTTATCTTTCTTTTCCTTAGATAATTGGAGCTGATTTTCCATTGTGTGTAAATAAAGGAGTCTTAAAACAAAATGAATGTCATAAAATATTGACCACAGAAGATGGTGATCATGCTTTTTTCTTTCTTAGTGGCAAGAAGGAATCAACTAATAGTTTATTAGGGGTTTAGAATTTGTTGTCTATAAAATAGATTCTAGAAATCAAAAACCATAAATATTTTTGAGTGATGTTTCAGAATGCTTTTCCTCTAATATTTTAGAAAAGAAACACAAACCAATGTGCCAGTGATGCGCTAAGAATAAATTCTGAAGTCTTTTTGTTTCAGTTAAGAAGAATTCATGTCTAATTAAGTCCTTTAATGAAAAGACTGAAAGATGAGGATTAAAACATACCCACATTTGAATCTTGGTCTTCCTATTTACTAGCTTTGTGAACTTAATTTTTCTAGGCCTTATTTTCTTCATATGCAAAATAGGCATATAGTGTGTACTTAGATTTGCACATAGTAGGTCTTCATTTTTTTCTTGAAAAAAATTGTAAGAATTATATGAAGTATTATAAATAAAGAGATTAGTATAGAGACTTTAGCATAGTACCCTCAATTAAAAGTGGATATCATTTATAGCTGTTCCTTTTCTATCACTTATCTGATACCCAAGAATATTTATGTAATTAGGTAATAGAAAATAAAAAACTATGAACTTCCCATTTTGTAATAAATATGTATTTTATGTCATTTCTGTTCTAGGCATTATAGGATTTAGTTGAGATGATATAAGATAAAAATGATGCCATTCATCTTCTCATGGAGTTTGTCAACCAACAGAAAGTGTAAATATGTAGATAAATATAATTCCAGGTAGATTTTTTTTTCAGTGCCATCCTTGACAAACATAGTTACAACATGTGTTGGATTCCTAAGGAAGAGAACTTTCTATATGGAAGATGATGTGCTTGAAATGAGGGCTGAGAAAATGGATCAGGATTCACCAGGCAAGGGGGAGGTCCTTCCCTGCAATAGGAGATCCAGTCAAGGCTGTGGACTCTACAGGGCAACTAAATGTGACCCAATGGGACTGAAATGGAAAAGCCTATGAGATAGCAAAGCCAATAAAACTTTCTTGTGGTTCTATCAAGAAATCAGTGGAAGAGTCTGAAAACTATAAGCTTCACAGGATAAGCTGATTCACAGCATACCCTCCAAAGTCTTACTCTAAGATATGCATTATCATCTTCAAATTTACTAAAAATGGGCATGAAAACATTCCAGAATCTTCTTCTAAGAATATTCACCTCACTGGATTTCTCTGCTCTGGAAATCAACTTGAATTTCCAATTTGCACTTTTTTTAGTTATTAAGAAACAAATTATAATACATATAAGCATGTATGTTTTGATAAATTTCACTTTCTTCCTAATGTTTCTCTCTCTGTGTTTTTAAAATTAGAAATCAAAACAACTGGTTGATTTTTTAAAAATTTCTTTACCATCTACCCGCTATGTTTCTCACCAGCATTTTCCTCCCCAAATTCACATGATCTATTTAAAGTCTTCTTCCAACTTTTTAAAAAATGTGTTACAGATTTTTCTTTTTACCCTTCTCTGTTTGGTAAAGAGCTAGAATATCGCAAAGCAGAAAACTCCACTAAGTTGAAGATTCTAGAGTTCTAGAGTTCATCCTAGAGTTTTGTTTTACTTTTTCACCCCAAAAAAACTTTAATACCTAGTAATAGGTTTTACTGAAACATATTAGGCACCCCATATTGTTCCTCAGTCACCCTTTTTTTCCCACACTACCTTCCCATTAGCTTTCCACACGCATACTTCAGAAGAACAGAATTGTGTAAAATTAGCCAAGTTTGAAACTGATCAAACTGATCAAACAGGCTAGGTATACATTACAAAAGTGGCTGAACACTGCTTCACCCACTCTCAAATGAAAATATTTGATGGCGGGGGAGGAGAAGTTGGAAAACTGATGGAAGAAACGTGTAAAGGAAACACTAGTTACCGTTGCACTTCTTAGCACCCGATCTCACTTTTGCCCAGATGCCAAGTCTCATTACCAGTGTGATGGTGGCTGAAATGCTGCATATCCACGTTTTAATCCTGCTCCCCATGACTTCATTTTTATAATGAAAACAGTGGAAATATATTGGGAAGGACTAATCCATAAAATGTGTATCTGCTTTAACGTCTTCTAGCTGAGCTCCGTGAAAGAGGAGTTGTTTTTATTTTTTGAGGATCCCAAATGAGTTGCAGAAGGACCTCAACAAGAAGTAGAGCAGGAATGACTTCCATGCTTGAAAGCCTCTGTGACAAACAACAACCAAGAAATGTGGACTCTTGTGCACATGAATAACAGATAAGAAAGACAGCTGTTGGGCTGGCCTCCTCCCTTCCTTTGGAAGAGAGCTGCCATGGGAGGAACTCTCCTGCAGATGTTTCCCACTGGTCAGGTGGAAAGTCAAGCAGTGCAGGCATCACAGTAGGCATTGCAGTAAATCAGACAGCATCTCTTCTGGAAGACGGCCAAGCTGTCCTTAAAGATGTTAGATACAGCTCCCTAGTAGCTCAGGGAAAAGGGATCCTTTTCAATCACTTCCAAGAACATCCCTCAAAGCCAGTATTTTTGGCGGGGGGGGGGTGTTGGGTAACTTCCTGTTGAAGTTATAGAGGAAAAATAAAAGTCCTACATTCATTCCTCCACACTCTGATGCTGGGAAACAGATTCTGAGCCATGATTCATACAGTAGGGTCTGTCTTGACTTTCACCTTTTTCTCTTTTCTTCCCTGCCTTCCCTTGCAAAGCAAAGAGTTCCAAAATTTGTAGTGGGGTGAAGGAAGGCATAAATTAAAGCAAGATTTCAGGATAATCCACTCAGAGTGGTGTCCATCCAATGGAAGCAATGGGTTATCGGGCAGAATGGGCTCCTAGGTAACTCATATGTGTGAACAATCTATCTGGTTGACATAGGTGAGAGGGGGAAATCTGGACCAAATTATTGGTTACATACTCTTGGGGGAAAAAAATCATGGGCTTTATTGGCTGACAAATCTGGATTGGAGCTTTAGGCCCATTATTAATTAGCAGTGAGAACGTGAGGGAGCCTCTCTGTGCCTTTGATGTCACTATAAAATGGAGAAGGTACTCTTCATTCGCAGTGCTATGAATCCTTCATAAAATACTGCAAAACACTATACTAGTTTCCTACTATTGCTGTAACTAATGGTCACAAATTTAGTGGTATGAAACAACACACATTTATTATCTGACAATTATAGAGATCAGAAGTCCAGCAATTAGTCTTACAAGGCTAAAATTAAGAGATCAGCAGAAAGGTTCCAGGAGAGAACTCATTCCCTGCTTCTTCCAGCCTTTAAAGTCTGTCATCTGTCATTCCTTGGCTTGGAATGACCACCTTTCTCAAATCTTTGCTTCTGTCATCACATTGTCTTCTGCCCTCTTTAACTTCCTAACTTCCTTTCATAAGGAATTTTGTGATTACATCACACCCACTACAATAATCTACTTAACCCAAGATCATTAACATGATCACATCTACAAAGTCCATTTTTCCATAAGGTAACATGGTCACAGGTTCCAGGAATTAGCATGTGGCCATCTTTGCAGGGCTATGAAGCAGCCTATCACAAGTATTTAGCACAAGTGTTAGAACAAACAGGCATGCAACAAATTTCAGCGCCTGTCTCCTCTTCTTGCATCAGAATTGGAGGCAAGGTGAACCTATCTCTCTTTCCCCCAATTTACCATCACCTTGAACAAAATTCTCAGAGCTCTAAAAAGAAAGGCCAAAGGGATCCTCTAAGAGTAAAATGGGAAAGCCTTAAAAACCATAAGAATGAAGAAGTCTTATATTTATAGTGTATATTTGCTTCCTCTTAATGAATGTTTAGGGTCTGGTGTGTTTTATATATCTGAGTTATGTTTGGAAAGCATCTGGAGGAAAACCAAATTATGTAGTCAATTGTAAGTGTAAAACCATCATGAGTGAATTTTTTCAGTTAATGTGTCCTGAAACTAGTTACAGAATGCCATTTGGATTTTGAGGATGAGAGAATCATCTTAGCTTTAGAGTTCAAGAGAATCCAGGTCTTGGGACATGAGGGAATTGGAACTGCTAGGTATATTCAGCTTCTGATTTAATATTCTTTCAAATTGCACTGAAATCATAATCATTTATCTTCAAGGAAAGCAGAGGGAGGCCAAAATAGTTTCAGTTTCACTCTGTTTTAATGGTAAATTCCTATCCTTTTGCTGATGTCCGCTATAAAGTGATCATTCATACTGCCATCACATGAAATGAACCAACTAAATCAAAATATTTTTCATAGGGGAGTAGCTTAGGGAAGTGAAAGAAACAGCATGCTGGACTTCTCATGCTGGGCTATTTTTGGATGGCCTTCTTCAAGGATCAATTTAAAGCTAACTTCTACAACAAAGCTGTCTTCAATGAGGCAGAAAAATATGCCAAACCCAAATATATTTAACAAAAGTAGTCAGCTGACTGCACCTGACTTAACTGTACAAAATATAGAGTTTATTCTCTATATCATAGTAGCTACCAGGAGTAGTAATTATGGGGATAATGCATAACTCATTAGCTCACTGATTCATTTATTCATTATTTTATCAAAGATTTCTAACAAACCTACTATTTTTTCATTCATCATTTATGTAATCATCCATTTTTCCTTTTTTGTCAACGATCAGTTTTTATATTTATTAACTCACTCATTCAACAAAGCTGCATTGAATATTTTACCAATGTGTATATTATGTTGGGTACTGGAGATATAAAGATCAATCAAATATATGTGTGCTCTAGAAATCCATCTCTTGGCCCATTCTTCAGTTAGAAGACTCTAAGAAAGGGACATAGGTTTCAGAAGTAGGATGTTTTGTTAATAATCCACTGATGATCATCTTAAGTATAGGCAGATAAATTGTGATATCAAAGAGATTAATTCCATGATTGGAAATCTGACTTCAGGCCATTCAAATGTGTGGGGCCACACTTTCAATTATTGCATTTTTTTTTTTATCAGTACAAGACTTGTTGGAGTCCTTGAGCTCAAAATCTATGCCCTGGGTATTAATCTGATTAATAGCTAGCTGTGTTACTAGTCCCAGAAAAATATGGATTTTTTTCCCAGCCAACTTGTTTTAATACTGATCAGCATCACTGCAGAAGACATTGTATGGTACCATCTCATACTTCGCGGGACACCCAAGTGTGAAAACTAAATCTGGTTTGAAAATGGGAATCAGTGAATCTCTCTGGGTTCCCGAGCAAGGTCAGAGTAACTGTCACTAAAATAACAGTCTCCGGCTTTGTGTTCTCAAAGTCATTCTTTGCCATAATTATAATTAGCTAAGAGAGCCTGGTCTTTGGATTTTTGACTCTCCATATCTTCATAT
Organism: Ailuropoda melanoleuca; assembly: GCF_002007445.2. Lineage (NCBI taxonomy): Eukaryota > Metazoa > Chordata > Mammalia > Carnivora > Ursidae > Ailuropoda > Ailuropoda melanoleuca. The sequence continues at coordinate 95,842,824 of NC_048228.1, forward strand.
CAGGCTACCATTTGTATTTTTGAGGCCTGATTTACTACCATACCAACCTACCTTTCCTTTCTACCAACATCTTTCCACTATTCCTTAATACTCAGATTGGTACATGAAATTTCTTCATTTCTCAGATATTTCAATTTTTCCTTCCTTGATCCTATCTCCACAAAGCTATGTTTTTCTTGCCTCTCATCCTTCTAGTATCCCGAGAAGAATGTAACTAATAACATAATTTTTAAGAAGTTGATTTATCATTCTTCTCCCTGTTCTTCACGTACATACAGTCATTTGAGTTCGTTAGAGTCAAGAGAATTATCTTTTATATTTTCATATCTTCCATTGCTCTAACCCTAATGTTGAATTGATGAACCTATATGTAGAAGACTGTGTGAAAACTCTTATGATAACTGGTCAGATACCGCTATGACAATGAACTATTAATTATATCAGAGTTCCTGGTGTTCTGATAACTTCTGCACATCTAATGCTAGAGTGCCCTACCTCCCTCACTTTGCTCCTCAGTTCATCTCATTTGCAGGAAATGCTCAAACTCCTATGCAAAGCTATCAGTGGCTTTTTACAACTGGGTCTGATAAAAGGTATGTTCTTGAAAATGAGATGTTATAATTTTAGTTTTGGAAATAAGAAAGTAGACAGAGATGGGGGTACTTGGATGGCTCAGTCTGTCACATATCTGACTCTTGATCTCGGCTCAGTTCTTGAACTCATGGTCCTGAGTCTGAGCCCCATGCTGGCCTTCATGCTGGGTATGTGGAGCCTAGAAAGAAAGAAAGAAAGAAAGAAAGAAAGAAAGAAAGAAAGAAAGAAAAGAAAAGGAAAGAGAAAGTAGACAGGGACACTAGAAATGGAAATGAGAGTCCCAAACAAAACAAAACAAAAACGGAATTCCTAGTAATATTGCATTGATTAAATATAAGTGGTATTCCAGGCACTTCTAAATACTTCATATTTTCTAACCAAATTAATTATTCTTAATAACCATATAATGTAAGGATCATATTTCCATTGAAACACTGAGATACAGAGAGAAAGTAATTCTGCCCAAGTCACATAGCAAGTGTGGAGACAGAATTAGCTTCCAAGTATTTGACTCTAGACACCATGTTCTAAATGGTTGAGCATTATGGCCATAGAAAGAGAAAATGGGATAACATGATGATTATGGTTGTGTATGCAAAGACTGGGTAACAATGGGTGCCACCATAGGTTATGGAAGGTAAGTTATGGAAGGATGGGTACTGGTATAAATTCTGCTTCTATGTTTTTGACGAAGATAGAATGAAAAAAACAAAACAAAGCACAAACAAACCTTAGTTCCAAATATTTAAATACCAGATTCAGAAAAACCAAAAATGGATGACAGACTTTTGATGACCTTGATTTTGAGACTTTGACACCAACTCTGACTTTGGGGTGATATGTTAAGGAGATGATCCATTCCATTTGGAAAGCCAGTAATGGATTATGGAGAATAAATTGATCACTGAGAATTTCAAGTCTGAAATGTTTATTTTGGTCAATCCTAGCCTTAAAATCTTTGAAGTCTGGACAAATATATTTACCTAGAAAAAAACTAGCTATTTATGAGTTAGGTGCAAGGTAAGAGATAACAATGAACTGAAAGAAGTAATTACTAAGGCTTTTCTCACCAGTCCGCTCTCTGCAAAATAAGTGTGTGTATGTGAGTGTGTGTGTGTGCGTGCACAAGCACATGGGTTTTTGCCATTCATCTGGAACAATTGTCTAAGTTTTCGGTTCTGCTTTGGAAGCTAAGGAATGTGTTGAGTTTTGGAATTCCTTTCATGTGGAAGGAATCCAGCTCCTGAGGACTGTTGATGATGGACAAACACTGCACAGAAAGACCATAAGGAAGACTTCCATTTTCAGTTTGCTTAAGTAATCTTGATAGAAGCACCCAAATATAGTGTTTTCTACGAGTATGACAGGAGCTTCTTGGGTCAAGAATAAGCAGTTGACATAAATTCCACTTTAATGAGTTTAAGTGTATTTTCCCAGGGCACATAACTTGCTAAATAGTCTTCAGTGTTTACTACTTTGGGGTATCAGATACTGTTTTTCTTCCTTTGTGTTCCAGTACAACTTGCCAAAAAGAAAAAAAAAATACTTTGTGCCATAGAAATGCTATGAAAACAGAGACTGTGTCATGGTCATTTTTCTGTTATTGTACTTATTGATACCTGCTGATCAATGGAAAGATGGCTGAGTAAATAGATGCCTGAATGAATAATACATGAATGACATGCTTTTGTCTAGATTTGGGTTGAAACCAGTATCTTTTTGTAAGATGCAGCAGCCTTCAAATATTTTGTCCCCATTTTAGATGTATATTAATTTTGTAAACATGATCTATACATATTGTTGGAGAAGGAAAGAGATTCGAATGTTCTATTCATAAATGATCAGAATAGGAGACAAAGAAAGTCAATAATTAGGAGCCACTGTGAAGATAATAGGGGTGGATTGTAGTGAACATGACCAGAAGAAATTGAAGGAGGATTCCATTTTACTGTTGTTTCTTTTATTATGTTTCTTTTTCTTTGTTTTTTCTTTTTATTTTAATATTCTACCATTCTCCAACTCAGAATTTCACAATGGTTTTCCATGGATTTTTAAATAACATCCTCACCTTTTAACCTGGCTTAGAAAGCCACACTTAACCTAGTCCCTGTCTACATCATTGGCCTTATCTCATTCCATATCCTGCTGTGCTCCATGCTTTCTTTTCAAGGCTTTTGTACTAGCTCTGCCTAGTATCCTCCCCCCTAATCTTCACTTACCTGGATGCTTCTTCAATTTCTGGTGTCAACTTCATTAATTACTCAGAGATGCTTTCCTTGAGCATTTCCTAATCTTTCAGTCACCAGTATCGTTATCATACTATTTTAATTCTCTGCATAAATCTCAACATGTTGGAGATGCCACATGTTTGCATCCCAGCTGGGCCTGAGTGACAGGCATCTCCATCCTGATACCATGTATGCAGGTAAAGAAGCAGTCCTGGAGGTCCTCCTCCAGTCCCAGCTGTACTATATCTCAAGCATTCATGTTATTCTATGGAATATATTTCCAAAATTCCTGACTTACAGAATTCCTATGTTTGTTACACAGAAATTACCTCTATTTTAACGTTTTTAAAAGTCTCTGTCTCCCCACAATAATGTCAGTTCCATAATGGCATGAATTTTGTTTACTGCTGTATCCTTTATACCAGTGCTGGGCACATAGTAGGCATTCCATAAATATCTGCTAAAGTAAATAAATTGTTAACCGAGTTGGACAATTTTACATTTTTTACTCTCATCAAACCCATTTGATGATTCTATATAATATTATCCACATTTTACAGGTAAAGGCACTAAATATTAGAAGGATCAAATCATTTTCTCAGGCTGCAGAGTTAATAAGCTATGCAATTAGAATGTGAACTAACTCTGCTTTAACTTCCATCATAGCCTTACAAAATAAATTGATAGATTAACCTGTTCTCCAGATATACATTCAACTTTATTTTTTTTAAAGATTTTATTTATTTATTTGACAGAGATAGAGACAGCCAGCGAGAGAGGGAACACAAGCAGGGGGAGTGGGAGAGGAAGAAGCAGGCTCATAGCGGAAGAGCCTGACGGGCTCGATCCCATAACACCGGGATCACGCCCTGAGCCGAAGGCAGACGCTTAACCACTGTGCCACCCAGGCGCCCCTCAACTTTAAGTAACAGAATGTTGAAAAGCAGAGAATCTGGAGCTGGACTGCCACAGCTCAAATCCCAGCTCCTACACATTCATTCTGTGCCTTCTCTCAATTTTCTAATTTCTAAAGTAAGAGTTATAAATTCTGTCTAATACCCAGGCTGGTTTAAAGACCAAATGAGTGACTGTAATTGAAACATTTATACCAGGCATGTGATAAATACTCTGTAAACACTATCTTCAGTATTATCATCGTATTGTATGATATTTATGAATGGTTCAATATATTCCATAATAACCAGGTATTATTAAAATATTTGCCCATATTTTGTATGTATTTTTCATAATATATATCAAACATATTATGTATCCATGTTATAAATAGAACTATTGCAACTACAAGTAAGGTGTCTTATTTTCTGATACATGTGGCCTACCTGAGTGTTGTGAATTTTTGTCGCTGTTGTTAACTAGGAAAAACTTTTCTCTGAAATTAAGTGTTATATGTATTGCTTTGACTTGGACACTGCCTTGGAGGCGCTCTTAGTCAACTCTTTCATTTTTTAAGTAAGGACACCAATGACAAAGAGGGACAAGGTCTCATTTAAATCCACACAGGCAGTTTCATACTTGAGCCAGAGCAAGAATTGAGGTGGCCCGAGTCCTGTCCTGGTGTTTTCCAGCCCAACCATGCTGCTGCAGTGCAAACATGTCATTGTTGATAGAGAAAAGCTTTTCCAGCTAACCGGTTATTCAAATGTGTGCAACATCTGCTCAGTATTCAATGCAGGGTGGAAACTCAACAAGTGCCCATCAAGAGCCTTACATTCTACCCTTCATGAGTAAAAATTATAATAACGATTCCATAGCGAGTTAGAGAAATACCTGATTCTTCTAGGTTAATCTCAGGTCATGAGAAGCAGCCCACACTTGGAAGAAATTGAGGATATTGAAGGATATGAGATAGATTTAAAAGAGTGTGCCTCTCTCATGCCTCTGAAACTGTAATTAGTGGCCTGAAGCTACTGGCCGCAGCAGTCTGGAACTTCGTACAGCAAACAGCTGTCTTCCTTTTTTAGGAAGAGTTATATAAGGCATGCAAACCACATGGATTTCCTTTGAAGCAGCTAGAACTTTTGTCAATATCATCTTTTATCTCTCTCTTTCCCTTCAAGCCCTCTGAGAAGAGAGCTTATCAAAGAGGGAATCAAAGGAAGCTTCTGGTGTTACTATTTCCCAGACAACTTTCTGGAATTCTTAAAACATGGAACCAGATTTCTGACAGGCATGATGTGGTGTGCACCGGCGTTTTCTCCCTGATGATCTCTCCATAATATCTTCAGGCTGTGTTGGACAAAAGCCAAACAGAGCTTTGACCTATGCCCTGTGTTTTCAGGAGTTGAAGATCCATGTCATCCTTATGAGCATATTAATATTGCTTGTTCTTCTTCTTTCTCTGAAGCATATTTGTGGACTCTTTGAAAATACAAATAAGCAAACTACCTCTCTTTCTATTTTCAGCAGAACTCAAAAAATCATCCTGCTTTGACATAAGAACTTCAAAAGTTCTGTCAGTTATAAGAATCTGGATCACCTTTTAATTATACCACAGAAAGAAATAAACATGGCAAAATTGCCAGAATAACTACTGCCAAACACAGAATTTTATGCGATAGCATTACACAAATAGAGCACTATCAAAGGAAACAATTTTTTTTCACAAATATCCCACTCGTGAACTTAAAATGAGTCTCTATTGTGAAAGTGTTTCATTGTTGAAAATACAAATCAACTTAGAGATGGATTTCAGTCAGGATTCTCGGTTGTATTCAACAGAAAATTATTTTGGTTAATTTAAGAAAAATAACATTGGAGAGCATGAACAAGGAGGCTGAGGAATGTGATTCAGTCCATGTGGATATGCACAAGAAGGTCATAGTGTCTCATAGAGGTAATGCTAGTGAGGACCTTCCTATAAGCTACATACTGCTCAATGTGCATTAACACATTCAACCCTTGAATCAGTACTGTGGGATAATAACTATCCATACCCCTATTTTACAGATTAAAAAACTGAAACAGAGTTATTAAAGCTCTTGTCCAAAAACATTGAACTATTGAATGGGAGATCTGGGACAGCAGTAAAGACCACATCATGGGAACATTCTTCTCAGGAATCCTGCTTCCACTACCAACCATGAAGTGCTTCTTTCACCATCATCTTTACTGCCACTGGGCACTGGGCACTTGCCCACCACTTTGCATCTCTTGTTCCAGATTCAAATCTTGGGTGTGGATATCTCATGTTCCTGTCCTGTCTTCAGGGGATTCAGAAGCAAATATCCAACCTTAGATGGTTGCAGTCGTGCAATAATATATTTCTCAAAACTAGGAATGAAGTTCAGATGCTTAGAAGCCAAAAGAACACAACAGTCACTGCTCTCTCTTACAGTAACTACTAATAACTTTGGAATGAAAAATCTGAGTCCTACTTAAAGACTACCATGCAATTTAGTCAAATTGCAACTGTGGATTACATTAATTGATTACAAATGTAAATGACCTTGTTTCTAAGAGATACCATTTTGATTTCTATTCCAAGCATAAACGATGTATAATCAGTAAAAAGAAAAGCTGAGGAGAATAATTGTATGCCTTGAATAGTTCTTAAAAACCTGTTGAGAACTAATACTATGGGACTTTAATTCATAGCAATTTCTTCCAATATAAACTTGAATGTTAGATAATGCAAGAAGTGAATGGCGGGAAAGGGCTGAGAAAAGGAGTGAGCAAGCGAGATTTCTACTGGAAAATGCTTTTGACATGGTCCAGTTACTGCGTCACGACTTCATGTTTCTTAATCTTGGCAATAGAATAAAGTCCTCAGCAGAAGGACTTTTTTTCAAATCCAAAAACATGACACTTCAGAGCTCTAACCATAACTTCTCTTTTTATGTCTACGGGATTTACAGTGTTTGCAGATGGAAGTAATTTAATACTGGGGTGATCTTTCATCTAGCCTGTTCTTTCAGTGACCTTATGTTTACTATAAGAAAACACCAACAAGGTGTCTGATTTCTTCATGGAAAAATGGCAACTATTTAAAACAAAAGGATTTTGTCCAGGAGAATCATAAATCTTTCACTGTTTCTGTAATTTAACAAAAAAAGGCTCATTTGTTCTGTGAGGAGTGTTTGCCTGCGAGACAAGGCCAATTTGACTTTCTCATAAAAAATGCATTTTTTGAGGTGGGGGAAGATAGCAGGAGAATAAAAAGTCACTGTTCCATCTATGGCAGGAGAATCAAATCTTTTCATTTCCATGGCTTTGCTTCAAACTGTCCATAAGCTATCATTTTGAAAGAAAACCCTAGAATCCTTCCCAGCATTTCCCAGGATGCTTTAAAAATAATAGCAGGTTCTTTGTGCCCTTCATACAGCTCTGCTTCAGCATGTGTGGTTCCTGCTGATTTTAAAGTCTGCACCCCAGAAAGCAGACTCTTCTTGGGATGAGAGAAGCTCTTGGTAACCACAGTAACACACCTTTCCAGGGAATCTTCCCATTGACATTTAATAGGTAGAGCAATAAATAATGGAATGAAATCTTTCAGCAGAAGACCAGAAGCTGCAACTGGAACAGTAAGGAAATGGATAACAGCTGCCTTTAAGGTGATGAGATGCAAGATGCCTTCCTATTTTGGAGACAATTTTTCCAATAAGAGAGAGAATTTAAATCTGGAGTGTCCATTCTGTTTGTACCATAGATCGGGAGATGAAAATGCCAAATACTCTTACAAGTACAATACTACATCCAAAAACATATTATGGACTCTAATCTAGAGTATAGATTTGGCCTTTGTGTATGAATAACTCATTCAGGAATTACAATTTGTAAATATGTATTTTTATCATATTGAGTGAATCCTTGAACAGGGTGAAATATATTATTTTAAACAGTAATTATGTGTTGAGTACCTAACGCATGCCCAAGTGTGCTTATCCTTGGAAAGAGAATAAGGAACAAGGCACATGGGAGTCAAGGAAGAAGCAATGTAGAGGCAGGTACTTGAAGGTTGAGTAGAAGTTAGTTAGGTGAAAAGTGGGGAAAGGAGAGGGTCCCAGGTAGAGGAAATAGCTCAGGCCAAGGACTTAGAGCAGAGAAATCACAGTGTATTGGGGAACTGAAATTGTTTCAGCATGTTGGTCTCTGGCCAAAAAACATATTCATTCAAAATTCAAAAATCCATTTTTTTGTTCTATGATATAGCAGGAAGTGCTCCAGGTGTTAGGGTATGACCATCAGCAAAGTAGAGAGAGAAGTTTCCCGGTCCTTGTGGAGCATATGACACAATCCGTCTTCACAGTCCCCCCTACCCTCCTCCCGCCTAACATATAGGGAAGAGGGGATGATTATTTTGCAACAGCAATCACTGAAGACATATTTCCCTAAGATTTAGGGGAGGTAGAAAATTATCCATTTTAATTTGTCTCAGTGGATATCTGGCATCAACAAAAGTAAATGGGGCCCCCCAAATATGCCAAGGACTATGCTGGTTTCAGGCAGTATAAAGATAAACTTGATTTATAGATTCAGTATAATCCCAGCCAAAATCCTAGCCAGTTATTTTGTAGATATTGACAAACTAATTCCAAAGTTTATACAGAAAGGCAGAAGACCCCAAACTTTAAGTCTTACTATAAAACTAGAATAATCAAGACAGTGTAGCACTGGTGAAAGATAGACATTCATAGACATATAGATCAACGAAACATGAAAGAGAACCTAAGACTAGACTCATGTAAATATGATTTATGATTGCTCAAACTTGGAAGTAGTCAAGATATCCTTTCATAGGTTAATGGATAAACAAACTGTGGTATATCCAAAATGAAATCAAACAATAAAGAGAAATGAGCTATCAAGCCACAAAACCACACAGTAGAAACTTAAATGCGTATTGCTAAGTGAAAGAAGTCAATCTGGAAAGGTATATACTCTGTCGTTCCAACTGTATGACATTGGGGAAAGGAAAAATAATGGAGACAGTGAAAAGATCAGAGGTTGTCAGATGTCAACAATGAGGAAGGAAGGATGCATAGGTGGAATAGGGGGGATATCTAAACAGTGAAACTATTCTATGTGACAGTATAATTGTAGATACATGTCATAATATATTTGTAGAGATTCAGAGAATGTATGACACAAAGAATGAACCCTAATGTAAACACTGGACTTGCATTGATAATTAATGTGTCAATAATAATTATCATCAATTACAACAAATGTTCCACACTAGAGGGGAATGTTGATGGTGAGAGAGGCAATGTGTAGGAGGGGCAGGAGAGGTATGTGTAAGCTCTGTGCTTTCCTCAGTTTTGCTATGAACATACAACTGCTCTAAAAATTCCAAAGCTTATTAATTTAAAAAGAAAAAAATGATGAATAAGTAACTGTCCTTGATCTCAGAGAGCTCTTGGTAACTTGGGTTATCTGTCTGTCCGTCTGTCTGTCTATCATCTATCTATCTGCCTTTCTATCGTCCATGAATCTTTTTATTTAAAATTATGATTTATGTTATAATAGAGGAATACAGAAAATTCAATGCAAATACAGGAAGCGTAGCTCAGGATTAATTCCCCTGTGTGTTGGTGGGTAAATCCAACAAAAAGCTAAGGAGAAAAGCTAACATTTGTATTGGACAGTGAAGGATGAGCAGGACCCCAGTGGTTTAAAAACAGTGGGAAACAAAGAAATACTCTTAAACAAGATGAGGAGACAAAAATGTCATTCTGGAAAGTATATCTAGAGCATATGATACATGAGAGGAATGAGGAAGAGATAAATAGGAGAAGAAAGGGATAAAGAAAGGGGGGGTAATCAAAAGGGGGAATGAAACATGAGAGACCATGGACTCTGAGAAACAAACTGAGGGCTTCAGAGGGGAGGGTGTGGGGGAATGGGATAGACTGGTGATGGGTAGTAAGGAGGGGATGTATTGCATGGTGCACTGGGTGTTATACGCAACTGATGAATCATGGAACTTTACATCAAAAACCAGGGATGTACTGTATGGTGACGAACATAATATAATAAAAATATTATTATTAAAAAAAAGGAAGAGATAAATAAATTGATTATTAGTCTGGAGCCAGACCATAAAGGGTCTTCTAGTTCTCAGGCATTGAGTACCTACTCCATGCCGGCACTGTGCTAGGCATCACCTATGCCTCATTTTGTAAGTACTTATAACACTGCAAGCAGGTATTGTTAGCTTGATTTTACTAAAGAGGACACTGTACTCGGGGACACACACCAATTAGCCTGAGTGTTAAGGCTAGCAGATCATGCCAAGGAACTCCGTGAGGCTGGGGAAGGGGAATGTTGTGCTTACCCCACAGAGGACATCAATTGGGGTGCTTTTTCAGACACCTGTAGCATTGACCTGCACATCCTTATTCCAACAAACCAAGGAGATTCTAGTCTTATTCTTGAACTAGAATGCCAGCTCTAGAATTCATTGTTAATGAAGTACAATATTCCTTAGGTATTGAGGGATTGAAAATAAACAGAAAATCACAGTTGTATAGGCAAAAATGGTATTGCAGAAGCTTATATAGTAGTGGTGATGTATATAAATTTAGATCTTTGAAAAATCACTCCTGCTCTGTGAGTGTGTGTGTGTGTGTGTTTGTGTGTGTGTGTGTGTGTGTGTGTGTGTGTGTGTGTGTGTTGGGCGGGGAGGCAGGGTATAAATCAGTGAAGACACTCCACTCCTGCCAAAGAAGTCATGTAGGGGAGGACTTGTGGTAGGTAGGTAAGTGTAAGAGTATGGAGAAGTAGCAAGAAGGACCCCTTCCACGGAACATGACCCCACTCCATGGAAGCAGCTGATGAGAGTCTCCCAGTCAGAGGATGGATCGAGGTTTGGTTACCTCATGCTGTGACATCAGTACCTTCTTATTATACAAATAGTGAGCATTTGATAAACATTTTCTATGTTTCACATATTTGATCTGATTCTTACAAATCAAAAAGATGGAATAAAACAGAGACTCTAAGTGGTTCAAGCTATTCAACTAGGGATAGTAACAAGAGAGAAACATAAACTTCCAGGCTCCCAAATCTTATTAAGTCTAAGACACCAACCTGTGATTTTGGATCATTTTGGAAGTATTTCAGTGATTGACCTGTTTTGCTGAATATTTAATCTGTTATTATTTCAGGATGTTTTGCTGAAATTATTCCAATTACAGGTTTCTTTGATTGTGTATGCACACACACACACACACACACACACACACACTCAAACAATAATTCAGAAAACATTTACTTGGATTCAAATAATATTAAATGCTTGTTTCCCCAACTGGGTTATGAGTTTTAGCAGTGCAAACGCTATGTATAAATAGCATATAGTATAGTGTCTGGTGTATGTTAATGCTTAATAAACATTTGCTGCATAAATTCGTCTCCTATTACAAGACAGTTTCCTAGAAACCATGTTGATGTCAGGCAAGAAGAGCCCATACTTACTGTGTTTTTATATCTGAGGAGCCTCAAAAGAGGCCAATACACTAGCAGCTAGGACTTGTCACACTGTCCAGTAGGCCCTGGTTGAGTACCTGACTACGGTCCAATCCCCTTTCCTAACACACAGCCTTTCTCTCATCTGGCTTCTTTCTGTCTCCGTTCCCATGGTAAACTTTTTTTTTTTAAATTTTATTTTTTTCTCATAACTTGCTGTTGCATCAGCTACAGCTGCCCCTTACAAATCACCTCTAACCTTCACTTTTTGTCTTCACTCTTGCTTATCCCACTCGTGGCCCCATGCATCTGGCCTTTAGAGGCTTGCCTTTCTAACCCTCATGATCTTAGGACCTTCTCCTGGGGCAACTAGGATTTTTAAAGTTGTTGGAACATAAAGATGTCCAGACAGCTCTATTTTGTGGGGTTTACGAATACAAATAGAGCTCTCAAATGTGCTCATTTGATTTACAAATACAGGGCTCTGTCACTGAGACCCCTGGGAGAAAAATATTTATACAATTATATCTAGTTTTAGTAAAGATAATTTTGTGTCTATTTAAGGTATGAGCTCTTTAAAGAGGCACAATCTGATTTTTAGCTTTAAAATGCTTTCAGAAAACTTTCAGTTGTAAATGGAGATTGTTGCTTATATGAATATTACAGCTAGTTTTGTAAATAAAGACAAATGGCTTGGATTTTGTGGAAGTTATTTTAAAGTTGCTCATATTTTGCAAAGAAGGCGTAACTTTTTATTTAGCATATAATTATTCAAACAGTCAAGTAAAATGTATAGCAATGATTAATGGGACATTTATGAGAGCTGTTACTTTTTGTAAAAACACCAGAAATGCAGAATTTAGTCTATTATTGATATAGGAAACATCTACCAATGTTATAAATTATTTAGATAAGATAACATGCTTTATGAGTTTTTTTTTTTAATTTATTTTTTCTTTCTGGGAAGCTAGGCCACTGTGAGCAGAAAACAGATTCTATGGCCACTGGCCCACAGAAATTCAGTGGGCCTCTCTGGCAGGGCATGAAGGAGTTTGATCCTTGGTCTAATTAGGCAAACTCCCTCTGGGACTCTGCTCAGAAGTCAAAATTAAGGTTTGCCTTGTTTCCTTGCAGTGATGGGGAAATCTATTTCAATTCAGCAGCATTCCCTTGATTTGAACACATTTGGGGACTTGGAAACATAGCAGAACAAGCTCAAGGGTTACAGACTGGAGCTGCCAGTTAGCAGAATTGGCAGGCACCCCTCCTAAGCTTTTTGGTTTGAAGAGTCTGCTTCCCTCCCACAAGGAAGAAGCCAGAACCATATGGCCCAAACCCCAGGTGGCTCTCTTCCATGGCTTGTGGTTTCCCTGAAACTTATTCCCCAAGCTTGAGGCCTGCCAGAGATTCTGGGATGGCAGATACATACAGTCATGGTTTTGTAGCTGGTGGGGAAGATAAACATGCAATTCAACCCCAAAGACATGGTTGGTGTACCTACTATGTGTCAGACATCTTCCCATGAAGGAGGAGATGAAGACGCCATTGTTGACACCCTTAAGTAGCTTACGGTTTTGTGGCTTATTCCCTGCTGCTGCTGAACTACTACACATTGTACAGATAGAAGGGGGATTAGGAGCAGAGAAACTCTGATAAGACAGTATTATGGAAAATTAAAAAAATAATCGCACTTGGAGTCATAGGACTCTGATCTCTGGTTCCATTACTTAGGAGTTAAGTGCAAAAGTGATTGACTAATGAAAGACTTCTTGAACTGTATATGCTTTGTTTACATTGCTGAGTTTAAGGATACTAATATAAACAAGATATGATCACTGACTTCAATATGTTTATTCTTACACCATCTGAGTATTACATTTTTGCATTTATTGACTATGTCATTATAGTAGTTACTGCCCTTTCCATCTCACCAAGCTATTTGGAGAAGCAAATTACATGATAATGTACTTGAAAAATGTTAATTGTAAAAGACTGTACATGCATACGTGGTAGGTTTGTATAGTTTATTATATATAAGTAATTTTCAAGGTGTGAAGTATCCAAACTAGTATATCTTGGTATTGGAGAACAAAACAAAAACCCTTTTTTGTACTTTCGGACCATTATTTCTTCCCTTATAGAAGTGGTTCTGGTAGTGTGGTCCTGGATCAGCATCACCTGAGAACTTAGTAGAAATGCAAACTGATGGGGCCCAGTTAGATCTAATGAATTAGAAATTCTGAGGGTAGCGTTCAGCAGTCTGTTTTAACAAGCCCTCCATGGGATTCTGATATAACCCATCAAAATAGAGGACCATGAATGTGGACCGCCTTGTCTTTCCCTACCTAAACTTCCATGCCAAGGTCAGTCCATCCAGGCCAGAAGATTGCCAAAATCCCCGCAGGTGTAGAAAAATTTGGATCTGAGAAGAGGAGATTTAAGGAGTCTAATTTATGCAAATGATAACTTCACATTGTTTCACCTTTTATTGATCAACAAATTTGTTCACCATATGTTTACTGAACATACGTTATGTACCAGGCATTACACTCAGTTCTTTTTCATAGCTTTTCGTTTTCCATGTGGACTTGCCTTATTCAAATGACATGATACATTTTTAAAAAATTAAAAAGCATATCCTGACATTGCTCTCAAGACCTGGAACATAACTTTATCCATTTTCTACTCAAAGATCTGTTTCCTTTTTTTCCCCTCTATTTTTAATATTGTTTTCCCTTCAACTAAGAGCCAGATAAGACAATGGGGGCTAATATGTTGATGCATTTTCCTCGTGTACACGACGACTTTATTGAAAACTCTCCACGGGAAGCCTGTCTTTGTTTTACTGCAATTCCATAATAACCTGGTGACCTTGAAGAGGCAATTCCAGCTTGAAAGCTGAAACATCGTGCTGCCTGCCAAAAGTGAGAGGAACCTGCACTTTGGGATTTGTGGAGATTTTATGTGTTTGAAGGAATATTCCCTAGGTTATGTCCTCTTCAGAGACCAGAACCAAGGCATTCAGAAACAGCTGTGCAGTGGGAAGATGCCGGGTGGATTCTTCATGTTCAGCTAATGGGCCCCACACAAACCTTACTCAGAGGAAGTCTACAGACCAGCGGTTAGAACACAGGAGCTGAGCTTCAAGTGTTCCTTTGGTTTACAGTGCTTTCTCATTTCTCCACACGCTCTGATAGAGTTAATTTGGGGAAAGTTGAAGGCTTGCTGTGTCCAGCTCCCTCTTTTTTTATATCCTTATATCATATAACTGCTTTATATCCTTATATCATATAACTGCTTTCCCTCTCTGAAATTCTTGATGCTTTTATAAAGGAGAGCACAACCCAATGAAACTGTCACACACCCTGGTGAACCTGACCTAAAACATTTCCCTCCTTGGATGTTAGGCTTATATATTGGCAATTTATTAATACACTTTAATGAACTCCCTTCTATTTCCAAGGAAATCACCTGGAGAAGGTAATGACTAACTCAGAAAAGTATAAATACATTCAACATCTTATATCCCCATCAACGAATGCAGATGCCACTTTGCTTATAGGGCAAGCGAATTAGAGTTCCCTGACTGCCCCTAAAGTCATGGGAAAAAGAACGGTAATAGAAAGAAAAATGAGGGGTGCCTGGGTGGCACAGCGGTTAAGCGTCTGCCTTTGGCTCAGGGCGTGATCCCGGAGTTATGGGACAGAGCCCCGCATCAGGCTCCTCTGCTATGAGCCTGCTTCTTCCTCTCCCACTCCCCCTGCTTGTGTTCCCTCTCTTGCTGGCTGTCTCTATATCTGTTGAATAAATAAAATCTTTAAAAAAGAAAAAGAAAGAAAAATGAAGATTTAATAGTTTGTGTGTTTTGCTAAGCACCAAGTCACTTTACTTCTCTAGAAATTAGTCTCATCTGAAAACAGGAGAAACAAATGTTCATTCTGCATTGTTCTAAGCATTTTTCAGCTATCAATGAACTAAATTTACATCACAATCCTGTGATGGTAAGTTTTGTGTCAACTGGAATGGGCCACAAAGTGCCCAGAGGTTTGGTCAAACATTATTCTAGGTATGTCCCTCAAGGTGTGTGTGGATGAAATTAACATCTGAACTGGCACACTGAGTAAAGCAGTTTGCCTCTCTACTGGGGGGGTGGGGGTGGGGAGGTGTTTCTCATCCAATTAGTTGAAGACTTGAATGGAAAGGAAAGATGGCTCAAGGGGGAACTCCTGCTTCAGTGTTTGAGTGAGGTCATTGGTCTTTTCTAGCCTTCAGTCTCAGACGGAAACATTGGCTCTTCTTGGGTCTTAAACCTGACGGCTTTCATTCTAGAACTTACACCAGTGACTCTCTCAGGCCCTCAAATTCAGACTGGAACACACATTGGCTCTTCTGAGTTTCCAGCTTGCCATCTACCAGTGCTGTGACTTACTAGCCTCCATAATTGTGTGAGCCAATTACTTATAATAAATAAATCTCTCCCTCTTTCTACTTACACACAGACACAGTCACAGATACAGATACAGATACACACCCACCTCCCCCTCAACACACATGCAGACACACGTACAGGCACACATCCTATTGGTTCTGTTTCTTGGCTAATACAAAACCTGTGTGGTAGATATTATTGGTATCTCTATTTTATAGATATAGAAACTCACACCAAGAAATTAGGTAACTTTCTGTGACAGTTTAAAGGTATGTCCATAGATTCTTTGATATTCCTATCCCAAAAAGTAAAGGTTAATTCCTGTCCCCTTGAGTTTGGGCTGGACTTAGTGATTAATTTCTTTTTTTTTTTAATTAAGTTTTTGTTTTAATTCCAGTATAACTAACATTCAGTGTTATACTACTTTCAGGTGTACAACATAGTGATTCAACAATTCTGTTCATTACTCAGTGCCCATCATTACAGTAACTGTAATCTTTAATCCCCATCACCTATTTCACCCCCACACACACACACACACCAAACTCCCCTCTGGTAACCATCAGTTCTAATTAAGAGTCTGTTTCTTGGTTTGCCTCTCTCTCTATCTTTTCCTTTCCTTTGCTCATTTGTGTTGTTTCTTAAATTCCACATATGAGTGAAATCATGATTTTGTCTTTCTCTGACTGACTTATTTTACTTAGCATTATACTCTCTAAATCTATCTACATCACTGCAAATGGCAATATTTCATTCCTTTCTATGGCTGAATAATATTCCATTGTGAATATATACCACATCTTTATCTATTCGTCTATCAATGGACAGACACTTGGGCTGTTTCCATAGTTTGCCTATTATAAATAATGCTGCTATAAACATAGAGGTGCATGCATTCCTTTGAATTATTATTTTTTTCTTTTTTTTTTCTATTTTTGTGTAAATACCCAGCAACAATTGCTGGATAGAAGGGTAGCTCTATTTTTAACTTTTTGAAGAACCTCCATACTGTTTTCCACGGTGTCTGCACCAGTTTGCATTCCCACCAACAGTGCATGAAGGTTCCTTTTTCTCCACATCCTCACCAACACCTGTTGTTGCTTGTGTTGTTGATTTTAGCCATTCTGACAGGTATGAGGTGATATCTCATTGTAGTTTTGATTTGCATTTCCCTAGTGGTAAGTGCTGTTGAACATCTTTTCATGCAACTGTTGGCCATCTGGATATTTTCTTTGAAGAAATATCTGTTTGTGTCTTCTGTCCATTTTTAATTAGATTATTTGGGGGGTATTGAGTTGTATAAGTTCTTTAAATATTTGGGATGCTAACCCTTTATTAGGCATGTCATTTGCAAACATCATCTCCCATTCAGTAGGTTCTCTTTTAGTTTTGTTCACTGTGCAGAAGCCTTTTATTTTTATGTAGTCCTAATAGTTTGTTTTTGTTTTTATTTTCCTTGCCTCCAGAGACATTATCTAGAAAAATATTGCTGAGGCCAATGTCAGAGAAACTACTGCCTGTGCTCTCTTCTAGTTTTTTAGCTTCAGGTCTCATGTTTAGGTCTTTAATCCATTTTGAGTTTATTTTTGTCTATGGTATAAGAAAGTAGTCCATTTTTTATTTTTTTGAATGTAGCTGTCCCGTTTTCCCAACACTGTTTGTTGAAGAGACTGTCTTTTCCCCATCAGCTATTCTTTCTTGCTGTCGAAAATTAATTGATCATATAATTGTGAATTTATTTCTGGGTTTTCTATTCTGTTCCATTGATCTATGTATCTATTTTATGCCAGTACCATACCATTTTGATTACTATAGCTTTGGAATATAACTTGGAAGACTGGAATTGTGTTACCTCCAGTTTTATTTTTCTTTTTAACGATTGCTCTGGTGATTTGATGTCTTTTGTGGTTCCATACAAATTTTAGTATTGTTTATTCTAATTCTGTGAAAAATGCTATTGATTTTTTTTTTCCTCAAAGAGAGAGCACGAGCAGGGTGAGCAGCAGGCAGAGGGAGAAGGAGAAGCAGGATCCCCACTGATCAGGGAGCCAGATGTGGGGCTTGATCAAAGGACCCTGGGATCACAACCGAGCTGAAGGCAGACAGTTAACCAAATGAACCACCCAGATGCCCCATGCTGCTGATATTTTGATAGGGATTACATTAAATGTGTGTATTGCTTTTAGTAGTAGAGGCATTTTAATAATATTTGTTCTTCTAATGCATGAGCATGAACCATCTTTCCATTTCTTTATGTCATCTTCAGTTTCATCAATGTTTTATAGTTTTCAGAGTATAGGTCTTTCACCTGTTTGGTTAAGTTTATTTCTAGATATGTTATTATTTTTGGTGCAGCTTAAATGGAATCATTTTCTTAATTTCTCTTTCTGCTATTAGGGATTCATTTCTAATGAATAGTATATAGCAGATATGATGGGATGCCTCTCTTAAGACTAAATTATAAAAACACTGTGCCTTCTGTCTTGGTCTCTTTCTGTCTCTGTCTCTCTGATCCCTTGTTCTAGGGAAAGCCAGTTACCATACCTGTGAGCAGCTCTGTGAAGTGACCCATATAGTGAGGAATTAAAACCTCCTGCCAGCAGCCACAGAAGTCAACTTGGATTCTTGGTCTTGTTCAGATGACTCCAATTCCTTAGAAATCCTAAACCAAAACTAGCTAGCTCAGCCTTTCCTGGATTCCTGACCTTTATAAATAGTGTGTGATAAATGTTTGTTATTTTTAAACTTCCAAATTTGGGATAGCTTGTTACACAGCAAGGTATGACAATTACACTTGGCAAAGGTCATATGGTTCATGAAAATCAGGATCTCAACCCAGACAATATGGAGCAGGATCAATATTTTTAAATGTACCTCCTGTTGCCTGCCTTAACCACACAGTATCATAGACCACAAACCTGTGATTACCATCCCCACCCCAAAATAACTCTGATAAAAGACAAGGTCAAAACCTCCACATTTCATTTCAAATATTTCCTGTCATGGATGCTCTTTAAAAGAAACAGTAAATCAGAGTAATGGAGTTTGTTTTAGTTATTAGAACTCAGAGATGTTCTTGCCAAACCTTATCTAACAGGTGAAAGATTGAGGTTCAGTTGTGCTCTAGCCCAAGTGACTGCCCAAAAAAGTGTTGAACACTTGTCATTTTTCTTTTTCTTGTTGAAAAATGTTTTGTGAGACACAATCTAATTGAGGCCTCTGCTTAATTGAGATCTAATTTAATAACTTTTTTTGAACAAGGAATTTTTATTTTTTTATTCATTTCAGAAGTAGAATTTAGTGATTCATCAGTTGCCTATAACACCCAGTGCTCATTACAGCAAGTTCTTTTGTTAATGCCCATCACACAATTACCCCAAACCCCCTACCCACTTCCCCTCCAGCAACCCTAAGTTTGTTTCCTAGGGTTCAGCGCCTCTTATGGTTTGCCTCCCAATTTTCATCTTATTTTTCCTTCCCTAATAACTTTCTGATATCATTCAAAGAGTAATGGCAGGGTGACCTAATAGTGCTCAGTTCCCCAGAGACACATCTTAGGACAGAATAATAAACCTTGTGATATGTTGCAGGTCTCTAAACATGCCTTGCTTCTCACCTCCAAGCCTTTGCCTAGGCTGTTCTCACTCTCTAGAATGCCCTTCCTCCCCTGGAGCTCTCTTCTAATCTGCCTTACATCCAGCCAGCTGCCTCCCTAATTCTTCGAGACTCAGTTACATATTCAGTGTCTTCTAAGATATCTTCTTTTTTTTTTTTTAAAGATTTTATTTATTTATTTGACAGAGATAGACACAGCCAGCGAGAGAGGGAACACAAGCAGGGGGAGTGGGAGAGGAAGAAGCAGGCTCATAGCGGAAGAGCCTGATGTGGGCCTTGATCCCATAACGCCGGGATCACGCCCTGAGCTGAAGGCAGATGCTTAACCGCTGTGCCACCCAGGCGCCCCTAAGATAACTTCTTGTTATCATTTTATCCACGGCAACTCCTTGGATTCCAAAAGGAATTTAGATAGCATAACACAGACTAAAAGCATCTTTTTGGGAAGCAAATAGATACTGATTTAAGTCAAGCTTGTGGTATATACTAGCTGTGTGTTCTTGGCTAAGTATCCCATCCCCGCTAAACCTGATCTTTGATCAGGTGGAGATATGGGAATTAAATGACTACATAATTGAGAATGGCCCTGGCATATAAAAAAATCCTAAATAAATATTGATTATTATTTTTATCATGTGAAGTACATATCAAAATGCATACAAAATTTTCAATTATTTTCTCTTTTATAAGAGGTCCTCTTTTTATTGAAATATAGTTGACCCACAATGAGAATAAGTGCTTTCTGAATGAATGAATGTAATTTTAGTGTCTTGTCTTTATAGCAGTGATGGCTGATGCCATGGGAGTGAGAGGAATTTCATTTATCCTCACTGCCACTTCCTTTAAATACATCTCCAACTGAATTCCCCATTTTTGTTTCTATCCAATCATCTTACCAAATTTTTAGATCTTAAACCTTGATTCATAATGACACCCCTCCTTTTCTTTCACCCTTGTCAAGCATTTTGTAAATCGTTCATTCTACACCTTTCTCATTTGCTCCCTTTCTTCATGCCGAGGGCTTCTGGCCGAATGCAACCTGCATTTCTCTAGTTCTCTTGCTTCAGCCACCTCTGGTGAGTCACAACTGCTCCAGTTGGTGTCTCCGGTTCCAACATTCTATTCTCCATGTCGATATATTTATTTCTCCCCAAATGATCCTTATCATATTACTCCCTGTGAAACATAATGTATTGGCTGTCCCTGTCTCCAAAATGGGAAATTTCACATATTTGTTGCAGATTGCGATGAAGACACATTACCTACTTTTACCTTATTCATGTTCTCCCCTTTATTGAAACCTTATGGCTTATGCTTCCATAGCACACCCCCACCCTTTTCCAACTCCAGGCTTTTAACCATTCCTTTTTCTAGAAAGCCCTCTTGCTCCAACTTTGCCTGTGGAAATAAAGTTGTCTTGCAAAGACTGTCTCACATGTCACTTTTTCCAGGAAATCTTTCTTCATTACCTCACCCTTTTCCCAGGGCCAGCTGCTGCAGTTTCTTTTTCCTTGTACCTCCATGGCCCTTTGCCCTTTGTTTACAAAATTGCTCCTATGCTTTGTGTAATGGGACTTTGTCTCCTTCCGTTGCAAATTTTAAATTCTTTGTACTTTAACCACCTTGATAATCATCTCCCTTCTGAAGTTAAGTGCTGAGCTTTGCATCAAATACTCAGATCCTGAATTGAATTGTATTATATAACCAGTTAAATTTTCTGGTAATATAGGTATAATTAGAATTATATAAATGTAGTTTAAGGTAAAATCATCTCTTTCCCACAGAGTTTTTGAGAGTGACAAACACTGTTGCTATTCAGACAACTCTAGCATAAATATCTTTACCTGAGTGTCATTATAATGTGGAGAAATTGTCTTTGTATGAATATTTGTATTCGAAATTGCTGTCTATCTGCCTTCCAATTAGTAGAAACCCAAACTAGCCAACTCAAGATAGACTTTTAACAAAATACTTCCCTGTAATGATAATTACTTTTGGGCTTCAAACTGACTTATTTACTAGCTTTTCAATTTGAAAGTCATTTCTTTTTAGGACCTGAAGGGTTTCTGTACTGCTTGGGGAATTGGGCAGCCGCCTTTAATTAGAAAAAGGCCAAGATATTCAACATACACCAAGATTTGTGATATTTGTGATGGGGCTGGAGTGAGGTGAGGAGAAAGTGTGGGTTCAAGAAGGGTGAAATTACTCATTTTTTACCTTTTGTATGTTGTTTCCTGAGTCAGTGGGAGAAAGGAAAAACAAAGAATTCTAATTTGTATTCGCTAAACACATGACCCTGGATAGACTCAATGGGTATGCTACCATGACTGCTGGCCCGCATAGAAAGTGCTCTCTGCAGAGTTACACAAAATTTAGACCTGTTCACATGAGGAACAAATAGTACTAGGGAAATAAAATAAGTATTTTCAAGTATGTACTGTTAATTATATTTTAAAATTAGGAATTACATCCAAATTTGATCCAATAATTCTTAACCTTAATAAAAACGGCATGCTGCAGAATTCCCACCAGGAAGTTGAGAGGTATCTGGAACACAGAAGACAGGTTTGGCTCACAACACAAAGGCCCTCGACCTCCAGAGGCAATATTTTTCTTTGAAAATTATTAAGCCCTTCAGATTTTGCTAATAAATCTTTTTGAAGTAGAGCTGAGCAGTATATGCCAGCTAGCTAAAAACAAAAAATGCCTAATTTTGTTTAGGTGTTTTGCTTTTTTTCTTTATTCCTCTTAATGTGTTTACTACATTTATACAAAAGGAAACAGGGAAAGTCAATGACCTGGAAATCTCAAATTATCTTTGAACTGCAAGTTGCCTTTTTTAAAAATTGTAAACTTTTGAGACTGTGAAATAAGCAACACAGTTTCTTTTAGAAAGGAACATTAACCCAAATACAGATTTTTTTTTTTTAAAAGGAAATAAGGAAATTGGCTTTCCCCCATCTTTCTCTAGAGACCTGGGAATATTATCAAGGACTGAAATAATTAATTGTCACTAAAGGACAGACTTATCAAATATCATTTACATCAAATTTGAGGTTCCCTTTTTTCTATATTTAATAGCCAATTAAGATGTAGAAATGTGCCTGTTAAAGAATATCACAACCATGTTAATAGTGAACCAACAATTTTATGAAAGCTAATCTAGGAGATCATTCCAAATTTTCTTACAAAGGAAATTAGCATTGATAACCATCTTTCTGGCTGCAGAAGAAAATGAAAGATATCATTTCCATATGTGTCTATAACACATAAAAATATATTTGAATTTTAAGGGCTTGTTAAAATTAATAATTCAGCTTTACAAAATTGTCACATCGAGAAACTTGTTTGCCTTAGAAAATCAGTATTTATTCCATCAATTACTACTATAAGTGTAAACAATACATTCTTTACTGCATTTAATTAATTAAATTAATTTAATTTTAAGATAAATTATGAAGGTCACTGAATATATAACTGATGGCAATATAATGAATCCTTTTTTAAAACTTTTTATTTGACTATGGTTGATGCATAGCATTGCATCAGTTCCAGGTATACAATATACCAATTCAACATTTCTACATACTATGCTCACCTTAAGTGCAGCCACTGTTGCCATAAAATGCTATTACAGTATCATTGACTATATTCCCTACACTGCACCTCTTATTCCCATGACTTGATTATTCCATAACTAGGAGCCTATATCTCCCACTCTATTCCACCCATTTTGACCATTCCTTCACTCCCTTCCTTGTGGCAACCTCAGTTTGTTCTCTGTTGTAGTCATTATTTTTCTGATTTTCAAAGAATTCTCATTCTATGGGCATTAATTTTCTTTTCTGTTTTCAGTTTCTTCTTTTTTTTTAAAGTTTGCAATATTAACTCCAGTTAGCTAACACACAGTGTAATATTGGTTTCACGGGTATAATATAGAGATTCAGCACTTCCATACATCACCTGGTGCTCCCCATGACTAGTGCACCCCTTGATCCCCATCCCCTATTTCACGCATCCCCTCACCCACCTCCTCTCTGGTAGCTATAGTTTGTTCTTTATAGTTCAGAGTCTCTTTCTTGGTCTGCCTGTCTCTCCCCACCCTCCTTTACTCGTTTGTTTTGTTTCTTAAATTCCACATATGAGTGGAATCGTATGGTATTTGCCATTCTCTGACTTATTTTGCTTAGCATTATACTATCCAGGTCCATCCATGTTGTTGCAAATGGCAAGATCTCATTATGTTTATGGCTGAATAGTATGTCAGTGTGTGTGTGTATACACACACACACACACATATATATATATATATATATCTCGCATCTTCTTTATCCATTCATCAATGGACAGAAACTTGGGCTGCTTCCATAATTTGGCTATTGTAAATAATGCTGCGATAAACATAGGAGTGCATGTATCCCTTTGAGTTAGTGTTTTTGTATTCTTTGGGTAAATACAGAGGAGTATGATTGCTGGGTCATAGGGTAGTTCTATTTTTAACTTTCTGAGAAACTTCCATACTGTTTTCCACAGTGGCTGCCCCAGCTTGCATTCCCACCAAAAGTGCATGAGGGTTCCTTTTTCTCCACATCCTCCCAACACCTGTTGTTTCTGGTGTTGTTGATTTTAGTCATTCTGATAGGTATGAGGTGATATCTCATTGTAGTTTTGACCTGCATTTCCCTGATGGTAAATGACAATAAATATCTTTTTAATGTGTTTGCTGGTTATCTCGATCTCTTCATTGAAGGAATGTCTTTTCATGTCTTCTGCCCCTTTTTAATTCGATTATTTGATTTTATGGTGTTAAGTTGTATAAGTTCTTTATATAATTTGGATACTGACCCTTTATCAGGCATGTCATTTGAAAATATCTTTTCCCATTCCATAGGTTGCCTTTTTGTTTTGTTGATTGCTTCCTTCACTGTGCATAAGCTTTTTATTTTTATGTAGTCCTAATAGTTTATTTTTGCTTTTATTTCCCTTGCCTCTGGAGACATATCTAGAAAAATGTTGCTACGGCCAAGGTCATAGAGGTTACTACCTGTGTTTTCTTTTAGGATTTTTATGGTTTTAGGTCTCAATTTACATCTTTAATCCATCTTGAATTTATTTTTAATTTTCTTACTTTGCATGCTATATTATGGTAGTGGGCTTTCTGGAACTATATTCCTATAAAAATCTTTCTTTAGGTAACACTAAGTTTTCACTGTCTTTTTTTTTTCTATGAAAAAAACATATATTTACACATACATACACAAATGCATATGTGGATGCACACATACATACACATATATATCAAACTGTGTGTATATGCATAATATATACATAACATTTATCAAGTATAATATATATCAATAAAATACATTCATTTAAGCATGCAAGTTGGTAAATTTTGAAAAAAACTGTAGAATATTGTATCCATCACCATAGTCAAGATATACAACATCTCATCACCCCAAAAAGTTCCTTTGTTCTCCTTTATATCTATTTCTACAATCTCATTCGAGATGAAGCAAATGAAGATCTGCTCTCTTTCACTAGAGATTATTTCTTTCTGTTCTAGAATTGTATGAAGAAACACAGCATGCACCTTTTTTTGCAAATTTCTGCATTCATTCATAATAGAACTTTTGAGATTTTTGCATGTTATTTTCTCTTCTATTGAATAGTTATTTTGTTGAATGAAAAGCACAATTTATCTATTTACTTATGGATACAAAACTTCATTGTTTCCAATTTGGAGCTGTTAAGTATAAAGCTTCTATGGGCATTCTTGTAAAAATAGTTGTGTGGACATATGTTCTCATTTCTATTGGTAGATATCTAGGAGTAGAATCCTGTCTTTCAGAAATTAATTATTTACATTTATAAGAAACACTCAAAGTTGTTCTTAGATACTCCAAAGTGGTTTTCACATTTTATACCCCTTGCAATGTGTAATAATTTCAGTTGTTTCACATCTTTACCAAAAGTTGTGATTGCCAGTCTTTTTAGTTTTTTAGCTTTTTATCTGTCTAGGGAGTATGTTGATAGCTCCTGTGGTTTTAATTTCCATTTCTGCAATAACTAATGTTGTTGAGAACTTTTTCATGTGCTTATTAGCTGTTTGTGTATCTTCTTTAGTGGACTGTTCAAATTTTTGCCCATTTTAAAAATTACTATGAATTGTTTATATAATCTGGATAAAGTCTCTTGTTACAAACATGTTTTGCAAGTATTTTCTCCTAATATGTCATTTGTGAGCTTGTCTTTTTATTTTCTTCACTGTGTCTTTCAAAAGGCAGCATTTTAAAAAATGTTTTATTAAATATAATTTATTAATTTTTTCTTTATATTTATTTCTTTTGGAATTATGTCTTTAAAAAGTTGTTTGCCACATGGTCGCAAAGATTTCCTTTGATGTTTTCTTTCAGAACTTTTATAGTTATAGATTTTGTGTTTATGTCCATGTTTCATTTCAAATTAATTTTTATATATATGTGGTAAAGGTTTAAGATTATTATTTTTCAAAATATGGATATATAGTGTCAACCCCATTTATGGAAAAGATTTTCCTTTATTCATTAAATTACTTTACCACTTTTGACAAAAATCAATTGACTTTTATGTACTCTCTATTTCTGGAATCTATACTGTTTTATCATTCTACATACCTACACTTATGCCAATATAACACATATATTTTTTTCCAGACATGTTTTCTTCTTTTCTTCTGGTACTCTGATCACATGAGTGCCATATTTGTTATTTTTCCTGAGATATCTATGGTCTGAGGTTCTATTCAATTTTTTTTCAGTTTACTTTCTCTTTGCTTTCATATTGGACAATTCTTTTAGATAGTCCTTCCAGTTCACTGATAATTTCTCCAGTCATCACCATTCTGTTATTAAGCCCATCCAGGGATGTTTTGTTGTCATGGTTGTCATTACTGTATTTTTCAGTTCAAAACTTTCTTTTGGTTCTTCTATGTTATATCTTTTGTTTCTTTACTGAGGATTTCTATTTTCTTCATTTGTTTTCAAGAGGTTTTGCAATTGCTTGCTGGAACACTTTTATGAAAGTTGCTTTTCTTATTCTGTTATAGCTTCCATTAAAAAAAAAAATACCACAGACTGAGTGGTTTACACAACAGAAATATATTTTCTTATAGTTTTGGAGGCTGGAAGTCCAAGATCAGGCTGCCATCATGGTCAGGTTCTGGTGAGAGTTCTTTTCTGGGCTAGCAGATGGCTGCCTTCTTATTGTGTCCTCACATGACAGGAAATGAGAGAAAGAGAAGGAGAGAGAGAGAGAGAGGGAGCTTAAGCAAGTTCTCTGGTATCTCTTCTTACAAGGGCACTAATCCCATTAGACAAGAGCCCTGCTTTCATGACCTCATCTAATTCTAATTACCTTCCAAAGGCCCTTATCTTCAAATATCATCACATTGGGGTTTAGAGATCACGGAATGAATTTCTTGGGGGGGGTTTGTGGGGAAAGATGCAAACACTCAGTCCATATATTGCTTTAAAATCCTTGTCAGACAGTTCCAACATTTGTGCCATCTCACTGTTAGCAATTCTCAATTGCCTTTTCTCATTGATACTGAGGTCATAGTGGTTCTTGCTATGATGAGTAATTTGGGGTTTTATCCTATAAATTATGTGAATTATGTTATGAGACCCTGGCTCTTCCTGAAATCTATTTAGCAGGCAGTCAACCCATTTAGGTCCAGAATGCACATTTTTGTGTACTGTAATTAAAGTTTCAATTTAGTTTTCAAAGCCTTTGCAGTGCTATTTTGCTCTGCTCCATTTATGTGTTTCCCAGAGGCTAACCTGAATCCTAGGTTGTATTGCAGATTCCTGCTCAGTTCTCAACTCTTGCTGTGTTGTTTCTTGTCGGTTTCATGCATGAGCCACTTAGAAGTCTGCTCTAAATTTCTTTCTGCAACTCCCTCCCCTTGGAGCTCCTCTGAACAGTCCTCTTTTTCTGCAACTTTCAAAGTGTCTTGTCTGTTTTTTAGAAAATTTGGCTCTATGGTTCTCTTCTATTTTGTTGTAATTTGTGAGATGAATATGGTGGAATGTATTTATATTGTATCTAGAAGCGGAAGCCCTATTTTGATGCAGTGATTTAATGTCTTTAAAAGTTGGTAATTTTTTTCCTGTTACTATTTCTTAACATATTCTCTCTCTCGCTCTCTCTCTCTCTTTTTTTTTTTCTTTTTTCTCTCCTCTACTTTGGGACTCCAATTACACATGTTATTTCTTCTCACTGCATTCACTATGTCTTTTATTCTCTGTTATGTATTTCTCTGTCCTTTTTAATTTTTTCTTCTGGCCTATTATCCACTTTATTCTCACTTCTTCTATGTCAAGTCCTTTGTTAAGCCAATCCACTAAGTTTTTCATTTCTAATATTGTATTTTCAGTTCTAGGATTTCTATTTGGTTCTTTCATTTTTTAAAAAATAATTTCTAGTTTTACGCCAAAATTCTCAATCTTATCATTTACCACCTCAAACATACTAAATTGCATTACAAGTTATCCCAGATAACTCTACTGTCTCGAGTCCTTTTAAGTATTTTTCTAGTGTTTATGCTGTCTTGTTTTCTTGTGTGTGATGGTTTTTTATTGACTACTAGACAATGTATGTGAACAAATTGTAAAGATAATTTG
The DNA here is from genome assembly GCF_002007445.2 of Ailuropoda melanoleuca. NCBI lineage: Eukaryota > Metazoa > Chordata > Mammalia > Carnivora > Ursidae > Ailuropoda > Ailuropoda melanoleuca. Next base: position 95,870,780 of record NC_048228.1, read on the forward strand.
AGACTTAGAATAATGTTATATTTCTTCAGGGAATATGCAAACTTCTTTCTTCAAGGAGTAGAGAGGTGCTGGTGACTCCATATGACATAGGTACAATTTTAGAGATTTATATGTGTTGAGTTGATTTCACCCATGCCAGAAGTTTCTATTTCCAGTTCACCCCTTTTTAAAAAATGTAGCCTCTCAGGGTCCTGTCCTAATGTGTATAGATTTTATCATGCCCCTTCTTATGGTTGGCCTTGAACTCCACATTTTAGATACCCTGGTTCATGAGGATCTCAGGACCTCTTGCTCTCTCAGTAGTCTTTTGCAATTGACAAGTCCTCCTAGAGCAAGCATGGGACTATCTCCTCCTAAATCCTGTCCCCATCACCCTTTCTTTCTTGTTAACTTCTTGATACCTTTGAGTAAAAAAACCCTCCTGCCTGTCACTTTTTGTTTCCATGAACAGGTGTTTAATCTGAATTACCTAGTGTATTAGCCAAGGTTCTTCAGAGAAATAGAGTGAAGAGAATAGAATAGAATAGAATAGAATAGAATAGAATAGAATAGAATAGAATAGAATAGAAAGAATAGAATAGAAAGAATAGAATAGAATAGAATAGAAAGATTGAGAGAGAGGGAGAGGGGGAAGAGACCATTTTAGGACACAACTCATGAGGTTATTCAAACTGGAGAACAAGGAAAGCCAGTTGGTATAATTCAGTGTGAGACCAAAGACCTGAGAATGTGGGGAGTTGATGGCATAAGTCCCAGAATCTAAAGCACTGAGACCAGGAGCTCCGATGTCTGAGGGCAGGAGACAATCATCATCCCAGCTCAAGAAGAGAGAACAAAAATGTGCCCTTCCTCCAAGTTTTTTGTTCTGTTTTGTCCCTCAATCATTTGGATGATGTCTGCCCACACTGGGGAGGGCAGAACTTCTTTACTCAGTTCACTGATTCAAATGTTAATCCCTTCTGGAAACTACACAAACATGTCTAGAAATAATGTTTTACCAGCCATCTGGTTATCCTTTGGCCCAATCAAATTAACACATAAAATAAACCATCACACTTAGCCTTGTTACTACCAGTGGTTGAAGGTGACACTGAGTATACTTATTTTGTCTACTTAGAAGACAGAGGGGGATTTATCAAGAGAAACTATTTTAAGTGAATTAAGCATTGTGCTATTAACAAAGACGATCACATTTCTTGGCTTTTTCTCTTTATTAAGATAATAGATAATGGATAATTAAGATTTCTCCTTTCTATTCCTTTTTTTTTTTGTACATCTATTTTCAGTCACCACCTGCCTTTTGCCATCAGAAACAAACGCAAAGTTCTCCTCATGTCTTCTACAGAAGATCTCAAAAATTCTATTTTTATAAAAATCCTTCCCTCATATTTGGAAGGTAGATGTCTCTTTTTTAGACCAAATAAGTAAATAAGACCCCTCCATGAATTCTGAGCCCTGTGTTAAAACAATCTACTTTCACCAGTTCTTATGTTTGTTTCTCTCCCAAGTAGATTATGAGCTCTTGGAAGAGAAGGCACTGAGTCAAATGTTTTACCACTGTTTCATCTGTTACATGGGCTCAACTTTAGAACAATCTCAGCATATGCTGTCTGGCTTTCCAATGTAAACATTTGTATAAATCCTACTCAGAATTATCAGCATTAGTTTTTCTTTATCTCTTGATACCTATAATTGCACACACAAAACTAAGAAAGAATACACTTAAGATAAAATACACATCTACAATAGTTGTAAATATGGGTTCTCAGCTTTAGCACAACTTCTTTTCTCTTGGTCTAAATGAGAAAAGAGGAAACATTCACTGTCTCCATCTGTACACCATCTCTTCCAGAACACAAAGATTTATTAAGTACCCTTGCTTCTTTACTTCTCCCTGGCTTCCCTGATTTTCCTTTATGACCTACTTCCCAAACTTTTAAACACTTCCATTACCTTCTCATAGGCATTTTCCAAGTTATTCACATCTCTGTATCTGTAATAAACTATGGGTTCACAACGTGGAACAAATAGTCCAAGTGCTCTTGAAAAACTCCAGTTGGAGTCCTGAAATTATGACATTCAGCACATGATCAATATTAGTTGAACATTATGGTATTCATGGGTGAAGCTACTACATAAATATTATCATTGCTATAAATAAGTTAATATCACAGAAGAAATAAGGATATTTGCTTGAGGACCTAGTACAAAAATGATAAATGAGGGAAGTTGGTGAGAAAAGCATTTTTCTTGGCCCGTGGTCAAAAAACAGAGCTTTAAACAATTGCAGGGAACTTTCTCGAGGTGTGTGCTGGGAAGCAAATTCAGCTAAATATAAATCAAAGGAGTTCTTTTTATTGTAATTCAAGGATGCCACAATATAGGAAGCAAGGGAGATTGCCAGAGGAAGAAACAAATATTTCCCTCCCAATAGAGAGATCTTTGTAAAGCATGGTTTTTCGCTCTATCCTTCTAATTCTTTGATGTATACAGAGAGGCTTGTCGTGCCCTACAGTGAGGTGTTGTGGAACTCTGGCTACAAGGTTGGTGAGAACACTGCCTGTAGAGTATCACTGAATTAAAGCACCAGCTTCACCATCATTTCTGTGCAATTGAGCTACTTACTCTATTTGTGACTTAGTTTACTTCTTTCTAAGATGAATACAGTAATAGTAGGGGAACCACATCATATTCAGTGGTTAGCACAGTACTTACCCCAGAGCAAATATTAAGTAAATGTTATCTTTGTCATTAGTGTTGTTATTAGATATTTTTCAAAATCCATTCCCATAATACATACAGCTTTCTGGTTGGCCCTAGCTTATTTTATTAACCCATTACCAGTCATTCATCATTGTTTGATTTGGTCTGGGAAGCTATAGATATCTCCCCTATCATGGTGAGCTTTACATTATGTACTTGCATATATATGCTCTTTCCACACATTTGGTCTGATAAATTTTCATGCCTTATTTCTGATGCAGTTCCAACTTTACTTCATTTCTTTCCTCAATCATAACTAGATAGATTTAAGTTCCCTCTGTTTTCATTATGCTAGGTCTTTATTCATTTTTTTTTTTACAGTGATACCTCTTACATTCTTTGCATGGATCTTCCCTAGCTAAAATGTAAATTCCTCAAAGACAGGGACTATATGCTATTTATTATTGGGTTTCCCAGAACCTAACACTCTGCCAGACATATAGAAAGCACTTAGTAAGTGTTTAATGCATGAATGCATTATATATAATACAACATGGTAAAGCTAAGGTTTAAATTGGAGGAAAATTAGAAATATAAAACAATTAAATAATTAAGAATTACAGAAAATAAAATAGAAAAAAAATCACTGATAATGGTTAGTTTTTATTTAGTGCCAAAAAGATCTCTAAGATATTAAAAACCATGTTGCCGTATCAAAAATAATTACATTTTTAAAATTAAATATGATACCAAGCATTTATATTTTAGTCCCACTTCCAAACAAATATAAAAATACCAGAGAGTAGTACCCCAATATATAGGAGCCCAATATGCCTATAGAATTAGAAATTAGTGATAGAATTAGAAATTAGTTATATTTTATATTTTTCTGTAGTTCTAAAATACATAAGAAAACATTTATTATCATTATAGGTAGTAAAGTCCCATACGCCTTTTTATCCTTTGATAATGCCATGCAATGAGAAATGCGTTAGGACCTACTTAAGCCCTATTCAGAAATTGTCAACTGGTTAAAATATCATGGGAATAATTAGAGGTTCAAATTCTTTTCAGGCTATTTTTTCCAAACCTAGAAAAAAATATACGTACATCTCTTAAAAACTGTACATTATCCTGTCTATGATATCTTTTCTTATATCACAGTGTGTGCTACATGCCCCAGCTGCTCACCCTATAAACATACACATTTAATAGGCAAGGGGCCTAGGAAGACAGATGCAGTACAAAGTCATCTCCTGAACAGGAAAACATAATTCATAAAGCCTTATCTTCTTTGCAATCATTAAATTAAATTTTTAATCCATAGGGAAATTGCAAGTCATAGTCCTTTTTGCATATAGATCAAAAAGGCCGGAACTCAGAGAGGGAAGGAGATGCCCACAAAGTCACACAGGTAGTTAGTGCACAGTTAAGGCTAGCTTCACAATCCATGACTTTTTCCATTTATGCAACCTCATAGAATTATACAAAGAAAGAGGGATGTTAGAAAGCTTTCCCTACAACCATCTCATTTTATAAAGGGATAAATGAGGACTTAGTGTAACCCAGTATTTTCCTCTAGATCACAGAGCTTTCTAGAGCTAGGCTGGAATGATCAGCCAGGACTCCTGTATCCCAGTCAGTACGTTTTTCCTGCAAAAGCAAGAAGTTAGTCTAGCTCTCATCTACACCACAGTTATTAGCAGCAGTATTGGAGTAAAACTTGATCCAATATTATATATTATTGAAATATAGATCCAGGTAGAACTTTGTTCTACCAGGGAAGAAAAATAACTACCTGTCAAGCATAAGAGCACATCATTTCTTAATTGTGTTCAATCTTGTTTTCAGAATTTCTCTGAGATTCTTATCCATTTTATTCATTTTCCTATGAAACAAGGATCTATGACAAAGCCAACAAATTTATCACTTTTTTTTTACTCCCTGGTAATATTCCTCAAACTTTTCCATTGGGACTCCTTCTAACAGGCCATCCAGATGTTTATCAAAGACCTTTGAATCTTAAGCAAGTGATACAAAGATGGAGAGTAAGGTTAGAAACCAAAACATTAAGGAGGCAGTGGTTGATGGAGATTCAGCCTGTAGCAGGCATAGTTCCTGCCTAATATCTGGCGGCCCTTGCCTTTGCCATATTCCAAAGCCCTGTCTGTGCTGAGAACCCTGAGTATATAACCAGGAAGCTTCCTTCCAGCTTCAGAGACAAGCTACTTGGGATGGATTATAATTATGATATATGATGGGGTATTTATAATTGAGCAGAAATTTTGGAATAATCAATCAGCTTCACAAAGAAAAGAGTATTTAATAAATAGTACTTCAATAAATACCTATCAGTTCAAAGCCAAACTGTTTTTTGTTAAATGTTAACTGTGTTTTGTCGGAAAGATGAAAAACACACAATTTCATTTTAGAATCTACTCCTGTGTTTATATCATCAATTGTCTCTGCCATTATTCACCTGAAAAACCTTTGCTCTAAGGAACAGACTAACTTCAGATCATGTCTCTGACCTGCTAAACATTCTGCCAATTGCTTTCCAGTGCAATTAGAATAAAGCCTTCCCTATGGTCAGCGCTTCCTCTGAAATCTGACCAGTCTACAGCTCAAACTTCACCACTCTCCACCTCAATGCTCATTATGCTCCAAGCTCACAGGTCTTTTGGTTCCTTAAACACACCAAGCCCTTTACTACGTTGGAAACTATGCTAGCACCCTTTCCCCAGTGTTTCCCCAGATCTTTGCCTAGCTGACTTCAGTCATTCAGGTTTATGTACAAATATCATATTCTCAGGGAATCTTCCCTTGTTTATACCACTTAGTTAACATGCCCTTTCTATCACATCATCATTTTTAATTTTCTCTACAATTTTTATTACCAAATTATAGTTATTTGAATTATGCATTTATCAACTTAATTACATGTTTGCTTTCCCCTCAACACACAGTAAGCTCCTTGAGGGCAAGGCTTTATCTTTCTTGCTCATTTGAATATCTGTAGGACTTATAGCAGAGTCTTTAACAAAGTAGAAGCTACATAATTAGCACTGGATAAATGAATGAATGAATGAATGTATGAATGCTATTCATATAGATCCGTTAACCAGAAATGCAAAATAGAATGTATTAATACTCTTTTACTTGAGTCTTTTTCAAATATACTAAATATTTATCATCAATAAAGCCTGTGGCTCCAGGACCGGGAATTAATGCATGTGACATTATCTATGCTGTCAATGGTTTGAAAGTCATAAATCTCTTGATCCACTTACGAAAACAAATGACTAGAAGTAAAAAATGACAGAGGATGAGGGCAGGAAGGAAAACCCAGAGTTCTCCTTGGTCTTCTTTTCTAGCTTATTACTACTTCCAATGACCTTTCTTCTGAACTTATGCCCACAATATCAGGTTTTGTTTATTTTTCTGTTTCTTGCAGAATTCTGTCTAACATCCTTTTTCTTTCTGCAGTATGCCAAATGACTAATTCTGAATTACTTTTTCCACCCTGTAGCTTGCTGTTTTGCATCATGAAAAGAGGCTTAGCTGAATACTACAATCAAAGGACTACTCACATAATTAGAAAAAAGCCCTGCTTTCTTCATTTAAAAAAATGAGAATAAATTTTCTGTCATTCTTTGCTTGCATACATGTCTTATCCCCTGATGCTCAGCAAAGCTGAATTTTCAAATTTGTAACTCTTCTTCAGGTCTCTGGGTTTGATTAATAATAATTGTCAGTCCATTAAAATGGATTACGATGATTCCCAAGGAATTGGTTGTTAACATAATTAACAGCTGGCTTTACTTTCAAGACATTAATCAAAAGAGCAAGTTGCTGGAAATGACCAGGTTCTCACAAATGTTGCTAATTAACAAAGGCATTGAAGTTGTGTGACAATGATTCCTGATGCTGTTATCTGCATGATTGTATCACAGCTTTAAATACCCTCAAATGTGATATGTTTTCTCAAGTGTTATTAAGCCAACAGGCATTTGAATGAATTTAATTTAAAAGAAACAGACTATATTTTGATGTTTACTTTTGGACAGAATGGAGTGTAAAAAAAACTGCAGAATGGCCACAATACACAATATGTAATATTTTCTACTCATAAATGGTGAACAAATTTCATATATGCTAAGTATCCCTGTATTGCTCCAATGTAGCCTAATTATGTCTATCATTAAAATAATACTTCTTGAAGATGCAGGATACGCTTCATCATTATCTGCTCACATCACATATATTTGTATACAATGAAAGCAATATATTAAATAAATTAAGGAAGGAGAAAAAAGTACCAAGAAATTTAAAACAATCACCCTTATTCCTACCAAGAAAGTGAAACCACTCTTCATGTTTTGGAGTATTTGCTTACAATATCTTCATGGGCCTAAACTACTCTGTTTATGTTGTCATAATAATGATTTGTATGCAATTTTGTATCCCGCTTTTTTTATATCACTGTCACCTGACTTCTGTGTTAAAGAATTAATCAGATAACATTTTAATTGGCACATTTGTTCCATCAAAAGGATATTTTGCATTTTATTTAACAATTCCCATAGAGTTGGAGTCATAAATTTCACTTTTAAATACAACACTGTAATGAGTTTCAGTTAGTGAAGTAACTCTTTTAGGTCCTATGATGCTTTGTTTCTTCATCAGAAACCAAGATTACTTACTCCTATCCCTGGTAGAGTTGCCAGATTTAATAAATAAAAACACAAAACACCCAGTTAAATTTGAATTTCATATAAATAATGACTTAAAAAATACATATAACTATGTCCCATGTAGTATTAAAATTTACTAAAAATGCATAGGTCATACTTAGACTAAAAAAACTTTATTGTTTATCCGAAATTCAAATTCATTGGGTCTTCCTGAATTTTCCCTGGCAACTTTTAATCAAGATTTTTCTTACAAATCGTGGTAGGCCAGATAATGTCCCTTCAAAGATGTCCATATCATAATCCCCAGAACCTGTAAAGTTACATGACAAAGGAGACTAATGTTACAGATGGAATTTAGATTGCTAATCAGCTGATGTTGATATGGGGAGACTATCCAGGTAGGCCCAAGGTAATCACAAGCATCCTTATGAATGAAAGATGGAGACATAAGAAAGGACCAGAAAGAAGGAAGTGTAATCGATTTGGATCAACATTGCTGGTGTCCACAGTGAAGGAAAGGGCCATGAGACAAGGAAAGTGGGCAGCCTCTAGAAACTGGAAAAAGCAAGAAAATGTATTCTCACATAGAGCCTCCAGTAAGGAATTCAGTGCTTCAGACATTTGATTTTAGCCCAGTGAGGACTTGTTGGATTTCTGACCTCCAGAACTATAAGGTAATGGGCTTGTGTTGTTTTTCAGACATGAAATTGTGTTATTTTTTCATGGCAACTATAGGAAAGTAATACCCGTGTTTTCATGAAGACATTGGTTGTCATTGAGCAATAGGTAAGCCGGATCCCTTTTTTCTCATATTGTGATAATTTTACGAAAGAGTTTCAAAAATTGGAACCAAGAAGTAGAAAATACCCTTCAGGGAAGATCAAGAGGCCAGACACCTTCCTACTACCACTCTCAATTCTTTTGTATGTAGCCAACCTGGGAACACTACACAGAGTGCTTTTGATCTTGGAAAGCTGACATTGTTTTGTTCTTTGTTAGTGATTGCATGTGAATGGCTTGAGAAGCAAAGAGACTTTAATTCAAGCAATCAGCATCTTACAGCATTAGTCATGAAATGAACTCAAATCAAAAGATTCCACTTTGGAGTCAAGCTACAGAGTAAATCAAAGACAGCTGAGATAAGCAAATGTTCCTCATAACAAATTTTCTCACTCTGAGTTGATGGTGGGGCCAATCCTCAGTACAAATTTGCAGGTATTCAATATGAAAACCTAATTGTTAAATTCACCAAATTTACATATATTTATTATTACGGGAGGAAGGTAAGCTGATGTTGCTTTGCTACAACTCTATGAAATACAAAGGGGATGGTGCATTGAACGCTGTAGTCATTTTGTTTTTCTGGGAATGACTCCCAGTTCTCAAGTTTGTAATTAGGGGAGGGAGAATTTTATAGGCCATTTAAAATGTGCATGTTTCACAGAGAACTTCACATCACATCAAACTTAGAGATGTCATGGTTAAAACAGGGCCCTCAAACTTAGGAAGTTCAAAGCCTATAGTGGAGAGAGGCTCATAAACAAATAATAGCCACACTACGTGGTAAATGTTCATACAGAGGAATGCACAGCTGGGGGAGCCCTCAGGAGGCAGCAAGCAATGCCCAGAGGCCTCCATGAGAAGATAAAGCTTAACAGGCCACTGAAGGATGAGCAGGGATCTTTCAGCAACTCCTGCAGCCTATGTAAAGAAGTACAAAGGGTTTTGTGCTGAGGAAGTGGAGAGGAGTTGGTTTTTTTTTCTTTTAATAAAAGATTAAATAAATGAGTTGGTGCGATCCTGTGCCCACTTACCTGATTTACAAGTCATTTATGTGTTGTATGTATCAAAGTATTAAAATGGGTTTGATTCTCCATTCCTTTCATTCTTTCATGCCTACTCTTTGTTGAGCATTTCAGGCCCATGTGTTAGGTAATTCGTTTCATACTCAGGATAGCCCTACAAGTTTAATTGCCTCATAGATACCAGTATCTGTCTTATGGAACACAGGGTGGCTTATGGTGCTCTTTACTGAGCTGGGGAACACAGGGGGTGGAGTGAGCTTCATGCAGAATATGATCTATGTTTGGCAAATATTGAATGTGAGAGTTCTGTTAAACTACAGGTAGTGCCTAAAGGGCTGTTTTATGCATGTGTCTGGGTCTTTGAAGTCAAGTTTGGGCAGGAAATTTTGAGTTGGGAATTGTTGGGAATATGTGGCAATTAAAGCCCAAAGAATGCCTACGATGGCCTGGAGAGAAAGAGAAGAGATCCAAAGAGAGCACCAATGGGGAACAACAACATTTAAGAGAGACACAGATACTGAAGGTGAATAGTAATCAAGAGCAGAAGAATCGACAGAGAGGTAGGTAGAAAACCAAGTCAGAATGATGGTTTAACCAGCATGGCAGAAAATCTCTTCATTTTAGGCAATATAAAGCAGTACCTGAACAGTATCTATTGGATTTTGCAACAAGGTCATTTGTAGTGATTTTGCTAAAAACAAATTCAGAGTTTGGTGGGAACAGAGGCAGACTGAAATATGACTAGTTAATGGAAAGCAAAGAAATAGGTTTAGGGCATACAACTTAATTAGGAGTTAGTGAAAAAGAAGACAGAGGACAAGAGAATAAGAATGACAAATGGTGGGGCACCTGTGTGGCTCAGTTGTTAAGTAGTTGCCTTTGGCTCAGGTCATGATCCCAGGGTCCTGGGATTGAGTCCTACATTGGGCTCCCTGCTCAGGGGGTAGCCTGTTTCTCCCTTTGCCTGCCACTCCCCCTGCTTGTGCTCTCTCTCTGTCAAATAAATAAATAAAATCTTTCTTATGAGAAATGGTATCTGGATGGGGACATGGTATTAGAAAATGTAATTTGTCTTGTTTTTAGCAAAAATAGCTTGGATATATTTACATAATGGAAAGAAGTCAGCCAAGTGGGCATATACAGTTAGCACTTTTCTGGTTGCAAGTGACAGGGACCCCTATCAAATAAGTTTAGGAAGAAGAGTTAAATACTAACTCAAACTGTGACATCCAGGGTTGGGGCTGTCTAGGGATCCGAACGACATCATTTCACACTCCATAAAAATAAGAGAAATTCTCTCAGTCAGCATCAGCATGTATAATCTTAAAGAAAGACCTTGTCTGACCAGACAGTACTCACCTGTCCATCGATGGGCCACTAGCTATGATTAGAGGACGGTGAACTATAATTGACTAAGCCTGCCACATGTACCGCTCTAGGGCCAGGCTGGCAATATGACTTAGAACCCCATGGGAACAATTAGACATGGTGAAGGAATTGTTCCCAGTACAGTGGCTGATGTTGCCAGGTGGAGGGAAAACGGGAGGCTTGGCAACAAAAAATAATAGACATCCAGCCCAGAAGTCAAAGACACAGGTCAGGGAAGTACTCAATCAATAGAGGAATACATCAATCAGCTTTAGACCTAAAGCAGCACATTTTTGTCTTGTCACTTCAGACAGGTGTCTGTCCCACCTGACCTCCCTGGGTCCCCCAGGTAACTTTCTTTTTTAAATTTTTTTTTAATTTTATTTATTTATTTGACAGAGATAGAGACAGCCAGCGAGAGAGGGGACACAAGCAGGGGGAGTGGGAGAGGAAGAAGCAGGCTCATAGCAGAGGAGCCTGATGTGGGGCTCGATCCCATAACGCCGGGATCACACCCTGAGCCGAAGGCAGACGCTTAACCGCTGTGCCACCCAGGCGCCCCCCCCAGGTAACTTTCTGACCCCCCCATTGTCTTTCATTTTCTTCCTGAGACCAATCGTTCTCTAACCTTATTCGACCTGTTAATTTGTGTACTTGTGACCAGCCAGCTTTCCTGCCTTTCAAATACAAATTCCCTAATGTCAGTTGCCCTATTTATCTTATGCAGTATCTAACTCTGCCACTGAAAATCTGAAGTAACACCTAGAACATACTCAGCACTCAATTATTTGTTGAGTTAAAGAAGAGATGGGAGGGAGAGGGGAAAAGAGGGAGGGAGGGATTGAGGGAGAGTGGGAGAATACTATTTGATATACACAACAGCTTTTGGCCATAATAACTACAGACCAATGTGTGTGTAAATTTTTTTTTTTAATGACAAGTAGGATATCATAATCATGTGTGTGTGTGTGTGTGTGTGTGTATACCCAGGCTATTTTTTCAATTAAAACCTATTCTTGTCTCTGGATCATCAGATACAAAATATCGGAAGGGATGATCTAAAAAAGAAAAATATTTCTGCTCAGCAGCCAGCATATTAATGGACTTTGCTGCTGGTTGGTGGCTTAGTTTTGCTGCATGGGACCACACTCAAAGATGTAGAAACCTAAATTTTACTCCACAAAGATTAAGAATATGCCTGAAAATCCCACTACAGGCACATACATGAAACATCTAGGTATAATTAACGGGAAGTTTCTGCAAATTTACAGTTTGTATGAAGAAACCTTTCCAAATTTCTTGAATCCGAATGTTCCCCAAATATCTCCACAGAGAAACGGAATAAAACTGCCTTTCAATGAAAGCTTTGGCAACTGGATACCCTCTTGTGTCCAAGTCAGCAGTGAGCTGAGTTTAACACATGTGGAAACAATACATTAGGTGAACTTGCAAAAGGACATTTGACAGCTATACTCTTTGAATATCTTATAAGAGGAAAACTGTTCTAAAAAGAGAAAAAAAACCCACAATTGTCTGGCTTCACTTAATTCTCTTAGAGAAGTTTTGTTGATAATACAGGTCATACACAAACATACATATAAAAGCTTTTCATGATGAACATCCCTGATGCTTCTTCATCCTACAGGATTGCATGTGTGCAGTTGTGTATATGTCACGTGAATATACCTACAAAGTTTCTGGTATTTCCAAAAAATGCCTGAAATATGGTTTTGTCAGATAATGCAGTAGTTCCAGGATTCATTTTAAAAGAGATGAAGATTGAAAGCCGTCTAGTAATCTTATATATGTTTCAGTGGTAAACAAGGAGGAAACAAAAAAATTAATACACGGATTTTCATGCAATATAATACATATAGATCAAAGTGAATGTTTTTTTATTAAAGGTGAACGCCTTAATGTTCATGGGATATAAATAGAATATGAGTGCTATACTAGTCCAAATCAAGGAAGAATTATTTTCCTGTCTATAATGAGTGAAGATAGATGGAAAAATTAAATTCTCACTCTTGAATGTCCACGAAGTGCATTATAACGATTAGGGTGGAAATTAAGGGGAGGTGTGGAAGGATATACTGGAGTATTAAAGTCTCAAAAGAACGCTAGGCCAGTCTATCTTTTCTTAAGTTTTTATAGAAGTTAGAAGGAGCCTACCACTGTGGCATTGACTGATCCATTCAATTATTCATTCACATGTTTGTTAAATTTGCCTTGAGATCTGGTACCAAGCACTTTGCTATTTGCTTGATTTAAAATGATGAAAAATCTCAATTTCAATCTTCAGGGAGCCACATTTTTGTTTCACTTGGGAGTAGACAGTCAGGCCACCCATGAAGACCTGTTTACAGTACACAGGATGATTCCCATTCAGTACATCCTGAGGTCTGGGCAAGAGGGCTCTTTTCCTTGTGTCCCTTTCTTTGGAGCTCCCAACACATCACTAACAGAAAAAAAAAGTAAGTACATTTATTAAAGAACTCATAGATGCTTCTAAGACTTGGGGTTCAGTACTCAGCACGTTGAAACACAATCCAGAAACCTGAAACATCTGCTGTCATGACTGACCCACTGAGGCCCTAGAGAAATATTTCTTCACTTCTCTGCCCCTATGTCATCAAAATGAAAGAAAACCGCATCTGAATTCTGTAAAGGATGGTAGTCGTCATGCCTCTGATGTCTGATGAACACCGCTTTTGAGATCAGGGAAGACTTGACCGTGCAGTGCTTAAATAAGAATAGAGACAAATTTGCAAACTGGTCAAATTCTTGATCTGTGATAGCATGGATAGAATATATTTTTGCATATCGAAATGTCCGTTTTTTGTATATCCCAAAGGTCCAATATGTGTTTCATGGATACATATATATACATACATAATACATAGTATAAGTGTTACATATTTATATAATTATAATATAAAATATATAGTAACTAAAAATCAGAATACCAGCTTTGTTTAGTTTAAAATTTGCTATTAATCTCTGTATTTAACCTTTTAATTTTGAGTTTTTTTTAGTATTTCAGAAAAGTTGTTTTTGAAAAGCATAAAATTAAATTTTCTGTTTTTACAGCTAAGTTTTATTTTTAGTGAATATATATTCTTATTGTCAACATCTTAGACACAGTTCCATTTTACTTTCATCTTTTAGATATCTGTAGCAGTGGAAATATATACAGAAGTTGTATATGTATGAGTTGTTTATAGCGACATACTGATTTTACTGAAATAAAAATATAGGATTTTGTATATATTTCCACTGCTTTTTGCTTTTCTTCCAGATACCTCTAGAACATCAGTAAATAATATATTCATTATATTTTCCTAAATTTTAGTTCTATAAAAGCAATAACCTTAAGCATATCAAAGTAAGAGTAGAGATTTCTGTTAATGATTTTTAAAGTGATATTGAGATAGTACTTAATTTGTACTTTTGTCCCAAGCCATGCAAATGTTACACACTGGCCAGATTCTTCCGTTAATTTAATGAATACCCAAGGCGATATCTTACAGCAATGTATTATGCCATGGAGGATATATAATGAGAAATAAAATAAATAGGGACCTCTCCTGCGAAGAGGTTATCATTCTGTAAGAAACAGAGGTAATTGATCAGGCCATGGTCAGCGGTGCAATGTTGTGATAGGGGGAGTGCAATACAGCGCTCCACTCCAGGACCACAGCAGGGTGTACGCTGGCAGGAGGTGGGGGCAAGGCTTTCTAGAACATAGTGTGAAATGGAGGCTGAAGGACAAGTTCAGAGAGCTAAAAAAGAAGAGGAGGTGAAAATATAGCCTTTAGATGGCAGAGAAATCATGGCAGAGCCCTGGATGCAAGAAACAGTGAACTCTTTCTGTAAGAGAAAATCGAAAAATACTCATTTATTTTTAAGTTTATTATAAGACCTGTTCAACTTTTCTCCCACTCTGTACCATCACTCTGATTTGGTAGGAAAAGATGAAAACCTCAAAGAGTAATATTCTATAATGAAAACAATATCAATAGTACTTGCTAACTCCTACCTGGTACTTACTAAATACCAGAGCTTTATTCATGAACGTTTTTCATACCCAAATATATTTAGTCCTTATAACACCCTAAGAGGGAGGGCCTGTTATTACTAAACCTTTTTAGTAGCAGAGAAACCAAGTCACAAAATGATTGTCACTTGTTTAAGATTCTTCAGCTAGTAAGTCGCAGAGTCAGGATGATTTGGAACTAGGCAGTCTGGCTTCAAATAATAACAATACTATACTTGGTAATGCTTATATGACATATAATATATAGCAATATATTATATGTCATAAATATAAGTTTAGTATTTTTATTATTGAGAGGGCATATACCAGACCCGTGCTAAGTACTTTACATTCCTTATCATATTTATCCCTCACAGTTACAATTGTTATCAGTTTTCTGCTGATAACGTTAAGCCTTGGAGAGATTAAGTAATTCATCCACAATCACACAGTTAGGAGGTCATACAGCTGGGAATCAAAGCCACTTACCCTGATCATAGCCAGGCTAAGCTGTCATCTAAAGGAAAACAGTTTGTTACGTATTCTTTAGAATATTGTATAGAATTATAGAGGTTTTTCAGAAAATTCTCAAAGGACTTCCCATTTTATAATGTGGCATTTTTCTTGATTTTTTCCCCTAAAAAATGGAAAGATGATTTCAAAACAAAATAACTCATAAAAGAAACTATACTTAGATTTTTCTTCTTTATTCCACAATCCAGAATTTAGAGGCAAAATCAAACCTGATGACACATTCTCTTAAGGAATGGTGGAACTGTAGTTTTTCTCCCTTTGAATGTGGCCACCATATGTTTTGTTTTTAATGACAATGTTTCTTTCAGCTACTTCGATGAAGTCCTGATAGAAAAATCTCAGTGATTTTAAGCCTCTTTATTATAAAATGTAGATAAACCACAGTTGGTTCACGTCTTCTGCTTCCCATATTTTATTTTATTTTTCTCATTTGAATCCGGATCTCTTTTTCCTTTCCCATAAGCATGGTTAAAACAGACTGTTCTGAGTTCTGTGGAAAAATAACAAAACCTATTTTAACAAGTTTTTGGTCAAGGCGCTGAATTAATGAAGCTTGGTGTCTTTAGGGCCGACTCTTAGCACCTATCCCATTGTTCCCTCAGAACTGGGCTTTTTTGGCTGAAGGAAATCACACTCTAAAAACAGCCCCCCTACTGTTATGAAATTTATAAGGCCCCACCTAATCTAATTTTTCTTTCTCTCTGTCAAATCTGGGTTGAATTAGACTGGATGATCCAAAATTGTTTCAGCAGGATTACAGATAAAGACAGAAAAATACCCATTGTGATTTTATATTCTATTCAAGCTCATTTACAATTAACAGATGAATTGTTAGATGCAAAATAAAGAGCAGTCGAACACTTATGCATTATCAGAGGCATCATGAAAAGCGAACATTGACTGAGCTCTCTTTGTATGTCAAGTATGATCACAGGTGCTTTAAACCTACCATCTTCTTTTTAACTTTTCCAAACTGTGTTACATAAAGTGTTCTTATCTCATTAGCACTAATGAGGGGGAAGTCCCTGAAAGATCTTAAGAAATGTTTAAGGTTTACATATTTAGAAAGTGACAGTCCTATGGTTAGAAATGAAAAAGTCCAAAGTCTGAGCTATCAGACTTGATGAGAAATGTTTCTGATATTTGTAACCACTTTTTCTGTAAGTGTTACAGAGACAATATAGGCATTTTCATTTTTGGAACTGTCTGTTCCACTCATCAATCTTCCACAGATCGACTATTTCGCTAATACAAGAACTTTTTTAAAAACTTGCGGCATATAAAATAAGAGTAAAAATGAAATTGTAGGTGCTATCAAATCCAGCAATAGGTAGACATCGGAAAACGTTTTTGAACAAATCAGCTGTTAAATGTGATATGATTAGATACTGACTAATTTTCCAATACTTTGACAAAATTAGCATCTAATACTTGCTTGTCATAAACTACATTTATCCTTTTACTGTATGGGGTATTGAAATCCACGAAGCCATATTTTATAAAATGGATAATGTGGGTGTTTGCAAATATTTTCTCAAATTTCTAAAAAAAAAAAAGTATACATTTCAGAAATTGTAAACCGGAAAAAGAATTGACTTCTACAAATTTCTAGAAAAAAAATGCTAACAAGATGGTTTGTGAGGACTCTTAAATAAAAGAGGGATCATAGGAAGTCAAAATACCTTTTTGAAAAGCAAACAATATTAAAGGATCCTTATCATTTTGATAATATTAATGGATTATTTAGTCACAGTTTGTTTCATCTCTACTTGCTGTTTTTCTTTCATTCTGTTCTCACTCTGACTTCAGCCGAAAATTCAACTTTCATCAGATTTTTATCAAACTATGTTGGAAACAGGAAGAATGTAGGATTAGTAACAATACTGAGGAAGAATACAAAATGTCATCGATTTTTAGTACACTTGGGTCTTCAGGGTTCCGTAGGGGGCTTCATCCTGCCACATCTTCATTGATGCCTTGTATGAAGACAGATTTATTGCTGCTATAAACCTGAGGAAGATAGTTTATGTTTCAGGAGATTCAGAAAGATCTCAACAGTTAGATTCTTGGACTAGAAAACATATTTATCACTGTTAAATTTCCTCTTATAAGCAAATTACACTATTTAAAAAATGCCAGCAGTAAAATTTGGTTGGGGAAGAAAGAGCTTAAGTACACGTTATTTGACATGAGACTTAATTGGCAGTAGATTAAGTATGAGCTGACTGTGTGACCTACTGTTTAGAAAGGAGGGGGAAAAGAGTCCAATAATTCACAGCTGCATTAATACCATGGAATATCCAGATCAAAATACCATGTACGATTACTGAATTCTGTAGTAGTTAGATTATATTTAGAACCACATATTCATTTCAGATGATACACTTAGAGGGGGATATTAGCAAGCTATGTTTGTTTAGTCACTTGGGCATTTACTTAATAGATGTCGAGTACCTTCTATGTCTTTTGTAGGATGCTAGGCACTGGGTTTAATGAAGAGGAAATATAATTAATGTATTCCTGAATCATAATGTCTAAAGTGTGGGGAGACCAAGCATTGAACATATAAACAAGTAATGAAAAATTCTTTGTATGCTCATATGCTGCCATATAGGAAAAACATGACTAAACAAATTATCACAGAATTGGAGGATATCTAGAGATGGTATGACTTTAAATATAAGCTATACAGCGTAGAAAGTACTTGCCTTTTCAGGTTCTGTGTCTGTGCGGGGGAGGGGAGGGAGGACACCAAAGAGAAATATTTCAAGAGCTGCTAAAAACAAGGAATCATGAGAAGCCTTTGAGACACATTCATGGGTATTCAGATGCCACAGATAAAACAAATGGTGGTTTGACATAGATGCTTCAAATCACTGCAGATTGAGTTATGAGCCCTGGCTTTCATCCACTTCTCCAGCTCTATATAGTATGATCAAAAGTGAACAAAACAAGAACTTCTTTTCCTGAGGAATATAAATTTGTTAGGCTAGTAAATATTTAAGTGCAGAAGGATGATCAGAACATAGTGTCTCAGGAGGTGATGTGTCAGGCCCAGANGAGTGAACAAAACAAGAACTTTTCCTGAGGAATATAAATTTGTTCGGCTAGTAAATATTTAAGTGCAGAAGGATGATCAGAACATAGTGTCTCAGGAGGTGATGTGTCAGGCCCAGATCTGAGGGACGACAAGCTATCAAAGAAAATAGAATATTTGCAACTACAGAGGTGGGAAAGAGGACCAAATGAAGTTAAAAGCAGCCTGAGGGCGCTGGGTGGCTCAGTCAGTTGAGCGCCCTTCCCGTGATTTCGGCTCAGGTCATGATCTCATGGGTCATGAGATGGAGCCCTGCAATGGGCTCTGTGCTCAGCAGGGAGTCTGCTCAAGATTCTCTCTCTTCCTTTCCTTCTGCCCCTTTCCCGACTCGCACTCAAGCACACACACTCTCTCTCTCTCAAATAATAAAAAAAAATTTTTAAAGCATCTTATGGTCATTTAAAACTTTTCGCTGTTACGTTTCAGCAACAACTTTTACAGGTAGAAAATTACCTCCTAATTTAAGAAAGTTACAATGTTTACTGAACTCCTTGGATAAAAGTCAAACTATAGTAACAGTATGGATGTTCTGTAACTTCAAGACCTTCCAGACCGTTCTTTCACCTTCGATAGCACGTGTTTTTTTTTTTTTAGCTTGATGCTGTTTTTTCTCTTTAAAGCTATACATAGCTTCATTTCTTTTCCTTACAGTTTATTCCTTAGCTACCCATGGCATTTTATTTACAGAGTTTCTCACAGTCTGGATTTTATTGATTGCATGTTTATGGTGTGGTTCAACATATTCCTCTGATCTCTGTATTTGCTGCAAATTGGCTGCTTTCTCTGAACACTTCCTCATACTAAGTTTGACCCATTCAGTTAAATTATAGATGGCTCTGTCCTTCCAACTGAATGGCTTGGTTTTGTTTTGCTCTTGTGTGTTGTCAGCAGCCAGTGATATTCAATGTCTAAATTCATTAATTTATTGCGGATTATGAAATGTTGGTATTCTAATTCTGAAACTTAATTTTCATTTTAATGGCCATGATTTTATTTAAAAAATCCTTTTTCTGCTATTTGTTTAATCAGTTACACAGTTCATATAAGTCAAGTGCTTGATTTGTTTGTATCATTTATTCAATTTGCAAAGTAATAAATTCATTCCCTGTCATCTTCAAAAAAAAAAGACAAATTAGTTTT
Source organism: Ailuropoda melanoleuca (assembly GCF_002007445.2). Classification (NCBI taxonomy): domain Eukaryota; kingdom Metazoa; phylum Chordata; class Mammalia; order Carnivora; family Ursidae; genus Ailuropoda; species Ailuropoda melanoleuca. The sequence goes on from NC_048228.1 coordinate 95,890,157, forward strand.
TTAATCATTATAAACTCATGGATTTTAGTATGTTTGATATATTTCAACCTATTACAGTTCTTATTCTTATCATTATTGAAGCTCAGTTTTTCCCATTTGTAGTCAGTGGTGGCCTCTTCAGGTTTGTTTCTGAGTCTATTGATATCACCTTTTGCTATCTGCTGTGTGAAGATATTCCGGCTTCATTGTGCATCTTTTTCCTTGGAACTTGGATTCAGCCAGATTTTTCCAAGAAGGGTCAAATTCTTTTAATAAGAAATAGTATTCAAAGACTAAAATCTGTGTGCAGAGATGTGTACTGCTACTGTAGTTTTCATTGTTGATAGGTAGGTAGGTAGATAAACAGATAAATATATAATTGATGATTACTGAAAACTGTTAAATTTTGTGCATATGTTATCCTCAATCCTGCTTTTCATTATTTGTCTATACTCAAATTATCAGATCATATAGCCATTAAACACTTTAGTCTTTGCCTTGTGATTCTTGTTTATTCTTAACTACATTTATATAAACATATATATAATAAGTCTGATGATCTAATTTTATGTCTCTTATATATCATTTGCTATTATTGTTTCATTGTCCAAAGGATTTTTTAACATCCTGAAATTTTACTAGATTATTTACTGGTGTTAATTTTTCTGAGTTGGTACACAGTATATGTTTTTCTATGTAGTGTTATCTATATTTTTTATTTTATTTGAGGAAAGTTTTCTTCAATTAAAGCTTTTAATATTTTTTTCTGTTCTTTTGCTTTATTTTTTTTTAAAGATTTTATTTATTTATTTGACAGAGACAGCCAGCGAGAGAGGGAACACAGCAGGGGAGTGGGAGAGGAAGAAGCAGGCTCCCAGCGGAGGGGCCTGATGTGGGACTCGATCCCAGAACGCTGGGATCGCACCCCGAGCCGAAGGCAGACGCTTAACGACTGCACTACCCAGGCGCCCCTCTTTTGCTTTATTTTTCATTTTTCTCGGACTTGCATTTTTTGTAAACTGTATCATTTTGCCTGTTTTCAATATTTGCTTTCTCTTGAATCCCTTTAATTGCTTTCTTTACTTTTTAAAAATCTTTTCTCCCTTTAGCCTTCTATTTTTCTTGAGGCATTATTTACTGTCTTTAATGGCTCTTAATTCCCTTTTAATTTTGTATTTATTTGTGAAATAACATTTTTAAGTTCTAATTCTTTTTTGACTACTTTCAACTCATTTCTTGGTTTTTAAAAATTGATTTATATTGAATTTCATATATTATAAGATTTTTAATATCTTATAGCCATTTTTATACCACATTATTTATTTGGACTTCTATTTTTTTGACTATTGTCTGGTATTATTTGGACTTCTATCTGGTATGCCTTTATTATATCTAGTTATCATTTTGCTCTTTATTCTTTTTAATCTTGTAATAACTTTGTAGTAGATCTGGCTTGATAAATTTCTGTTGCTGATCTTTATATGAATTTAGCTTTTTCTAAACTTTCAGAAGAGCTATTGTTCAGAGTAGGAAGGAAGATGACAGTGGAGTTCAAGGACCCTAGTCTTGTCTCATCTCACAAATACAGCTAGATAACCATCATATCATCCTAAATACCCCAGAAGTCAACCTGAAGACTGGCAGAACAAACTCAACAACTAAAGGTAGAGAAGAGGACACATCAAAGTGAGTAGGAAGTGTGGGATGTGGCTTAAGAGAGAAATAGATCAGGCCACTGAGGTGGGGAAGGAGCCATGGTCACAGATAATGGCAAAAGACAGACTAACACAAAGAATGCATGGGGAAGATGATTCCTAGAGCAACTGGCTTGGAAAGCAAAAGGCCCCAAAATTGTGAGATCTTGCAACCAATAGGACTTAAAGCCTGGAGTTTTAAAAGTCAGCAGTTTAGGCTCTAGGAGAGCTCAGAGGCACTGGGGCTGCTCTTGGAGAAAAGGCAAGGCAAATAGCTGAGAACATATAGTGTGAATAAGGTGATCTGAAGAGTACCTGGGAAATACACTGTGGAGGTTATTAGGTCATTTTGGAGCACATCCCAGAGAGATAGCATTCACAGAGAGACCACTCTGGGAGCAAAGGAATTGGCCAGTACCATTGCTCTCCTTGCACACCACCACCTGCAGGAACCAGTGCAGCAACAACAGTCAGTACCTAACTTGGTTACACCAAGCCCCGCCCCATGCCACTCCCCCACACTTAGTGGAATCACCCCTCCCAGTCACCCTTACCTCAGGCCTAGTGTGGCAGGTCCTCACCCCAAAAAGACTGGCCCAAACCACAGCTCACACTGCATCTCCTGACCTGGGCATTTTGTGGAACCTTGGTTCTGGTGGGGGTAGCAATGCTTATTTCATAAGCAGAACAGAGCACACCTAGGTAAAATGCACAACATTCAGACCAGGGACCACACAACAGGCAAAGGGAGTCTCTGCAGACAACTGACGTCTAGGATAATGTAGCCAGGTCACAACAGCTGAGCACACACAGCACACATTGGAGACACTCTGGGAAACACTAGGCCCTGGAGACCAGGAGACACTACTTTGTCGGGCACTACAGGAACTCTTCTTCATAAAGCTATTACCCTCAAGAACAGGACACATAGCTGACTTTCCTAACACAGAAAAAGAGGCACAGAGACTTAGACAAAATGAGAAGACAGAGGAATTTGTCCCAAATGAAAGGACACGACAAGACCATGGCCAGAGATCCAAGTGAAACAGATATAAGTCACATGTTTGATGGAAAATTTAAAACAATGATCATAAGAAAACTCACTGCACTTGAGAGAAGAGTGGAGGGTCTCCATGAGACCATTAACACAGAGATAAGGAATAACACAGAAGAGATATGGAGCTCAGTAAACGAAATGAGAAACATGCTTGATGGAATGAACAGCAGGCTGGAAGAAGCAGAATAATGAATTAATGACCTAGAGATGGAGTAATGGAAAGTAATCAAGCTGAACAAAGAGAGAAAAAAGAATTATATAAAACAAAAATAGACTTAGGGAACTCAGTGACTCCTTCAAACATAACAACATTCATATTTTAGTAGTCTTGGAAGAGGAAGAGGGAGAAAAGGGGGCAGAAAATTTATTTGAAGAAAT